>NC_042493.1:75051294-75111275 GCF_005508785.2 Acyrthosiphon pisum
TATAATAAATTGTATTAATTATTGTTTAATTGATTATTATTTGAGAAAAAATAATTATAATTATACCAGGTAAATTTGGCGCAAATGGGTTGTCTGAAAAACATACCTTTTTTATTTTGGCGCAAATGGGCTGTGTACCAAAAACGAATCCATTTTTTTTGGCGCAAATGGGTAAAGTTAGCGTTTTTATCTATTTAAATAAAAAAAACCTGTCCGCAATTGTATGAACTATTCACTGCACTTCCCTTTCTTTTATAAAATTATAACTTATAATTTGGTATTGGAATAAAAAATAATTGTATTCGAGTATTTGGTAGGTAGTTACTAGTTAGTACTAATACGATAGTGATAAAAATTATTTATGTCTAACACAATTTTATTTAATTAATGTTATTATATTATAAATTATCAGTTTTAATTTTACTAAGACTTGATTTTATTGCAAATGTTCATTGTTCGCTATCGTTGAATTAGCAAAGGAGTAATGATTACCAATCATTTCACCTTTTTAGCTGATTTTTTATTTATTTTTTTTATATGTATACATTGTACTATTGTTATACCAATAGTTTAAACAATTGATATAATACATAACATTAGTTATAGATAGTTACAATATAAATCATAGTATAATAATATAATCTATAGTAGGTACTATTTTAAGAGATAAGCATTGAGAACTGACAAATATGTACTAAAATGATGAAATCAATAATAACTTCTAGCCTATCCTGGAATTCATTTTTTGAATCTAGAAGTATTCCAAAAGTATTCCTGTACCTTTGTCAACGTCACGGCGTAGAAAAAAAATAAGTGAGCTGTTTTCAAAGTTTTCTTATTGACTGGTAATAACAGCAGTGCCGTAGCCAGGGGGTGGGCATCGGGGGCACGTTCACTCCCAACATTGTTTTTGGATTGTTTTAAATTATATTATATGTTTGATAAAAATTAAAAGTTAAGGCTCTCGAAAGCGTACTATTTTAAAGGGGTCAGATTCAGGAAATATTGTACATCCATCATTAGTGTGTGTGTGAGTTCCCCGAACGCTTTATGTAATTAAAGATAAACGATGGCTTAGATTCCTGGACCTCAGTAACCGTACATAGTGCAGTCAGTCACTATATTTTGTGATAAAAAAATGTTCAATTCTCATGTGCCACGAAACTCCTAAAAGCAGAAGAAAAATTCACCCAGTACCAAATGCCCTATTTTAATTTTGAATACATATTTCAATTTCTTAATCCCTTTCCTAGGTTATGTAGGAAATGGATTTTTAATTTGTAGTATTGATTAATTACGTAGTATAGTACTAAATTAATTTTCTATTTTTTTTTCAAAATTCACTTTTACTTTAGTATTCTTAAAAAAAAAAAAATTCGTTTCCCACAAAACACTGACAAAAAGCTGATAAATTCTTATATTTTTTCGAAATTAAAATTGGATATCTGGAAGTATATTTTTTTTCTGCTTATCGGTATAAATGCCCAAAAAACGACCAGCTTACAACAGCCCTAATATAGTTTCGTATTTTTGTTAGTAAATTTTAATACTATTGGAAAAAAATATGGAATATTTTGTTTACAACACATTTTTATATAATGATTATATATTAATATGCTTATATTAATGAATGTATTAACCTATGATTAGGTTAGGTTAGGTTATAATAGTAATACATTGTTATATTAAATGTAGGTACCATAGTTGTTAACATAAATATATAGTCGTAAAAAGAATAGATATACCTACTTTATGAACAAAGGGGTCATAATTAAAAATTCTAGCATTTCAAAGGCAAGAGAAAAAAATTAAGTGCCCCCCCCAAAAAAAAAAAAATTTCTGGCTATGTCACTGAATAACAGTAATATGAAACTAAAATATTTTAATTTATTGCGCATAATTCCAAATAAAACATTAGGTACACAATTGAATAAAAGAAAGTCTTAAGAAGAATTGACAGTACCTATTATTTTCAAAATTATTTAAACGTGAACGGTTCGATGGATACGACTTATTGTTTCTGAAAAGCACACGAAAAAATTGTTTTTAATAAGATTGCCAGATTAATTTGGCGTAGTAATTAAGAAATATGGACCATTCGTTAAAGTTTAAACTAGGGAAGATTATTTTATACTTTTTAAAATGGCTTTTATATTGAAGTAACGCGATTAAAGTTCAAAGTGGTCTTGGAATTCTTACTTTATTCTTAGGTAATGTAAGTTGTCAACCAAAAATGTTATTATCAAATGCCTGAAATGCCCTGATTCTTACCGAACACGACATCTTTCACTTAGTAATTTAATAATAACATATTGTGTGAAATCTTACTAACATCGTTTTATTAAAATGATATTTAATAAATTGCAAATGTTGACAAAGGATAAAATATTTAAGACAAAGCAAGATGATAGAGGGGTAAGAGGACTCTTCCGTAACTACACTATACAGTCAAAAGGTATGGTGCGTGGGAGAATTATGTGGAGTAACTGACAATAAAATGTTAAAAGTTTTTTCCCAAGCTATTTAGGTATGAATAAAAAATTAGTTTAGTATAATATAATAAAAATACACTTTGTTTTTTTAACAAAGAATTAATTTCTTAAATCACATGAAAAAATCGGTATTATACTATGCGTTTATAAAAATCCTACAAAAAATTAAATAAAATACAGTTGAGTAAACCGAATATAAAAAAGGTTCAACAAAATATCTAACATATTTTCGTATATTCCATCGAACAAATGTAAATTAAAAAATAAACCAAACGTACCCCGGTATATGCATTTATATAATATAATATTTTTCCTCGTCTTTCTAATTACCGGTTAGTGTGTATACTGTAGTATGCACAAGTAAACTTTTAATAAAATTATTGTTTGGGTTTCTACAAACCGGATTATGTCATCCTAGGTTCTCTCGACATGTAGGTATATTACATTAATTGTCACATTGAAATTATATTATATTCTGTATCGTGGTAGACGTACAAACACTCGTCTCTTTTAAAGTTGTGAAATAAAAATCATAACGGCAATTGCATACTATATAAGTATTATAGTCGTATATAGGTATTCACAATATTAAAATGTTAAATATATTGTAAATTTTTATTTATATTTAACGTATTCCAAAAAAAGTAACATGCATTGATTATTTGATTCCATCCGTCGACATAATATTGTTTATTGTTTCCGAAATTTGCTAATTATATAAGCGTGAGGGAACAGAGAAGACTGTATTTGTGGTGGTTTTCTCAAGGGCCAAATTTAATACCTACTACATGCATAATATATAATATAATACAATACAATATTCCCTAACTTTTGACCCAAAGTGAAAGATATTTTTTGGCTTAGAGCTTAAGATGCTTCGACCGGGCTAAAATTTCAGAGCTACCCCATAATATTCCACAAAATAATAGCTTGATCTTGCAACAAAATTTAAAAAAATACCCGAAACAGGAAACCATTAACGGTTTTCTTTTTAATAAATTAAATTCTACACTTTGATATTAAAATGGTTTTTCATTTAAAATTACAAGTACGAAAAAAAATTTATGTAGATAAGTACCTAATTACTAATTGATGAAACGAATACACTAAATAAAAGATTGCAACATATATCGATAATCTCATAGGTTACAACTGTAAAGTATAAACCATTACGCGCATTAATATTATTATGTATCCGGTCAGTAAAATACCGTAGACGCTAGAAGATCAGATTAATTAGAAGACACATCCGGCAACAAAGAAAAAAATAACGAAGAGAGATAAAATTTAATTTCTATTGACGTGTTATGCAAGAAAGTTTTAACTGAACAATTGCGTGTTGTGGTAATCAGAGTCACGATAAATAACAGTAGCAATTAAAAATTAATATAATTTGAATACGAGGAAGTTTAGGAAAATAAATAATTCAACTAGATTTTTATTATTTATTATAAGTGTTGTGATAAATCTTAATAAAGTTAATACATTTTTTTAAATTTAGATTTCATTAAATAATAATATAAAACTGATCTCATTTCAGATGTATTTTACTCATAAGTGTAAGCATCGCATCGACATTAAACTATTCAATATTTTAAACGATAATTGTTTAAACATGAACGCATAGTATTATTTTTATTAGTTTATTACGAAGAATATTCTTAATACTTTAAGCAGAAACGATTTTCAATCATATTTCTACATTTAAATCCCATATTATTCAATCCATGAGCTAATATTAATTTCAGATAGTTTATCAAGTGATTATTTTATGTGGTCTTTACAAACACGTTGATAAGACTTAGTGTATAGATAATGGCTTTCATAGATATTTATCATATAGCGTGTAATAATTAGGCAATATACTATATAACAGTTTTATAAACTTACATAATATTATCGTCAATAAATATGATTGAATTATTTTTGAAAATTTCAGTTTGTTTGGCAGGGTATTATTGTAAATGCAACAAAAATTCAACACGTTGTTAAAACGAACAATATAGTTAACTTGAGCAATAATTAGTATTATAGGGGGTGTTAAAATTATAATTCCACTCAAAAACCATAGTCGCAATACCTATTAGCCAATAGATATATTAATATATAATAGAAGAATCACTAAAATTGTTTAGTTAACTAAGTACAAAGTACACTTCCATGTACATTATAGTAACTATATAATTTCTGTTTAAATCGGGATTGTCCGTTTTTTGAGTATCATGTCCCATTGTCCAGACAAACTTCAAACTTCAAACAATTTTTTTACTGTTATATTGAGTTATTGAAATTAAAGTTAATAGTTATAACTTATAGGTATATTATAATAGTGAACAACAGTTTTTGTATAACGAGCGTCAAGTGACGTCGGTGATAAGCCTGAGACCTATATTGTCGTATTGCACAGTGTAATTTATTATAGAGTGAACCCCCCACTAAAGTCGTCGGTCGACCATTCCCTTATATGAGTATATGATAGGCAAACATAATCACCAAAATATCATTAAAAATATCAAATATTACTATAAATAAAATTATACCAACAATTTTCGGAGGTTTTTTTTAGAATTATGCCATAATTGACTGTCCCGTTTTTTTTTTATGATACGAGTACATATTAATATTGTCACCATAATAATGTACGTTACATTAATTTATTTTTATAATTTTGTGTTTTAATATATTATAAGGTACGGTAGTATCAATTTGGGGGTGGAACAGAATTCGGGCTGGAGAGCAAAGTTATTCGCGGAAATCTAAATATTACATTCAAATTTTGATTTTTGTATTTCATCATTTCATATTAATATTGATAATGATATTATGTATATAAATACTCAGCCCACTGCAGAGATAGCTCGTGTGGGGGCCCAGGTTTATTTTATTGATATTATTTGGTATATTTAACCTAACCTATCCAGGTTTAATTCATATTATATTATAACCAAAACAATTTTCATACCCGAGTGACGGTGAATGTGACCTAGTCCGAGTGGAAACATGATCACGGAAATCTTTTCATTTCCGATGCTTCGGCCGCTTGTAGATCTAAAAAAAAAACGAAAAACAATTATTCGTAAATACCTATTTATATAGAAAGCTCATTGAGTTTTCGTACGATAAAAAAATCAATAACATATGCTTATTAACAGTAGTTAATAATAATTATGACAATGACACGATTATCGCGCGACTATAATGAATATTAGGTAGATAGCCACGTGGGTACTTACGACAAGAGTGATCTCAGCAGCATGTTTACCGTAGAGACTGTTTTTGATATAACGGTGGTTAGACGTGTATTATAAGACAACAACGTAACAGGTGTCCATCAAATTCATCCGGACTAACAGCCCTCCCAGAAGTGCTGGGACGATATTGAGGGAATAATGATATACGAACTACGTATACCTGGTTTAACAATAAGACGGGACGCGAAAGAATAGAAAATCGAAAGTAAAAAACACCGGTAAAATGAATTCGAATCATAAATCACAGTTGTCCGAAATCGTCGATGCAGAGACCGTATAGGTGCAATACCGATGATGTTGATGATGATAATAATAATATTATTATTAACAATAATAATTAACAACAATAACAATAAAGATAATTGCAATAATAATAATAATCATCATGTGAATACGTATATGTTGTATTATAATATTATCCAAAAATAATAATAAATAATAACAATGGCGTTAGGTATGCGATGTCGCGCGACAAGAATTGTTTCGAAGTAGCAGATCAGCGCGGCAATAACGACGGATGAAACCGATAAGCGAGAATAATAATAACATCACAATATCAAGTCGCGTACGGTTGCGCTCTCTGAGAGCGTGCTCGCGCCGGCGCGTGTGGATGCGTGAGGGTGCGTGCGCCCCGTGGCCGGGGGTGGGTCGGACGAAGAACTTTTGATATGGGAGTAAAACGAGACGGTGGACGCCAAAGTTGTTGTAACCGTTATTGCTTAAGGCCCAACGAATTAAAACGAAGGGATATGTAATCGAGGGTCTTTGGATATAAGGGATGTGTTATCGTCAATTTAAAATATCACATCGAGTTTTTTTTTATAAAATTATTAGTTTTAAGCTATTATACAAATTATTATAAATGCTCACAGATACCTAAATATAATTAATTGAAGGATTATTTTTATTGATTACGTGTATTATATTTTTGTGTTTGCTATTATTTGTAATTACAATCTAATACAATCTAATTTTAATTTCATATTTTTAATCATGTAAGCACTGAATTGGGGTATATTTTATGTATTTATATTTTAATTTTGAGCAAAGGCTTTAGCGTTTTTCTTTAAGTTCGATGACAGTGATATTGTTTATTAACAATAGTAAATAACACTAGAGAATTCAAGTTATATTGGTTACGCTAATTTTCACATATTCAAAAGAACTGCAAGACTGATTTTTTTTTTTAATGCAAGTATACCCACGGCCAAGTATTGGTCCTTTAGTTTCTAGAATAGGTCTATAATCTAATCCTAATAGAGTTCCATGGTTGAGTTTAGAATTATTTTATAGGTGGTCCTATAGTGCATTTATACAGAAATTATTTTTTCACACATTTATCAGGCACAAAAATGAAAATGAATAATATTTAATTTCTTACCGAACAAAAAAAAAATCAACACAAGCCAATTCGGTGCTAAAGCGTATAACCCCCTCTTCCCGCATAGAAAACTACTGCTCCGTCCGGCTCTTGCCTGAAAACTCCATTGGGTTGTTACAGTTTGACGAAGTTTGCTTGTTGTTTTTTTTTAGGTCAATATCTTTGAAGTCAACACATTAACGAGACACAGAACGAAAATGTTAGTTATTTTCATTTGTAACGTCATATAAAAATTAATATATACATTTTATATCCCAAGTAAACTGAAGAATGGAAATTTAATGGTTTTACGTTTTTTTTATTGTGAATATAGAATGTGGAGAGCGATCCCATTGAGTACCACCCTTAACATAGCTGTTAACAACCACTAGACGGTCTTCAGTGTAAGTTTCAATATATTATTACCAGCATGAAGTCATAAGATATGAATTATTCGAAACCAATTTGTAACTTAACTTGAATTTATAATATTTATTTTGTGTTGTCTATAACTTTTGATTCCTTTAAGCACATGTGTGACGTGTAAATACTTGGAGGGTAAGAAATCGAATATAATTCCTTACATGTTTGGATACCTATTAAAATAACAATAAAAATAATTTTATCATTATTAATTTTTAATTTTTCATCAAAATATTAATTATTATTTTCATTTATATAATAATATAAACGCGTATCACAATTACTATTTTTCTAAAAATAACCTGACTGTAATTAATGAATAAAATATTTATACATATATTATTATAATAGATATGAATATTGATATTTTAATTTTTCGTTATGAGGGCATATTACAGTTATCTTTAAGCCACAAACGACAAACGTATACAGATTGCAGCTGTAGTATGAATTTCTCTGTTATATATAAGTACTATACATTTATATGATTTTCCCAAAACGAGTTTTTTATTCTCCGTCATCATATGTTATAATATACAAATGTGCATAACGCAATGCATATAATATTATTATATATAATTTCCTATTGAATGTATTTCTAACTATCACCGATACCTTTGTAGTTTGAATATAGTTATATTTGATACTTACTAAGGTCATTCATGTCATATACCCACCTATAATGAATTAATATATATTCCGATCACGAAAATCAGTTTTTTCTCTGAATTAATCTCGGGGGTTAGGTTTTCATTTTTTCTTTCTTCTCTTCTATGTTATATTTTGCTACAATTTATTTATTTATTATTATTTAGGAATCACACACTGAACTCGGGCCAGGTTGTTTATGTTGATAAAGCCGTATATTTTTATTGCGGGCCAACGTCTCCACTCTACCACTTCACCTTGCATACAATAAGTGCCAACCTCATTGCCCATAACTCACTACTCATCGTCACATCACATCATATAATATATATATTTCTATTTGATAAATTCATCGTGCACAAAATATTAATAAAAACGTTTTTAGAACTATAAAAAATATGGTATTCAATTATTATTTACACTTAAATGTTATTACTTATTGGGCAGTTGCAAGCTATCGGCGTTCGCATTTTGAACCCAACGGTCGGATTTATTGCGAAGTCCTCAAAAATCCAACCATCGAAATAAAATATAAAACGTATACCGTATACGGCACTATGGTGCATATATAGGTCAAATATGATTTTATAGTAGTAAATAGGTAATAACAACAGTTTGGGACCATAGGGTCTCTAAAACCTTTTTAACCATTAAAAAATGTATTATTCTTGTTGATTGCAATACAAATACAAATTATTCAGAGATCTTCAACTCACGGTCCATATATATTTATATAACTTACTCTATACCTTTCTTAGTACCTGCTAAAGGGAAGCATAATATATTTTTAACCTCAGCAGTCAATTCCTACAATGTCTGCACTACGCATGATTATTGTTTAATTTACCAAAAAAACAAACATTTTAAAATCGGTTGTAAGAGTCGTATGTCACCTACTGTAGTTTACCGTAGTTTACTGTAATTATTGTTAACTTTTATACTGTTTTGTGTCTTAATTTATCTATTAATAGAGTAAAATATTTAAGATATATTTGACGTTTATCTATTCTTTTAAAATTGAATATTCATATTGGTCCTAAAAGGTTTGTGACTTGCTGGTTTAGTTTATGTTTACGCTTTAACAGTTGCATTAGAAATAAAATTGACATCACAATCTCCTTGGCATTTGTACTCGGAACAATTTTGAAAAAAAAGTGCTTAAGTAAATCACAATAATTTTAGAAGTTCTAATATAGGTTTCTAAAACATTTTTTAAACTACGTTGCCGTCGAGTTAAACCCTCATAACGTTGACTCAGAGACGTACAGCCTAGGGTCATTATAAAAGGAATTATAATAGACCTTTGCCTCTTTTTTTTTTTTATATTTATGTTTCTCCTGTATCTAAGGCCGTACCTATAATGGTCCAATCTCCTCTCCAGAATATGTGTTTTGATTACAGACTTGCCCGTATTATAAAACATAATTATGCTGGCATTTAAAAATTGTTATTAATAATTAAGATAATAATTTTCCTATTTTATTATTGTTATAGTGCGTGAATTTTGCTCATAATAATTTATTAATTATTTCTACGGCACAAATATTTAAAGGCTAAATCACACAAATTAATGGTAAAATATAAATCATAAATTAATCATACCCAATTATTCGTATAATGAGTCACACTATGGGTGCGTGTATACCTGTAACATGTCTACCTGAGTCCTGCTACTATGCGACACCGTGGCCGCGCTCGCCCGGCGTGAGTTGTACAGTGTGGACTACCCTAAGCAGAGCTGAGTAACCGTGTAACGTATGGATATATTCTTTTAATTCATTCAGTAAATATTTGCCTACATATTCAAAGACTAAAATGACGCAACGCGTTCCCAGGCATAATATTATGATAACCCCACAAGTCATAATAGTAAGGTGGACATTCGGATAATATTAGCGCACAATGAATTCTTATTTAAGGTAAAGTTATACAAACCCTAAAACTAATTTAAATACTAACGACTTGCACCCTAGCTCAGCTTGAAGTTGCTAATGATATTATCGTGTACGTGAAATATGATGCGACTGCTACATTTATGGAAACGTATACGACTCAATCTGTTCCAAGCTTAACATAAAATCGTATAATTAACGGATTGTAATAAATTGTGAAATATCATGCCTATAATAAAAAATAATGTGGAAGTATTACGTTCAAGCAACTGGTTTTGTTGATAAAATGGTCGTTTAAATAATTATTAATGATTTTAAATATTGTAACCGAACCCCAGATCGTAGCAAGTTTAAATTATCTACCCGTTCATGAAAGCCGTGATATTATGAAATACACGTTGCAGATAAATATTTGAAGGCCGATCTAAACATACAAAATATAAGGACGCAAAAAAAAGGAAAAATGCCAACCATAGTGTTATATACATTTGTCAAGTACGTGGAACGACATATGCACACGCAGCTGTTCATCCACACGACGTCTTATACTCTTATACACTTGCAGGGTGTTATATTTTTTCATTAAATGCATTATATAATATATTTAACAGACATACAAAATGTATTTTTCTGTTTTTACAATCAAAACGTTTAGCTATAGCTAACAAGTAATAGTAATAATAAGGCCTTAGGTTTCCTATCACGTTTTATATTATTATTATGCTAGTATTTCACTAAAAATGTATTTTAGATATTTGATCTAAGCTTAAGATAATCGACGTGGTAAAACAATCTATTAATAATAATTAATAACGATAATATTGCACCTACAATAATAATTGTATCTCGATGCCACAAATGTGCTGAAATTCATACGTAGTTACGAAATCTCATGTAACGTAAAATAGTAGTACCTATTAAATAATAAATTACTACATATATTTTTAAAAACATATAAATGGCTCAGGATTATTAATTTGTACGATATCTACTATTCAATAAATAAGGTTACTAAAGTAATAAATTGTTATCCACTTGTATTACTAATTTTTTTCGTTGGAAATTTCTTCCTAGATAATCCTTGGTCATTTTTACCACCTACCCCTCCCCTTCCACCCAAACAGGGTACGTATTCTCTGGGGCGGGATTAGAAGGTATAATCAGATCCAGTTTTTTTACAATAAACTAATAGTAATAAGTAATAACTAATTAGTAGTTTTGGCAGAAGAGCTTTGCCCCCCTTCCCCTCGGTTAATCTGATATATTTGGTTAGTCCGATGCAACAGCTAAATAACTTTGATCAGTTTGCCAATGCTTAAACTCGTAAGGATGCGGGAGGGCGTGACTTGATGAAACAAACTAACCCTCGACCTTTTTACACTTATTTTTTTTGGAATGGTGTACCATTATGAATGTCATCGTTGTTTTTTCGTATGTTTGTGAGTTTATGTGGGGAACGTCGTATTTAGCTATGATGATAATCGAAACAAAAAATCAGTCATGGACACAAAACCAATAAAAACGTGCACTGCACGTGTCAGGAAATATCATAATATATAACCTAAACCAATGTCCAATACTTATGTACGTAAACCCGATTAGATAGTTAGATAAGTCCATAGGACATAAATATAGTACCTATATAATAATGACCGTAAATGGTAAAACTCAATATTTTTTCATATAAACATAATAATACATGAAAAATATTTTAAACCCTTTAGTACTAACAATAATATATAATGTAAAACTCATGTTCAAGATATTATATCAGTTATCTCTATCATATTATTATGTGTATTTTTTCTGACTCAAGCAAAATATAACTTATATTAAAGGAAAATATTTGTTTGAAGAATTATACAAATATTTGAAACAAGATAAATTGTCCATCAGTTTCTCGGAGGTGGTTGAAAAAATAATACACCCCATTGGCCATTATGTTGATTTTACTGTTTCGGTATTCACGGGGTGCCTGGTTCCCAGGTTTGCGTTCCCACGCTGAAACGCCTTTTATTATTTCTGTTGTGTTCAACTGTCACGATTTTCGTTTCTATAGTCAGTAGTCACTATATTATATCACAATGTTTGATTTAAAAACATAAATTATTTGGCAATATGAACTTCGTCCTTCAGAAACCATAATATATTATATTGTGTACTATATTATAGTATATCTAGTGTCACCAAGATTCACAGAGTTATTGGTTTATTATTATTCATTGATAATATAAAGTAATATTGTATCATATTATATTCGTTTCTGTTTTAAATTTCAGCAAAATAATTTCACATTTGTAATTTATTATGTATTTATTGTGTAGGTATATATTCTTTAATTTATTCTAATATTTATATAATATATAATTATTTATAAAAATATTTTTCCATGTGGCACTTGCATATAGTGTGTTATCCTTCCATCGCGATATGTTAATTTTTTACGTGTATTTAATTTTATAATTGTTAAAATGTTTTTTCATAATATCTTGGAATATCATCATTATTTTATATATATTGAAATACATATGAAATAATATGTTATGTAATACTATAATTTCATCCATTAACACTTTGTAGGGTCAGTATAATTGTATTTTATTATTTCAATGGTTGTTTTAAGCTCAGTAGTTTGATTTTGGCATATTAATTTATTCTTATTCTCCATAATAATAATTACGTAGTATTTGTTTATCAATTTAATTTAATCAACAATTTCAGTTATGATATTTTATTAATTTAAATTTTAACATATTAAATTTGATTAAGGTTCTGCATTATTATAGTTGTTATTGTGTTATTTTATTGGTTATTTATTTCATTTTTGGCTCATAATGGTTTTCTATAGAAATTAGGAATTTTTTTCAATTTTAGTTTAATGGAGTTCATTTTCATATTGTAATAAATAAGTAACTGAAAATGCTGTTACAAATAATAAATTAACAGCAATATTATATCCAATTATACCTGAAGAAAATGTATTAACAAAAAAAATCTATTTTTGTGGAACTTACGTCGTAATGAAATACAGTTAATAAATTATAACTATTACAGTGTCCGATAATTATAATACGCTATCTAAACATTCATAAAACAATCGCATTAAAAAATATTCGAAGAATTGATTTACATTTTTAATTGGTATTTTTCTTAGAATATGAATTTATTCATTTAATAATATTTTATATTTTGTACATCTTTCAATTAATAATTATCAACTGTTTCTTAGATTATACCTAAGTTTATAAGTCAATTATTATATGGGAGTTAAAATAAAATAATTAAGCCTATACTAACATAAATGTTTTAAGAACAATTGACGTTACAATCTTGACGACACTTGATATTCAAACGTACAAAACGAATAATTTATATTATCATTAATAGATTTTTGAGATATTTCAAAAACATATTTCTCATAGAAACTCGAAGCATTTTATTACAACTTAAATTAAAATTATCTGTACACAATCAACATTTTGATGCTCTATCAAAATGTTTAAAAATTTAAAACGAGATTCCTCATCATTGTACTTATAGCATTAAAAAAAAAAAAGATACATAGAATAATTTTTTTTTATACCTATGTGTTTGAATTTTAAATTTTTACAGCATTTGTAAGAATGACGATATTTTTAAAATGCATTTGTCATTAAAAATGTTTAATAGTTTTAATTTTAATAGCCAAAACTTGAAAAAATGAATTATGTTCCACAAAAGTTATTTTTATAGTAATCTTAAGATATTAAATATACATTTACGCAATTTTTTTTATAGACATTTCAATTCAAACTTTTTACTAAGTACTATGAGTACATTCATATTTACACATATTATAATAATGAGTTAAGTTATTTAATTATAATTGAAAAAATGTATCCATTGATACTTAAAACTTTTCAGCAATATGTATGCATATAACTCATTATTTTCTACCCATCGAAATTTTCAAAAATATTTACATTCAATTTAAGCTATTTATATCATGAACCTATTCACACCGTTCTACGGTACATATCGCACAACACGGTTTCAGTGCTAACTCCGTATCGCAATAACATTAGTTTGAAATATTACACCAATTATTTTCAAAAAAATACCTCCCGGGGTCCTCATCCACCCCCTCTCCATGCCCTACCATCTAATAATACAAATTACCGTATCAACAGTGTTGGTAGTTTTCATTCGCAGTTGGCTTAAACGATTAAATATTTTCGGAATATTATAATATACCTACCTATAGTTTGGATATTATGAATTTAAATTTAGGGTCTACCTAAAAACGATATCCGTCCTTTTCATAATATGTATGTATTTCCAAAACATCTGCTCAAGATGTTAAGCATCTACTATATTATTACAGCTGCAGATTCACTTGGTGACGCTCCTGGCCCCTTATTGGTTGTACCCTGTACAAAGAATTGGCTTTTTTTCTACATTTCAGCCGTCCTCAAATACCATTGTATCGGCACGATGCACGAGTATAATTTTGTACAATATAGCGTAGGTATGCCCAAAGATTGAGCAGATGTTTCTATTGTGCCTGAATGTTACTGATGTATTTTATGTAAGACTCTGACATAGCCCCATGGTCCGGTGTATATTATTTAAACACTATACGCATAAATATAGTTAATATATTTTCGAAAATACCAAAACTTTCTTTGAAATGCAAAAATGGCCGCGTCATCACAAAATAAAAAGTAAACGTCACGGAAATAATAAATACCTATTTAAAATGACCGTACTTATTTTCCATTAGCGAATTATCCCTAGTGTATCTGGCATTACAAATATAAATATTATAGGTACCTACCAAACTTTTAATTGGATCGATGAAGCTTTTTAACTACCTCGTGATTGACTCGTTAATATTTTGTGAAAATCAAGGGGGGTTTCTTACTTTTTCATTGAAATCGATACGTGAAATAAAGAGAAGAATAAACTACGAGTAGATTGTGTTTATTAAAATAATACTGGAATAAGTTATAGAAGTAGTTTAAGCGGTCCTATAGCTGCAGTCCTCCCTGAAACTTCAAAACATTTTAAATGCTTTCACTGTTCTGTGAATGTATTCAGTAACCACGTATGAATATATTTAAATCATAATTTTATTTATATGAAGGTTGTTACAAAATTCTAAAATGGTATAAATATTCCCACGGTATCAGCATACCAAACTTATGGGGGATCCTAGTTAAGCTATACAACAGCAGTGAGGTAACCGGTCTCTTTAGCCTATTCAGTAGGTACTTACAGACTATATACCTATTACTATGTCACAATAAAAAAATATTTAAATAATATAATAAGTATTGAATAACACCATTGACTGTGATAATAATCATTACATATTGATGCTTGTAATCTTATTAATATAGTAACGGTTGAAAATATTAGAAAATAATACTTTTCTATGTAATTATATACTAATATACAATGTATAGAACACCTACATAATATGCACACAAACTATTTCAAAATCTCAGAAGTACCTATATTATATTGGTAGTATTTGGAGTTGGTAGATTCATTGATATTGAATTATTTATAGGTAGTCTCATTGTCGACTTTGAAATGGTTCCATACATTTTCGTCGGTGGAGTGAGTTCTTCGAAAACCATTCGTTTATAATATCCTTTTTTTGATTTGGACGTTATTTGGTTCATATATTAATATTTCATGTTATAAATTTATTTTCAAAACTTTGATATTTTGATAAAAAATTCCACTTTATTTTTCTTTATTCCTCTAACCTACATACACCTACTTCATATTATGTTATCATTTATTAAACATTATTTGCCACTTCTCGGTAACCAAAAAATATTGCACACAAAATACAAATATTATTTACAACTTTATAAGATTAAAATAATTGTAATTATGTCATAATGATATGAAATTATAAAGATTGAAATTTTGACTTCAATTTCTATGATGTTATATTTTATTTAACAATATGTAGTTTTACACTTTTAATCATTTAATTGGTAGAAAATAACGTTGATGACGACCAGTAAAAAGTCATCCGTTTCGCAATTAAGAAATATAATGTGACATACAAGACAGAAGAGTTGTAAGATATAATATTTATTAATTATTAGATGTATAAATATCAATGGACCGCTTAGACCGGTATTCTTTCACACACACGGCCAAACACACACCCCTCGATATTCTGTCGTTGCGTCTTGTATCACGGGGATGAAATATGAAAATAAATACCATTGTCAGTGATATAGTATGATATATTATCATATAGGTATCGACGCTTCGTATTATTATTATTATTATAATATTATGTCATCCTGTACATTATTGTGTACATGGTAATATCATAACAGAAACTATAATAACATGTACTCGTATATACTGTTTATTGTGTATCGGAGCGAAATCCATTGCCAGTGACCGATCACTTAAGCCCGTCGTTGCGAAATACTTCAAAGTCCACACGGAACGATAATAATATACGAATAACCGTAATATACATATATGGTACCTACCGCTATATATATTATTATATATTTTATGATATCTATAGTCTATACCATCGGGGTTGCAGTGAACCCTTTAATAACACAACCGAATAATAATGCCGGACAAAATAGTAATACAGAAGCGCACGTGTCTATTCACTGGACGTCAAACGTTGATGTATCATATTATTATAATTTTAGCCTTGTTCTCGGCCGCTGGACGCGTGTCACCCCGTACGGCGGCCACAGATGGGTAGGTGCCGCCCATCTATCAGCCAGTGGATTCGGCTGGGACATTGATGGTACCTATATAATATTATTATTTTTCTCGTCTTAGTACCTCAGTTGGCACGTGAATTGTGAGCGAGTACAATGATTCTGTAATGATATTTTATATTACGACACATTATAATAAGTTGTCTGTAATATTATGTTGTTTTAACATGCACCGTAAAAAAACGTAGTCTCGCCCAGAGGGTCATAATATAGTAACATTTTATTGCATATTATATAATATTACGAATATTATTTATACATTTAACTCATCAATTATAGTCGAAAATTAATATTGTATTGATCTAGCGCGATTTAATCACACGCACTTTTCACTGAAAAAAAAATTATAAAAAATAAATATTCTTTATCGTGAAGCTGTATAATGATATCGCATTGATTAACATTTTGCAGTGAAAAATTAAAATCTCAGGTAGGTATTAGATTGATTTCGCAACCTGGCGTAGGTATACGAAATTATATATTACCGATAAAACGAATATTATAACCTATCAACGCTGGAATAAAATTAAAAACTAAAATAAAATATGTTGTACATCGAAATATATAAAATTGAGTATGGCATAATCGTCTTTTTGACATAATTGATTATATATATATTATTTTTTTTTTTTATTGAGCTTAAGTCCGGAAACTATGGTCATTAGCTGTTTTTTGTTTGTAGGGGGCAGGAACGGTTGGAACAGTTGAAACACGTTTGTATGTGTGGCAAGGATTTATAGCTAAAAATCCCGGGTGGTCACCCATCCGGGAGCTAACAACACCAGCCGATACGTACAGTCCGAGCATTTCCGTAGTTGAGTGTACGGACCACGCCACACCAAGCCTCAGTATTATACAATATTACATTTTGCATAGTTTATGATAAATTAAATTGTAGAATCTAAATAACGGGTTTTTGTTCATCGAAAAACGAGTGTATCTAAAAAAAAAACCCAAAAACTATTCGATTACTAATAGGAGTTGAATGTTTGTTTACACATATTAATATCCTACTTCTTTTGATTATTAAACATGGTCACTGGTAATTTAAAAATCCAGTATACGTCAGTAAATAAATTAAAAAATGCACCGATTTCGACGAAAACTTCAACCGGATTCCAGCTTAAATTGAGAAACAACTTTGAAAGTAAACTATGAAAATATTGTATGCAGATATTTTTTGAGAATCAATAGAAGAGTTAGTAGATTTATACGCGCTGCAACAATAAAATTGTTTTTCGTATCAAGAAAAACTCATTGCAATTTGTTAAATATTAAAAACGAATAGTATATAATCTTATAGGATTTTGACAACTGAATACGTTTTCAATAAAATATAACATGTTGGAGGGGCTCTTCTCGTGGTAGTATAGCACTATAGCATAGTATCTACTGATGATCGATGATATTATTATATATTTTACTTTTTAAGCTCGAGACAATATTCTGAGGGGAATTGAATCGTGGGTCCCGTGAGTCCTATACGCGAATAGTACACATAACACACATTTCTTGATTGAATGTATAATATTATAATCCATGTTACATTGTTACGCGTTATAATAATATAATATCGCTATCCGCAGGTGTTTTGATGTATGTATATGTATACGGCGATACACCCTATTTATGTGCTTATTTTTTACAATTAATTTGATTTGATACTTACAAAATGTATAGTGACATACGCGTATAATAATTACGAATATTGCAAGGGAGTGCGTAACTGTATTTTTATAATAATATATTATATCCTAAATGTACCCATTGTCCCATACGAGCATAACATGCCAATATTGACACTTTATATTATTATTATACGTACGTAAAATGTTTTTTTTTAGAACGATCAAGCCTTGACGACAATGCCGGGATATGTGGCACTTAGTTTGGTGTTCATTTTGTTTGGACTCGCCGTTGTTGCCGCCAGCATCAACTTGTTGGTACTGCGTTTCATGACTATGTAAGTACTTACCCAGTCTTTATAGATTAAAATATATTATATTTACACAATATAATATAAAAACTTCTATACATTAATTGGGCATTATAATATTTCCTTTACAGTAGAAATTATTTTTGAAATTTTTAACTCTATATTTTTGGTAAATGTTTGTGTTTTAAAAACAAATTTACATACATGCAAAGATAAATATAGCAGTAAAACATTAATACTTACATTTTTATAAAAACATTTTTTAAAATTATTTATATCTAGAGGGTACAATGTTTTTCTATGTTTTTATCAATTTTGGCTCTTTTAATAGGAACGCTCGTGCTTAATTAAATATTGAGAAACAAAATATAGGTGTTGTTATTTTCTTTTATTACTTATTATGCAGTATTTAACTGATGGCTTACATATTTCTTAGTACAGAGACATTTCCTCTGCAAAATTATATTTAAATATCGGGACGAGTAACTGGATCTCTATGAAAATATTGGAACCGGATACGGAACCAACCTCACCAGAATCCTTATATAACACTTTTAGAAATCAGAATCTATATTTCGACCGAACTAAGGTCATTTTTAAACGTTAATTGAGTTAATAGTAACAGTTGTATTTAAAACATAATATTTTAACTGGTTAGATTGAAACAAACATTTTTAATTTTGATGAACTGAAATCAAAATATTTTTAATTTCTAAGACTGTAATAACCGATGCCAAAATGTATATTTTTCTAAATTTCCAAACTGAAATTGAAATTTAAGAATATGCCTCATAAGTATATTCGCGACTTGATGTAAATGTATCGTTAAGTCGAAGGTTTTTTCGTAGTAATAGATGTTTAGGTACACAATACCTCATTCACAGTAGGACAGTTGAAATCAAGAATAATGTTAAAATTGTTATGAAAAACCACGGCGGATATATATAGGTACAACCTAGGAGAGAATAAAAAAAATCAAGATATTTTTACTACGTGGTTATCTCTGTCGAGGTATTCACACAAAAAAAGTATGCCTTACCTACAATTGTTCGTAAACCCGGTAAAAAATGTCGACTCGATGGCGTAAAAGGAATGCGATGGCGCTCTTTGTCACGGGACGGGTAGTGGTGCTACTAACGTGTGACGCCATACGCATGCGATTAATTATTGTTTAGATTCGGCTGACGAAAAACCATTAAGTACCTATGTTAAAACTGAAACGTAGGTAACATTGTTCATTACCTATATCAACACATTTTTACATTTCGACACACACTATAATATATATTATACACGTATGTATGCGCATCGCGAGGTAGTATATTATATACGTTATGTTGTGTAATAAATCGTAGGTAATGCGATACGACGTACGTTTTTAAAAACGTCACCCCTTCGAAATTTCTTTGTGCCGTTTTCGGGTATCAGCGGTACCCAATCGCGTTACCGGTCCGCGGCGCCCGACTGGCGGGACGAAATTTTAAGAACCGGCGACGCCGTCTGCACACATAGCATATGCGTGTTATTATAACACACGCCACCCGTGCTCATCGTACAAAGTATGCGTGCATACGACAAATTTATTATACAAGTGAAAAGTTCCATATATAAGACCAACATCCGAAGTATATTTGAGAACCAAATTTATTCAGTTCTTTTAACCGAAATTCTCCATTGTAAAAAAAAAAATGTTTTCATGCACCTCGAAACTTCGTAATACGGAAGTTTCTCTGTATTACGCACTTCAATGCGTGTTTGTGTGATATAAACATGGTATTTTCGTACCCCCCGAATCATAACCTTTTTGTTCATACCCACATCCAAAAGCCGCTTAAGCGCGGGTTCGGCTTGGCGCGCCTGTATTTTAACTTCAACCCCCCCCCCCCCCCACCATGTCGTTTTAGTTATGAACTTATCGTGTATTCGTGTGTACCCTGTAGGCATAATTATAATAATAATAGACTGTGCTGGTCATCTCTTAGATAGGCCTGTTCAGAATTGCATGTCCCTCGTTCATTGTCCGTCCAAAATGTGTACCTACCTAATAAAATTGTAGGTACCTTTTTTTCAATTGATGCTGATAAGATATAGATTTATCATGAAAATGTAATTAGAGGTTAATCGTAAGTTTTTTGTTAAAAGTATATTACAAAAGTTTAATGTAACGCCACATTAAATTTGTTGCATTTAATTTGAAAATTAAATTCCCACGTAAGTAGGTACTTAGTTGGATTATTTTGAGAAAAATGCTGATTTTTACTAAACGATTTTAGTTATTTTACAGTAATTCAAAATAATATTTATTGATTCATTGATTTATCTTAAGCTACCTATTTATATCAAGATATACTTTCATGTTAATAATGAATACCAAAGTAGCAGACAATAGGTTATTCTTATGTAATATGTTATATACCTAAAATGTGTATACCTAATTCGTTTTCTGAAAATAAATCTTCAATCTTCAATCTTCTGTCCTACTAAAATAAAAATAAATAACTGTAGGATAACATTTCCGATAAATTATCTCCACTCAGAATTATTTTTTGAAAACAAAACATGACCTAAGATGTGGTTGGCGATTCTGGTACTTTAAATTATGTTAATTTTCTTGGAATGTGATTAGGATGCACCGTAATAATAATAATAAAGCGTGCACGTTATTAACATGGCACTAGATGTCCAGATAAAATCAGATTCAATATGGTATGAACTACTCGTAGTTGAAAAAATATGCGGTGAACAGTTGTAGGTCCTAATGGAATATAATATGCATGTATAATATTATAATCTTTAAAAAAATGTATTGACATATTATATAATATCTTCAAATTTAATCAAAACATATTTCCGAACGATGTAACGGCATCGGTCGTCAACAACTGTTGTCTATAACTGTTACACTTCTATTGTTTTATTGCATAATAATCTAAAATATTAAATTTGTGTTTTAGTACCTATTCTTGGAAACTAAACCGACTGTGTAATAAACAATAGTAATTAATGTCTCTCCAGAAGAAAATTATGTATAAAAATTATATACCTAATAATTAACGTACATAAGTTGTATGCGAATGATATAGCAGTGGCGTATCTACGGAGACCAAATGTTGTACACAATACAACATGTATATAAAAATATGAATATAATATATGTATACTGAATATCTATTGAAAATTGTATATCCCCCTCCTTTGAAGAATCCTAAATACGCTACTGTGCTATAGGTATACCTAACCAATATAAAAATGTCGGATACTAAACAACAAAAAAGCTATCACTTAGAGCGTTTCTGTGTTCGCAAACTCTATATAGATATACCTAATCGTGTTTACAACGTTATTGTTGTTCACTTTTATGATGATGTGATATTATTTTTTAAAATAATTAGTAGGTACTTTATACATTTTTGCGTTAATATTATTAATATCTACTAATTTATAACAACTTACTAGTAAATGCGTCACGTTGACACGGGCAAGCGGGTTTCCGTTTTGACGTGTCTTGTGAATGTAATGAGCAATATAAAAAAAGAACACAGAAGGTGTCGATTGAATTGCACTGATTTATTATGCTAGCAAAAGCAATGAAAAGGTAGAAGTGTACATATATCAAACAATTATGTGCCCGTATTGGCAAAGTGTCGACACGAGGCCGTAAGGTGGGATACCCACACGGGTATTCACAACAAGAGGGAACAAAAAAAGACAAGTAAAGCTCAAAGGCGCTAACGAATTCCGTTAACGTTAGTGTGGCTGCTTGTCGGACCTATGACCTATGACCACCCACAGCTGTGGCTGTACCTATTTCTGCGTTGTTGAATTTTTCTACACAACGTATATGTACTATACTATATGCGGCCCGCGTACCTTTTTTATCTGGCCCGCGCTACATTTTCAAATTACCTTATTTTCGTGTTTTGTAGTAATTATTTTAAAAATGTCCGCTAAAAAGCGTAAAAAATAAATGTTAGTAAATTTGAAGGACTTTTTTTTTTTTTTGCTTTCTCCTATGCACTGTGGCCCGCTAGATTTTAAAGTACTTAAAAGTGGCCCGCTAGTTACTTTGAGTTGCTCATCCCATCCAATAACCGGGCTTATGATATTCTATATTCTGATATTCATATGATAATAGTTAATATCGGATTCGTGGCCACGCGCCATAACATAATCTATCCAAGTCGTACACGGTACAGGATTAGTATTTGGTAGAAATTTTACGTGTGCGCGGTCGAATTGTGGTTAGGAATGTATTCGAAGGTATGATCATATTTTATTGAATACTGCACTTTTAAGATAAATACTAGATTACATTTTTTTATATGCGATCAAATTGATCGCGAGAGTAACCTATCATATTCAACAATAATAAAATATCCACTTAAGTTAATCATATTTTTAAAATATTGACCTTAACTATATAATAATACTTGAATGTACTCAATATAAAATATAAGTGTTAGCCAACAATCAATATTAAAAAAAAAGTATCAACATTAGCACCTACCAATAGGTGTATTGTTACACCTTATACCTAGTAGGTATACTTGTTGTAGAGTGTAGGTATTGAACTATTGAACTATTTAAAGTACTTAATTATTTTATGCATATATGTAGAATTGTTTATTTAAAAACTAGAATAACAATTATTATAATTTATAAATATTAAATAGGCAGTAAAGGAATCGGTTTTTTTAATGTTAAATGTCAGCTATAAGCTATTGATGATGTAAAATCATTCGTCAGTAATATTTTTTTATCTTATGTTTTATTCACATATCTACCACATCGTTTTCAATTTATATAGGTTATATATAGTGTAAAAAATGATTTTACATAATCTTTTCATTGACATCAAAGATAAAAACTGTGCATCTCACGATAAAAAAAAATCTAATCCCTTTGACGTGAGTTGATTTTAATATGCAACCCGAAATGTTGCCTCGCATATATTATTATCGATTACCATCAACTAGTTGATCGAATATAAGTGCGGTAGCGGGTAGACTGAAATTTCGTATATGTATAATAACAAAAATGATTTGAGGCATTTTGTCGGGCTGTACAGCAGACAACTAAACAACGATTATTTTATAAATTATAGGTATAATATGTATGTACACAATTCACCTATCTTTAAGAAAACGGAGAAATGCCCTTGAGATCCCCAGGCATACGTATCATTATAAATGCGGTGCGTGTACGCATTATATACTATTATGATGTATTATATGAGAGTATTTGAGCGACACATTATAGTGGTTGTAGCTCTATAATAAATAATAATATACACAAATTACATATAGGTAATCACCGACCTGTCTCTTGGGTGATATTATTGATCTATAGACGATATGGCTACACATAGATATAAAATGCAATACCGGGTGATCTATTTAATGTAAGGTACCTACTCATTATTTAAAAAACTATTAAATATTTTTAAAATATTATTTTTACATAACCCCTTAAGTTATTTAAAAAACAGCATTTTTAATAAAATTATTTCATTTTTACTCTTATTTATCGTTGAGATTTTCAAAATGTTATCCATTATTTTTACAAGACAACATGCATTTTTGATACCTTATTTCTAATAAAACAAAAATGTGGAATTTCTTAATTTGTATTAAACGCCTTTAATAAAATGAAATGATTTAGATCAGCACCTTGATCCCCATCTATGGTCATGCTGTAAAAAAGTGCGTTATACTTACATAGATAGGTATATAATTACAATATAAACCTTTTGTTATCCACCCGAAAATACGGCCGGACTGTATGTCGTAGATTTGGATGTACCTATTTCATTGAATCTCTAAGCTTTACATAATCTCCAATGTATGCGATGTGCGCTTATCCTTTTTACTGAAATCAACGACAAAACGACTGTTCGCAATTCCCATTATTTATTATTTTCTATTCCATGCTTGCATTTGCGTATAATATGTATATTGTATTTATTTTCGACCGCTAGTATAAGTAATTTTACATCGTGAACGCGGTTTGATTAAAGTTTAAAAGACATTTAAGTGACATTTTTTTGTTCGAAATTAAGTTTTATTCACTGGAAAACATTTGAATAATTTAACTAACTAAATGGATAGGTTTATGTTGCTTTGAAACGACACAGTGGCATTGAAATTACTTTGATTTATTATAAAACAGGTACCTATATTGAAAAATCAAAGTGACACTTAGAGCGTCACTTAAATAAGACAGGACATACAATTAGATTTTTCTTTTTGTGAATGATTAAGGTAAAGTAACCTTTTGGGCGCATACAAGCAATGATTGTAGACTGTGGACGTTATTTATTACACAAACCTCGACGCTGAGCTCATGTGTTTATATGTACTTTAAAATCAAACCAAAATATAATAATATTTTAGGTGACAATATACTGCCATAGATGATAGTAATAAAAGAAAATTTTTTTTCCAGAACATAAATAATAATTAATAATATTTAAATTATTAATCTAAGTCATTATATGAAATTATTGCTCAGACGTTCCAAGATACATGCAAAAAAACTTATCGGTTAAATTTATTACACTCATAATCGACAAATAACAAAAAAATTATAACTGTGATAATGGTAAATAATTTTAAATATAAGCGGATGCAGTACAAAAATGTGTATTTTTTAATTATTAATTTAAAAAACAAATTTCAAATGTCGATATACGAGTATATATGAATCTAATTATCCATCTTTATATTTTTTGAAGTTCTTGCAGATATGTTATTAATTATTCTTATTATAATATAATTATATCAAGTTATCACAATTTATTTAAATTTTTAGTTCAATCATTTGTCCACTAATTTTCCTTATTTACTCTGTTCTAACTTCTAAATGCATTTATCGCTAAAGGTACCATTTCTCCGTAGTCAAAACAGTTTTTGAAGACATTCGTCACGACATATTTTAACGATTGAATTGCATGCGAATTGCCCGTGACAGGATTGGGGAAAAAGTTATACCAATATTTAGTGCATATACGGACCTCTGAACCCCAACCTATGTGCATGTCCCTATAGGTATACGTGGGAATGGATTACGTCCTTCATTCACCTCAAACAATAGGTATATTATTATAATTTATAACTACATCATAATATAATATTATAATTACTACTTTCCCAGGTGTCTTTCATCTTCTATATTATCTTATTAAATAAACTGCTATGACTGTTATTTTCGAAGGCTGCTTATTATTATGAATCAAAACGGTTGTCATTATTGTATCATTAAAAATCACTTATTGTACTTCTGTCAACATTTATCAATTAATTATAATTAATCAACGAATAAAATATATAAATATTTAAAAAATTGTATTTATTCTCTATATCATTTTTAAATATTTTTGACTATATATCGTTAAATACTTAACCCATTCTATTTAATTTGTTTTTTGGACCTTGATTGTATAATATTTTATTAAAATAAAATAGTTAGGTACTTATTAGGAATGTAAATGGTACACCACTTAAATGTTGCGTAATCTAAAGATATTACAATTTCGGATAAATGTATAATCTTAAAAGGTTTGTCTTATTTTATTTAAATGTTTTTTAAAAAATATATTTTTGCTTCTTACTAATTGAAAAAGTATACGAAGAATATAATATTGTATTATTTTAATTATAATTCAGTAATATACGAAAGGTGACGAGATGATACCTTTGTTACACTCAGTGGTGTGACGATCATGCGCAGTGCATCCCAAACAGTTCCAATCCATTGTTTGCTTATTCTCAAACGGCTCCCGTAAAAAAGCTTTCACCCAAACTTACCCAATGTACGTTTTTTTAACTTTAAATATTTTTCTATTTTTGAACACTAAAATAAAAAAAAAAATACACTAACACATTTTATAATATCAAATCATTTTTAATTCTCAATATCAAATATAGAATTTTTATAATATTTACATAGAATTTTTATTTTTTAAATATAATTAAAATTAATTTTTGAATAAAAGAAGGAATTATGTTGTAAAAAATCAGAGCCGTTTTGGAAAAACCAAATAAATCCACTTCTTCTATAGATTTATAGGTGAATTTCAAATACAAATTTGCTTCAATGATTATCATTAAGCCGTGAATTATTTTAGCCAGATGATTTTTTAAAAACATTAAATTATAAATGTTTTAACTTACATTATTTTATAATATTGTAATTTTTATATAAAAAATAAAATTACTGAATAGAAGAACGAGTAATAAAAACTAGTCTCTAAACTATTGAAATATTTTAATGCATTACTCTCCATAGGGCGATATCAAAAATCGTTATCCATCTTATCTAATTTATTACGTTCTATATTTCGATTTATGACAGATTGAACACAATTGATTCACAATTTATTTTTGGGTTAGCCCCCTTCCCCATTAGTTTTTTCCCTAATTGTGCTACTGTGGCTACGGAAAATACCGCTGAACGAAACTAGCTGGTACTATTATTACTATGTTATATACACTCAACTATTTAACGACGTTAAAAGTAACTACACGTGTAAAATATAATCCTATGTACTATGCATATTAATATTATAAGGTCAGGAGTCATAAATAATCGATTATAAATGTACCATAAAGATTAGTAATAAATTGCTATAATATTATGCACCAGTCGAAAAACTCTTACGCCGTATCCGGTGACGTCATAGAGCACAGGTCGTAGATCAGATCTCCACAAAACGACTTGTATGAATATACTACAAGTATAATACTATACAATGTATTCAGAGTATAGTTTTTATTTTGTTTTTATATTTAACACGTGTATTGTTGAGCCTGTATAGCACTATAATATATAGCTATTTCAAATGCAGGTTTTTGGATAGTCGGAATCGACTACAACCTTCTTAGTATGTCTGTATAGAATAAAATATAATACTTTGGATATGACGTTCTATTCATACATATTACCTTATATACTATACAAATAAAAATGTATTGTTTTTTTTTGTTTTAGAATTTTATTTTAAATACTTTTTTTGTAATTCCTTATTCATTAAAAAAATATTTTTTTCTAAACCCATCCGAAATAGTTTTAAAATTGTAAAAAATATACATTTTCGATTTTTTCTTGTTTTTTTTTTTTTTCTATAATTGTTGATAAGAATATTTTCGTTTTTAATACAAGGTTCCTTATAAGTTATATATTATTAAAAAATTTTCAAAAATACACCAGTCATAATATTTATGTGTTTAAATTTACAATTTTTTTGAAATTCGTCAATATTATAAAAATGTATTAATGATTTTGTAATTAAAACTTCATACAATTTTCATCCAATTTTTTTTTATATAGACTTTTTAAGTTACGTTTTGGACGAAATTAGATATTCAAACACACATTAAAAGTTTTAGTTAATTTATTGTTGTAATTTAAAAATATTATTCCATTCGTTGGCACAGACGTTTTTAAGGTATATTATTATATTTTATATAGGTACACAGTAACATTTTAAAATGTGACGTTTTAGGCAAAAAAATAATTCGAGCTACCGTATTACTTATATTAAAATAAACTACTTTAATGATATTAATATAATATTATAATATACATTTAGTAATAAATTATTACTAAGTGTATATATAATAATAATATATTCGGTGACAAATCTCACGTCTTCACTCAGAATCGTTATTCAAATAAATTATGCAATAATTTATCATTGTATTTAAATTTAACACATACCTACATAATTGCAGTGACTTGCTCTTCAATGACGAGGTACACTCGACACTTACTATAACGGTCAACGGAAAAACAGTTACCTACTTTTCCCTCTTTTTTGTGACTACCCGTTTTGGGATTTCCCTAAGGAAAACAATATCTGGTGGGAGTGAGTAATTCCTAATCCTAGACAAATATTCCCATGATATAAAGATGTATAAGCTTTGAATATTTTATGTAAGGGTGATAAATATTGAAAAACAAATTGAAAACTGTTTTCTACATCACATTAATATGACTATAGTTTTATCATATTATTAATTTAATTATTTATTATAACATATATAACATTTTTTATTGTTATATACTATTTGTTTATTGTTACAGCCAATAGACCCATAGTACCGATCGTGGGAAATATTGGGAATCATTATTTAAACGTTTAGAAACACATATTTTAGATTTACAGAATACAAGGTATTATGTTTATTATCTTATATAGCGACGGCGATGTTGGTATCTCTATAAATATCTTTTGTTGGCTCACATTATAGGCGCGTCATGCACTTATCTGGACGGCTTGTCGTACCACAACCCTAACATTTCCGGCTGTAATACAATATGAACATACGAAACCACCTGTCCCCCGAGGTGGCTGTTTCGGTCGCGTCCTGGTCGAGGGTCCATGGATTAATGTGTCTGTTGAAAGCCGTAGAACGAGAAAGGATCAAGATATATGAGTTTGATTAAAATCGTGGGGTGTAGAGGGGCAGGGGTGATGCATGCGTGGAGTTCTATACGCATATATACAATTATAGTACTAGAACATATGAACTCGTCTACGCCGCTTTCCATGGGTCAGTTAGTACAATACACGCCCGATTTATGGATGTAGGTACTCAATAATATATTTTATGGACTTAAATAAAAACCAATACCATATTTGTTTATGATGTTTATGATTTTAAGCACCCTATGCAGCCAGCTGATACTTTTATATATGTGAAATGTATCATCAACTTAAAGGGTTTTGATATTTTTATGAACTGGTATTGTACAGAAGATTGAAACATTTTAAGTTTTCAAAAAAAAATTTCACACTGTACCTTATACACGTTAACCTTAAAAATACTAATGTAACTTCACGTAGGATAAAAAATTGATAGCTGTACATTGAAGTTTTTAAAAATCTCACTGAATAGGTAAACAACAAATAAGAAATTAAAAAAAAAAAAAAAATATTTTAAATAAATATTTTTAAATCTGCAATTTCGTTTATTTAGTACTTAGGTACCTCAAAAATAACAACAATTTAATAAATATTTTTACACGCAAGTTTGGTTTTATATATATTTCAAATTGTATAATATGACATGTAGGTTTTTTCTAAGAAATTAAAAATTATGTGTCTTAGAAATGTTATCCCTTATGTGACGTCGCAACAGGTTCTTAAAAACATTCATGTGAATAATATATATACTTAAACATTTTTACGGTATGTGGGGTGGTATTACTAAGGTACCGCTTTAGTGTGAGCACTTTTATGGCTCTAACTACCATTTGTATTTATATGAGTTTATGACTCCGCCGTGGCCATGATAAAGGCTTTGAACTGCTTTGATTAGTAACGCCGCTGTTCCCGAAAAATCGACAATACGTTTACAATTTGGATAACAATATATTGTTATAGTGAACATACTCACATAATTACAATGTAAGGTACCTGTATGAGGTTCGGGGCTTATAAGACTTACGGACTTACGGACTCTTTTCCGCTGATTTTTTGAAGTCACCTTCTTTTGTGACGCGCACACGCAAAAGTCACTAAACAACAGCCGTCGTTGTTCAGGCTGATTTTATTGATTTCTCCCTCCACGTCGAACGCTCTCATGGACGTGGATGAAGTCGATTGTCACGCCGTTTACCCAACTGTATATAATGTTATTTTTTATAATGTATGTTTGTGTGTGTGTGTGTGTATCTAACCAATACGTTTTTATTCCTCAAGTCTACCCAGGCTGAGATCTGAAGTATCATTTGTGTAACTTGTTTACACAAAACGAATACCTACCTTTGTTATTTAAAAATTATTATCATTGTGTATCTATCCCACAACACATTATAGCTTAAGAGGACATAACACCGGCATTAATTGTATTTTCTCCGTCTTACAAGCGCGTAACAATGTAACATACCAAATGTACGCTCAGAAAATCACGTTTAGCTTTGATAGTTAAAAAATTATAGTGAATAAATTAAATATATATAAATATTAGAATAGGAAGATACCTAATGTAGCTAAACATAATATAGAAAAAAACGAATTTGATAGATTGTATAACTAGCTAATCTATAAACTATGCAAATCTTAGATCATTTTACGCATGCGTTCGCTTCAGAATGTAAAGTAGTCGAGACCTACGAGGCACCATTATCATTTGATATTTAGGTATACCGTGTGTCCGCAAAAACAGGGTACCTACACTATACTTAAATTACCCATATTACTCGGTACCTTATACACATTTTTGAATTCTGTTTCCGGGACATGGTACTAGAATATTGGATCATCAATGTACCACAGACAAAATTCTAGTAGGTATATGTGTTGGGTACTGAGTAAGTTATAGATATTAGTTATAGTTATAGATTAATGTAACTGAGTTAGAAAGTGTGCCTAGTTTTAGCGGACACACGATATATTATATAATATACATAACAAAATGTTTAACAGTAGGTTGTTGGAAATGTAATTCGTATATTTGTATTGTTTGGTTGAAATATATCAAAGACTTCAAAGCAAGGACTTATCAAACGAAACCTAGTAGTGTCATATTTTGGGGGCCGTTTAACAAATACAAATAAAGTAATTCAGTGTTTTTTATCAACCTACAATGAGAACCTATAATGAGAATTATTATTCACGATGGTGAGTGGTAGTAGAAACGATATTATAATTCATAAACAGAACTGTACATTTAATGTATTCACTATTCATATATTTGGTTTTTTTTTTTATTATTATTTCATAAAAGTTAAAATCTAGTTTTTTTATACACCACCAATACAGCACCCATACTTACCTATAAAATTAGTTATGCAAAACTATTATAGAAAATATTAAACTTTGAGTTTATGTGTTAAATACGTATAGATACAATTTGTATTTTAAAAATAATTTAGTGTAAATCTGCCAATTTCGATGGTGATTAGTCTCCAGGAGAGAATATTTTTGTGAATATTGATTTCATTATAAATATATCTTTTGTTTATTTTTTTAGATTTTTGTCGTCAATCATACAGCTTTTCAACGAATCAATATTCCGAATATATTGTGTAGGTTCATAACAGCTGTCAGATCGCTATCTTTCAAATATAATTTATATTTATTATTAATTTATCTAATTATATGATTTGAAAAAATTGTTTGGATACCATATTTTTGTATTTTAAGAAATGTACAATTTTAAGCCTTATGGATGCTCATTGAATTTTAGAGATTTATTATTAAAATTCAAAAATGATTTGTTTAGTTTTATAAATAAATTATTATATAGTAATATAATAATATAAAATTGAAATATTATAATATCTAATATTTTTATGGCTATATAGAGATACCTATCTTTAATAATTGTATACTCATTTAAAAGTGATAATTTATTTTAAATATCTAGGTATTATTTACGTTAACTGCTTACATATAATTAGTACTTTCGTATTTTCATCTGCCAAGAACATTTTAAATCCGAAAAAAAATTACCTATTTAACTTCATGCATATTGTACCTATTTGTTTTCATTTATATTATGAGAGGTAAAACTAAATCCTTAAGTTTTTAACTTGACACAAAGTTTGTTTATGAAGCCCCGATGAACCAAAAAAAGTCACCATCCCTCCGAGATTTGCATGTACCGCTATCTTACATTCTAGGTGAAATTGTTTAGATTTTTGACATTATCTTCAAAATTTCAAAAATATTATCGTAACGTTAAAATTAGTCTTTGTTAAAATGTTATGTAAACGAACAAATCCATCCACCCATCTTAAAATGATGCACCGCCTACCATAAATACTTGGCGGCAAACGAACCGTATGATAAATAAAATAATACCACTATAATACCTAAATACCTATTATTATATTGCATACAATATTAACATCATAGAATGCTGTACAATACATACAGTCATACACAATGGACAACGCGTGTTTTTCAAAAAAAAAAAAAAAAAATCCCACAACCACGGCATAACCTATACACAATTCATGAACAATATAATATAAATAATCTGTAGAAATAATCTGTAGAGACGGGGTTTCAAACCTGTTTTCACCCTTCACGAACCACCAAAATAAATGTCTGCGAGTTCTATCAGTGACTGAGTGTTTATTTCAGGTAGTGCGTTCGTTTTTAAGGAAAAAATTATTCCTTCGTATACGAAGGAATGTTTCATTTTTGTTATTTTTTTGTTATACACATACATTATATAATTAATCTTATATGGTTATAATATATTTCAATGTTATAGGTACCTACATTACGTGATAAAATAATGTCACTCAAACTTAATATCTGTCTAAATCACGTTCGTTTCATCGAAAAGTTAATTTTCAGACCTAAATATTAGTATTGAGTTCCATTTCCAATATAATAAATTCTTTATAGTTATTTTTTCTGAATGTGTCATCGGTATAAAGAGTTTAGAGTTAAACAGCTACTCATATTATTGTCCAATATTACCTATATCATGTACTCATCGAGCCCACATCCTACAATTTCGGACGGAATTCACGAATACAACCAATCGTATTTTATACTTAAAAATCGCTGTGTGAACTAGATCACCTGGCCCGTATTTAGGGCAGGGCCAAGGTGGGCCGTTTCTCCTCCTGGTGGAACTTTGGGGGCGGAAAATTTTCATGAACTTTTTTTTATTATTAAGCCAACATAGTTACGACTTTAATATTATGTAAAATGTTTTTTTTCCTTATGTATTGTGATTTGGTGGAGATATCTCCAAAGTTTATTTTAGGATGATATTCTCTCAGATCTATTTTTATACTAACAATAATAATTCCTTGGATAACTAATAACGGCATGATGGCACCCCTAGCGTTGCTCTAATTAAGTAAAGCACAACATAATAGCAATGTTTATTTTACTTTTACGTAATACCTACGTCTTGATTATTAATAAAATTAAGATCAGAAAAAATGCAATTAAAATAAATAATACATTTTTTTAGTTTATAATTTATTTTTACAATATGAGTATAAGCCATAACTACTCGGATACCAAAGGTACTAGATTCTTTCAAATTAAAATGTGCAATAAATTTTATTTACAATAATATAAAAAAAAATTAAACGCTTGTAATGAAATTATTGTAATATTATATTCATTTTTATTTTACTTGAGAATACAGTTTTCTTTTTTTATAAAAACTAAAATATGTTTATTTAACATTGGTTTTCCTAGAGATTTAAGAGATAACCAATAAATGAAAATATCAAATGTTAGAAGGAATTGAGTTAAGCTGAGAACCAATTTTCGTGAATTTTTTTCTTCAAAATGTGTGTTTTCCACACTTAATGAGTACTATAATTAATGGTACTATAAAAAACCTGGATAATTTTCTGTAGAAGTTATAAGATTAAAAAATTTCAAAATCTTAAAATCTTATTATTAAAATACCAAAAATAATATTTTTTATTTTTTGTTATAAATGTGAGTTTTTTATCTTATAATTTTGGTGAAATCAGAAATTACCTATTGTACTTATAGTATATTATATTTTTAATAAATAAATTTAATAAAAAAAAAACCACCGATGGATGAGAATTCGCAAACTCGTGTATAACTTTGAAGCTAAGTCAGACCGACAAATTTTGTTTGCATCACTCATTGTTCTTAACTCATTGAAAAACAAAGGTTTCCAAAAAAAAATTTCAAAATCTAACCACATTTATGAGTCATAAATTATGACCCAAATTAGTTGATACCTTTTTAGGGGGGTGGAAAAATATGTTGCCCCGAGGCGCAAAATGTTCAAATACGGCTGTAAATCACATCATCTATTTAACGGTAAACAGAGGTATTCAAAGTGCGTAACGTTTCCGAGGGGCATCGCGAGTATTTTGTCAGCGGGGCCGTGTCATGGAAGAGGAAAAATAGTAACAATGACAACGTTTATTATATTGTTTTATTCTAAACGCGTTTTCTATACGAAATTATTATTAAATTTACTGTCCGATAAATTATTGTCATAATTCTGTATCCTTAATAATAATAGATTCACCAAATGTTTGTCCATGCATTGAAAAAAATGTACCGTTAATAACCAACATTAAAATGTTTTATCGTTTATTCGACCAAACCCCTTGAGAACAAATTTTTGAATTTAGAGTACCGTTCGATAAATTTTCAATCTAAACCGGGCAAAATTCAACTCATTTCCCTCAGTAATCTTACGATCTGTACCGTAATCAGACTGACAGAGTGTACCCAAACTTAGGACATTCGATTAACTAAGGGAGCGCGGACGTTAATCGTAAAAAACGATCAGATTCGTACACTTCCTAGTTTAATAAACTCGTATACTTTTTTTTGCATTGCACGGCGATATATTACCGAAACGGTCCGCGTCACTCGACGTGAAATCGCCTCTTTTCGCGATCACAAAAATTGTAAGTGTAATGTGTGTCATGTATTATTCATTGGCGAAGACGACATCGTATAATATGAACAAATACGTAGAAATGGTACGTATGACCTACCTATCGGGACGGAAAAAGAAAATATCATGCGTGCGTGTTGGAGCAAGAGAAAAAGGATTTCCGAAAGTGCATGTGTGGGCGTGCGTGTGTGTTTCGTTTATGAATGAATCTTTGTTTAAAATAATATGTATAGATATTATAATTATTATGTATAACTGGTTTGACTACCGCCCAAACGAATATATAGTTGTAGGTTACCAATACCTATGTTTTGTACTACGATTAGGTATTATACTTCTCGTGTTCAATAGGTATATAGTGTATAATAGAGCGTTATTATTATAATACGCGGTAGGTACCTTTAGGTAATATTATGATTATTATTATTATTATTATTATGATGCATACAACGCATATACGAAAATTCTGAATGCATAATATTAATAATTTATTATTCGTTCATAACACGTAATATTATACGAATAACTCGTCAACGGTCGTGCAGATGATAGCAATACTATATAATATAAAGCCATACATAATATTATTATTATTATAGCTACAGTGCTTCGCCGGTAATAATATTGTATGAAATCAAATTTATCTGCGGTCTGTGTATTTTTGGGTTTATTATACGAATGAACCGACTTTTATGATTAACTCGTGTGTGTGACGCCGGAATAAAAGTCACCGTCAATCGAGCACTATCAGGGGTGAAATTGTTTGTAGGTAGGCATACGAGTCATATTTGCATATTATTTTTATATTTCGACGTTTGTATATTTTATGTCGTAGACGTTCAATTAAAATGAGGCATTATAAGTGACATTTTATCGAAATTGAATTCTTTTTCCGAACATTATTCATTTAAACCTTCAAATAAGTATGGTTTCTGGATCTCGACAATACATAAATACAATTATTTATACATCAATCAGAAATCACGTGCCTCAGATTAAATTATGTTTTTACTCAACTCTCTTAAAATATAGAAAAAGTGATATTTTTTTCATCGAACGCCCACGCGAGGTTTTTTAGCGTATCTACCTACGCAATATTGTGCATAACACAGGAGTGAAAAATAATTATGTTTTAATACTATTATAGTTATGTAATACAATTTTGATTTCGGATGGTTTCATACATTATTTTCGTACCGCTCAACCGTCCAACTGTTTTTAAAAATCATTTTAAAGAGCATTTCCTTCCGCAAATTTTATTGTCACATGATTTCACTAACTATATTTGGCCTCGTGTAGATGTAATTAGAATCACTGGTGATAAATAAAATATCCAGGTCATTAAATAATTTAAATAAATAGTTTATCATTATTTTTGCTTTATATTATTATATCAAAACAACACACATAGATATGACATATTGTGCCTGTCATATTTGTTAAAAAATTCTAAGAAATCAGGACGTGATATTCAATATTCAAATTGTTTTAAAGTAATAACATTAGTTGTATGCAAGTCAAATGTATTTTTTTAAATAAAAATATTAATTTCCTGTATATAATATGTAGTATTATCTACCTACAGTATACGATTTTGGACAATCATATTGTTGATTTTTATATTTGATCGTATAACTCTGTACCTATATTACGTTTAAATGTTATGTTCTAAAGCATTATTACACACATTTTTATAAAGGTTTTTTTTTATTTTTTCTCAATGCATAGCCTTGTATTATTTTTAAAAATAATTTAAATATTATGTCAGGGGGGGAGGGATACTATTCTCGTTGGAAAAGTAAATTAAAATGAATACCTACTTGCCTGAAAAGTATAAAATGAATAAGTCAACATTATTGATATTTCTTTTCACTTTTCCCTTTAACATTTATTCACATTTTGTTTTATAATTTGTTATTATCATAAACGATTTTTAAATTATATGTGATTACTTTAGCATAAAAATATAATATATACTATATTACTATAGAGTACAGTAAAATAATTGAAAAATTGGATATTTAATCGAAAAATGTTTTTTCATCATTGTTATTTTGCTGTAATTCACAATAGTAGAGCCCTAAAACAGTTTTCCATTATGTAAATTGATTTTTTTTTTTATATATATATACACATTGGCATTTTCATAATAATTAGATTGATTCTAGCTATTTAAAATACCTACTTCATTAAACGGATAATTTTATGAAATGTTCATATTGAAATAAGTTGAAAGTTTCGAACAATTGAGGATACCGATATAAGTTAACGTAAAAATTATTCACACCAGACCACCTTCAATTGTATGAATAATAATTTCTGGACGTACCCTTATTTGTGTCAAACGTTGGGTAGATTTTTGTAGACCAACCAGATGCGACGAGTGATCTCAAAGTCTCAAATATTTTGTTTTGATGATTAATACGTTTATACACAGCAATAATAATATATAGAAATAGCCGCATAATTATTATTATTACTATTAATAATAATATAATTATCTTTGCTGGTCGGAAAACTCAAAACGAACATAATATCTACGTGAATATTTTTCACACGACAACTTAGACTAACTCGTAAGCCATTCAGGGTATTCTAGTACATATGTAAAATAATATACAATAAGAATTAAGATTTAACAATAATTGATAATATCATTGTTTTCGAACAATAATATTATTCTAATACTTGATAATTCTTTAATTCCGATACTTGAATTCATTACACGGTGTAAGCTATGCGCAAGAGACGAGTACATTATATTATTATAAATACTTTAATCTCAATAATATGACTATTATATTATGCGTTATATTTCTAGTTAATTATATATTTTTTTTCCAAGAAAGTAAACTAATTTTTTTACTTTATAGTTCATATCCAATAAATATTATAATTTTACATTCTACCTACATTTAATTAGTATTGTTTGTGGACATTTTTATTTATTTTATTGGTTAAACGGGCTTAGTTCTTTTTGACATTAATAATACATATTTTTGATAACAGAAATTTTTACAATAAAGAGAAAAAAAAGTAAATTTTATGGTCCTTATAAAATAGACAGGTAACAGAAGATCGTTGTTAATTGCATTCCAAAAATTCTTCAGTATAATGTTGGTGAATGCAAATTGTTCTCAAGTTTAGTGTTATATTTAGTAAAGTATATATTGTGAATTTCAGCAAAGTATCACCGTTTACAAGAAAATTTGTTGTGAATGCAAAGAATAAAGCTTGTCTACATAATATAGGATCTAGTCCTTTCATAGTATGCAAAATATCTTTAGTTACTACTTTTTGTATATAAAAATTGCAACTATTTTACTTTTATAAAGTAAAATTATGCATGTATGATAACATATAAGTCCCGTCGTGAAATAACAATTAGGTATTGCATTCAAGTATGTAATTTTATATGCATTTTATTTTAACTGGGACTTTAAAGTCCCTCCACAAAGGCCAAAGTGTTAATTTTATTAATGTCGTTGGATTTGCAATAATTACACTGTAGGTATACGTAATATTACCTAATATAATTTTTGTATTTTCTTACCTGTTATTTTTGGGACAGAATTTTTGGGAGAACACTACTTGCGTCCTAATTCCATTCAGAGAATAAGTTGCATTTTCTAAAATAACTAAAAAAAATGGGGTTATTTACTGTTACTTATAAGGGATATATTTAGTATAAACTTTGTTATTAAAAATACTAAGTTAATGTCCATTAAAAATCATTAAACATATTGATAAATCCATATATTGTCATAAAAACATGATTTTTTTTATATGTAATAATTATAAAGTTATCCTGAATTTGTCATCTAAACTCAGTGACTATACAAAATGTAATATTCCCAAGATATTTTATTTGACGTTAGCAAAAATAAACGAAATTATTTTTTATTTTTTTTAAGATTCCATATTGGGTATTTTTTCCATTAAAAATATTATTAATATTATTTTAAATAATTAGTTCTGTTAGCGTCACGATTCCATTAAGAGAGTTTGTAATTAAATTAATAAAACATTTTAATTTATATTAATTATATAATATTACGATATTCTATTCCATAAATCAGAATATATAATAAAATCCTTAAATTAGTAGGTACTCACTCCAAATTCCTGGGACAAAAAACGTGTTAAATAAAATTTACCTAACAGCACAAAATATATTATCTGGGGCACAACTATTTTGTAAATAAATTTACATGTAGTCATTTGTAGCACTTTTAAGTGTAAATCCCAACACTCGTGTTTCTCAAATTGTATAGTCTCAATATAGCTATAGTTGGAGCTTATATGGTTTAGGGACCTACACGATTTCAAACAAAACATAACCCGTTGGATATTGGGAAATAATATCATCGAATTTTAATATTGTTATCGCATTTCATTTATAATAAAAGTATGACAGTACAAATTTACACATTTTGATAATGCTCTGGTAACATCGACACGGTATATTGTATACTAACCTAACCTATACGGCTATACGTATTATTTGTATGCAAGTAAATATATTTATATACAATATGATATATTAATATAAAAAAAACTATGATTACACAATAACAGTTAACACAACAACATTTATTTTTTTATATACTATTATATTCTTAGTTTTTGTGTTATGTTTGAGTGTTATGCACTTTAACACCTCCGTGTCAACAGTTTATGTTATAATGACCAAAATATTATTTCTGGTATTCAATAATCCGTATAAAAAAATCAATTATAATGAATTAGGATGAAAGGAAGTGTAGCGTGGGTACACTTAATTCTAGAAATCATAGAAAAATACGTATAACATAATATATTTTATCAAAATAAATAGTGGCCGGCCTCTCGAAATGTATCGACCCATGCAGATTTCCCACCCGTCCACCATGACTTTAAAACCACCGCTAAATTGGGATGTTAACATCATCATCATCCCAAATTTATAGTATACGCTAATAATAATTACACGTTTTGCACACTCACTAACATTATGCTAACATTATCACTTATTTTGTGTATGGGCTGTTATATAATAATATAATGCACTCTGTATACACCTATTCGGAAGTCGTGTCACTGTGTGTTTTGTGTAAGCTGAGCGGTCCCTCCTCTTTTCCTGGTCCTATATATGCGTGTACGGATCATTGACCGGAGTTGTGGTGTTTGTTATGTTAGGTTTACACGTGTGCCAGTGCCTTACACGTGGACCATTATTAAAATTTATTACACGCACATTCCTGCAGCTGGTTGTCTGACCGGTTATAATATTATATATAATATTATGATTATGTGTACACAAAGTAGGTACTATTCTGAGTATTTTAATATATATATTAAAAAAAAAAATGATTAACATAATACTTTTATGTTGGATGATGAAATTAAGTCAATTCAAAAAACAAAAAGTTATCGATTAACACCATGAGATAGGACTTATCGGGTTCGTTGATAAGATGAACGTCCGGTGCGTACTGCGTGTGTAATATTACAATATAAATTATAATATTATGATACCTATACGTTATAGCTGTTTGAGAAAATACTTATAACTATGAATCGTTTGAAACGAATAGCCACAAGCCTCTATCATAGCCCAAATGTTAAAATTGTGTATTTAAGGGGTGTGAGTGGCGAATCCCTTCATATGTTATAAGCAGTAGATTTATTCCCCCAATCAAAAAGAAATATATGAATTTCAATTTTTTTTTTTAAATCCTTAAAATATGCAAAATAAAATTGTGTAATATATTTTTAAACTAACATTACCTACATTGCTTGTAGGTATAGTATATGTATACAAGTCGTCTACAATAATCTATTAACATACTGACTTACAAATTACGTTACTATACGTTTTAAAAATATTATGACGTGTAATATAAATGTACCAAGAGTCCAAGAACTAATATAGGAAAACTAAAATTCACCGTAATATTCAAATCCGTTTTTAAGAATCTCTAATTACTTTTATGTTAAAAGTTTAACTATATTTGAATACTTATCCTAAATATGTTTTTGTGCAGTTTATTCAAAACAATTATTTTTTAATACGAAAAAATAGGAGACCTTTAGACTTTTAGTATCCAAGACTGAATTTTATGTTTTGTACGTTTAGTTATTGTAGTACAGACTATGACGGAAGGAACATAAAAAAAACCAATATATATGTAGGCATTTTACATTGAACGGATTATACTTATTTAAGTAGTATTTAGTTAGTTTACATCATGAAGGAGTTTGTTGGTACATATTATATAGCATAACGATGTACACACTACACATGCGTTTAGAAGTCTTGGTAGTCATCCCCCACTCCCAACCTTGTGCCCTTTAATAACAAATTCTTTGTTTTGTAGTTAATTTTCCTGTCGAACTATTTCTGATTACATTAATATTATAAATTAGATAGTAAAATGGATTATTCTGTAGATACTTAAAATATTCTAACTGTCAGATTACACGTTAGTAAGACGAAAACAACACATTTGAGTATGAAGTCCTCACAAAACATACCTATAAAAATAAAAACGTTTTTATTTTATAATAAGAAATTTAAAGATATGTGCAATGGGATGCGTGTAGATTCAGATATAGTCGATTGTAGGGTCGGTTATATAACAATGCCAAATTCCATCGGTACATTTTTTTGAACTCCGAAAATGAGTGTATATTATACTAGACTAGTACCTAAATAAGTGTAGGTAAATCCCACCGATGTTATATAAAAAAAAAATCAAATCCAAATTTTTATTTTTATTTACAGTTATACATTTAAATGTATAATTTTTTTAAATAATATTTATACAATAATAATGATGAGGTTGAAACTAAATTTGCAAAATAAAATTAGGTCAAGTTGGGGAAATAGGTCATGATTTTGACATTGAATTCATTGCGTAATTTAATTTAGCCCTTAAATTGGGAAGAAAAATATGTCATTTTAATCAAATTAAGTCTTAACTCAAAATTTAAAATTTAAATTAAATTTGGCAAAAACTAATATTTATGGAGTTTATACGTTTATATTACAGATCAGAAGTTAGTATCAATGTAATTGACATATTTTTACAGTAGAATTCACATATAAAAATATGAAATCGGTAGAATTTACAACCATCCATGGAAAGACCGAGTTTAAACCTTTACCTTTTGCCCCCTTTTATACAAATGGGTTTAGGGACCGCATATACTGTGTGCGGTTCATTGTATTATATTAGTCTCATGTATATACACGTCCAGATAACTGCACAACAATTTTATCTAATGTATATAATGGACCTGACCGAGACCAACCTTATAATCGAATCGATGTCACAAATGATTTGGCCAGTCGTCAATCAACGTTCCATTGTGCATTCGAGCAAATAATAATTATAATATTAAATCGAGGGGACGACCTCAACGACGACCACGGCGCGACGCTCGGTATATATAGTATAATTACAGGAAATCGGTACGTGTATGTGCTTATATAATATGTATGAACCGTATTACTTAACCGGGGTTGGTTCAATTTCATCCCCTGATCGACAATAATTATTATTGTTGACAATTTTGGACCCATCAGCCCACGATTTCCATTACAGCAATAATAATATTATGCTTAGTTACCTACCGTTTAATCAGTCTTTGTCGTTTCGCTATAATTTCCATCATGCACCGGCGAAGATCGAGATAACGTCCAAAATAATTAAATCCTCATATCTCTATAATATACCTATAATAGAAACTACGTCAATAATGGTACAAAATAAACGACCGTGCTTTTTTGACGCGGACGTACGTCGTATAACCTCTCGTGGGGGTGCGTGCTTAATTATATTATATACTTTTACTACCTATAGAATAGTTTCGTTTTGGTCGAAAAATAGTTGCCGGGGAAGGGAAATTGCTTGAAAAATGACTAGCCTGTAAGTTCTACAAATCATGTACAATATATATTTTAATATTATATACCATGAACAAAATTAGTGTATACTGTATAGGTACTGCATGTCTCGCATACGGCATTGTTTTTTTTATCGCAATGTCTCTATATTACATAATTCGTATAATCCTATGATTTTTTTATGATATTTTAATAAAAAAAATACATAGTTATCTACTATAGTATATAATTTATTATTGTGCGGTAAGGGCGGGAAGTGAGCTATTTCTACAGTCACGAGTATCTGGCATTGCCTTCCCACACGGGCTACGCATAGGTAGGTTCCCAACGTTTTTGTTGTAACTCTTTCATCTAAATTTACGGTAACGCATTATGGACAGTTCTTACTGTACCCACTAGGTATCTAGAATTGAAAAATTGTTTCATAGCACAGTATGGAAGTATCCCACCTACCCACTAGTGACTAGTAGGCATAGGTAGTACCTATATCGGCTATATGATATATTAATTAGATAAATCGTACCAATACGTAAGATACGTTTATATTAATCTCAAATCAGGTTACTAATAATGACTTTTAGCATTAATTAAATACTGTTTGCTAGATGTAAACCAGTCATTTTCCAACGCTTTTATCGACATTGAAAATTAAACTTCTTGTGTCCAGGTGTGACAAAAAATTATTATTATATTATGCTCCTCTTCATTATTATATTTATAATTCCATTGCCAAACGTTCGAACTAGTATATTAATGGTGTTTATCGTAATTTATAGCATTTCATATCATATAGGTATCCAATATACTTTTACGTCAAATTAGCGGATGTTTCACAATACTCAAATTTTCTTCTCATAACCCGGGAGACTTCTTGAGTAAAAAAAAGTAATGATAATGATTTAAGGGGCAACTCGGGTTATCCAGTGCCTGTAAATTGCCTATAATATGTACCTATACCCATACCTATAATACAAATATTACAATGTCTTCTGGTTGCAAGAGTTAGGATTTTCCCATTAACGATTGTAACTGAACACACATTATAATATTATGAAAGTCATTGAGAAAAATTAAAAACCAGATAAGTGCATAATATAATATATTATTGTACGTGTGTGTCACAAAGAGTAATAACTATTCTCCTTTCGCTTAGGGAATGTGGTTACTTTGCGTATACGACCGAGAGCGTGGGGATCAAACAGATTAAACTTTTGTAGGGGTATTTTATTAAATTTTTTTTTCATTATGTGGGATACTACAGTAGCGAGTATAGTGAGATAATGTATATTTCGTATATACGTAATACACATTATATACTTCTTTCAACGGTCGGATGAACGCGAATGTGTTTTGATCGGTGGAATATTTCATTAGTATAACGAACTTTGTATACCTATTGTATTATAACGATTAATAAGGCGTTTAAGAGACTCGTGTTGGAACAAATATTGTTTACTCGGCGAGGGTTCCAATGGTTTTAGCGATATCGTCATCTGTGCAGATATCGGATAATGCGCATTCGGCTATAGGGAGTGAAATATTCGCGTGCACGTGGGTATGGTAGAACACCATTTGGTTAAGTATCTGGTATATAATGTAAAAAACAAAACAAAATTAATACAGAATGCATACAGAATAGCACTTCCCTTCGTACATTTTTAAATTACATTTTCATTCGAGAGTTATTTTTTATCTGTTCAACCGGTCGCGGTATAGCGGGTGTAAATATACGTATCAGCTATGTTTTTTGTATATTAAAATTAAATTAATATTATTAATACCATCTATAGGGTTCTAAAGTGATGATCGGCAGTCTTCTAAAGCATATGCATTTTGTTAAATAAATTAAACATTTTAATAACATACACTTGTCGTTATTTATCGAGATACCCGAGTGGTTAAAAATTGTAAAATAATAACGAAAGATTTTTATTATAATGTTATACACTTAGCATATGTAAACAAAAACTTTACTCTCTCTGAATATAATACGATGATCAGCGGAAGCTGATGTACTTATTAATAAATATTTAGAACCGTAGTCAAAGTTACCTCAACCAATCTCAAAATTAATATTATATTATACCTATATATTATATACAGTGTTATTATACCAGAATTTTTTTTTATCCTATATTATACGATTTTTTTTATATATTTTTACTTTGTAGGGGAAAAATGTTTGAATAATCTAGAAATAAAGGTCGGCATGTCCTTAAAAATGTATAACATTTCAAACAAGGTTATAATATAGCATAATATGACTAAACGAGATAATTTTGAAAACTTCGATTAAGTAGATCAAGTTGGGTTAGGTTAATAAAAAAATAAAAGAATTTTTAAATATATAAAACATTATTTTGGCTGTGGAAAAAAACATTTGGAAAAAAATCTATTCTCTACAATAATTAGTTCCACCATAGCACACTACGTATAATACTAATAATAATAATAATGACATATTGTAATAATTTATATTGGTTGTATACTTGTATATAGGTACCCATGATATAATATTTAATGATGTGGTGATATATATAAGTTAAAAAAAAGCTTAAGTTTAAAGAGCAAATCCTATAGTATAGTTATAATAATTATTTTATCAATAATCGATGTACTTATACCCAAGTTATACCTATCAATTATTATGTTACTACTATCTTTTAACTTCTATAAGACAATAAATTGTTGATATTAGGTACCTCTCGTGCGAGTTTCGTATGTAGACGCGTTATCTATGAACTAAATTATAAACATTAGTAGAAGAGTATTAACAATTATCTATTGAGTAAAAATATAATTACATGTAGGTGCATAATAATATTAACACGAAAAACCAAATAGGTCAGGTTACAATTATAGGTAAACAAATACGAAATTGTTCCCACGTTTGAAGTTCACGAAACGAAATTAAGATTCCTATAGTAACATAAATATGTTTTTGGGCTGGATAATTTTTTGTTCTGACCGGTTTTTCGTAAAGTTTTTGTTATCATGGTTACTTAAAAAAACATAATTATAATTCATAGAATTTTCCTTTTCAAGTAAAAATATCGATTAGCGTGCTATGGTTTTATCTATTAAATACCTATTTTTGTATATATAATTAATGTATTATAGTTATAATATATTATTACTAGGTATACTATTATACTAGGTGCTCTGTGTCCGACCCTCCCCTCCCATCATCGACTTCAAACATGAAATGTCGCTTCGCTCGAATGTCGATGAGTTATAATCATGTTACCGTAAGAAATTCAAATGAAATATAAAACAATATTTCGTTTACGCAACCATACCAATAAAATCAAAAATAAATTGGTTTAGTAAAATAAATTCAATAATATTGAATATTATGTTTGATTTCATTGTTTTTGGTTTATATTTTAATTTCAGTTCTGGGGCTACAACTAGACAATATATCGGGTCATCGTACATCTGTCCCCTCAAAACATAAAATATTTTGTGTAAAACCGATCACTTGACTCGAATATTATGTCACCTTAGGTCTTATAAGTATTATCAAGCACGGTTGGGGATCATTGATGCTTCATACCATCAGCAAAATAATCTGGCCACTTGTAGTTGTTTATTCAGTTCCTTTATCCAGTTCTAAGTTTATGTATCAGTGTTGTGGCAACTACGTAATATTTTACATTATACATGAATGAGCATGGCACCACAAAATAAAGAAAGTGACAGAAAATTATTATACTAAACAGAAATATATTATTATTGCTATATTTACCGTAAACAAATTTTTTAAATTAAATACTCATAACTATGTATTATGTTTATATTATTATTATTATTATTACTATTATGCTTATATACTTGGGGATTTCCACATCTATTACCCTCTACTGAACCCCCTTGTAATCTACGTCCCGGCTGTTCAAAGGTCAACCTCCTTCACACTTTGAAATTTAATATATGTTATTTGAAATATTTAAAAAATAAAATGTACAATACTTTTTATATCATTTCTAATAATATAATTATTATTTTATTGCTATATTTATTTCGTCGAACACGCTGTAATATGACATTACGCAGAGGCATGACATAATAATTATAACTATTATCATTATTTTAATTATTATATGACGTGCGTCAATAATGGCTCGATTTTTTTTCTTTATTTACAGGAACGCAGAGGAGGTGAGGCGCGAGGACAACGAGCTGCAAGGCGTGTCCCAGCACGTCATCACCGTTGACGGCGAAGCGGTGACGTCCGTCAACGGAAAACTGTTGGCCGGACACACGGTCGGCCGGGACGCGGGTGACGACGTGGACCAGGTGTCCGTTTGCTCGTGCACGTGCGTGGGACCAGTGCAGTACGACTACAACCGGGACATACGGCCGGCGGAAAGGGCGGCCGCAAACGCAGCGGCTGCGGCGGCCGTGGTCTACAACAGTCCGCCGACCGAACAGCCCCTGCTGTCCTTGAAGCGGGTGTCCATATAAAGGACAGGAGCGGGGGCGGAGATTGAGGGTGGTTTTGGTGGAAGGTATGACCATATTATGTTATATTGTAAGGGCTGGGTCAGGGTGGCAGCGTGATATATGAGATTGTCTAGGGACGTATTATTGTTATGATTATTATTATTTTTTTTATATTCACTCCCCCCCCTCACGAAATAAAATATGGCCACAAGTCTATGCCGTTACACGTTTCGTCCGAAATATAGGCGCAGGCAGATTTAACAGCTGTACAGGATCGTTCAGAAGTCTTCGTCCGATTTCAAAAATGAATATTTATTTAACGAATCAAGATGCTAGGATGAATTGGTATATAGTAAATAATCGAGTTTCAATAAAGTGTTTAATATTCAATGTTATGATCTCACTCGTTATAGGTTACCTACATACACATAATATACGATAAGGTGTTTTTCTCATACGTCTATCTCGGCAGTAACCGACAACAGTTCACCAACATTACAAACGCTCATAAGATGCTGTTAATCGGCTACAAAAATAAAAAGTTAACGAAATAACCTCAGCTGTCGAATCGTAACAATAATAGGTGACGCCTACCTGTGATTTGTGTTTGCTGAGCCGTAGTCGGATGAAGACTTTTGATTCACTCTGTACAATTATACTCGAATATACAGATCATATAGACATTAGATATCATATAATATATTATAGTTGTTCTATATTAATAACCGTACGCATCTTACTGTCCTATAGATGATACGGTTTAAATCTTTACGATCTACGGATAGGTACCTACTCAAGTAGTACGCCTTGCCCTTGTTCAACACTAAAATTCGCATATTAAATAAATTATTATATAATATTACTTCCGAAGTTTGAGAGGTAGCGTTCACATATTTTGAGGTTCAGTATCGTCTCCATTCTGTGAGTTAACTGCGATACACATAATACGATACGACAGTTAATAAAATTATGATTCAAGTGTACGGAGTTGTTCGCCAGCGCTTTCGACGGGTTTAAAAATGGAAATTTCAACGACTTTTTATAACTAATAAAAATCAAAAAATATTATGTAGGTAACAAGATTACACCTAAACTGACGATGGCACCGGACCAGTTATTAAATTACTTGATTCTTCCAACGAGATTTTGACGCGATTTGCAATTTAATGACGCGAATAAATTAAGTTAGACATTGGACCGGTTGTGTAACAGCGACACACTGCTTTTCACCAGCGTATTATAAAACATTAATATTGTTAAATATTGTAAAATACCTACCAACCTATGACCGTTTTAAATTTTTTTTTTCAAATAGCTACTTTGTTTGTGCACTATTTTGTAGTAGGTACGTTATTTCATTATCTAAATAATACCAAAATTAATTCATTGATTGTGATTGTATAACTTGCGTTTTACTTTTTAAAACCGATATGAAACGATCTAATAGCCATTTTCCGTAGGTGCCTATGTATATGTTTATTCTGTATAAAATCAAGAGTACCTACCTATATTAGTAACATCTTCTTTGGAATAATTTATATAAAAAAATTATTTGTCTGCGGAGGCTATAGTGTCATAATATAGTGATCAGACTGTACTCTGCGTACTACACACACTTTATATTATTCATAAACGATTTTCGTCCATATGACGGTCCCCAAGACATTTAAATATCGTATAATTATTTTTAAAGTTTCCTATATTTTGATCCCGTTTTTTTGACTTTAATACAGCGTATTATAATATTATTAGTGGGGTCACGACGACGGTGACGACTTTACATGTAGACAATCCCATTTAAACCACATTCGATTTTATCCAATTACAATGCCATATAAACTGTAGCAGTTTTAAATCCTCGGGTGTAAAATTAATCAATCTCGTATATTACCGACCTACTTACATTTTTGTTTTTCATTTTAACCGAACATAGTAATTTCATGATAATTTATTAAATATCATAATATGAAAACGTAAATATGTTAAAACGAAATATCATTATTTATTGTTTATAAGTTTTAAATTGTAATAAACGACATAATATTAATATTATTATGTATAGATTTTGTATTTTTTTTTTCATGTTTTCGTTGTTAATATAATATGATTATCAATAATTATTATAACAGACTGTTTTTATTATACTATGTATATTATGCGATCAATATTCTTGGATGTCGCGTTCCTCTTCTCCTAATTTTAACCGTTTCCTACCTCAGCATAATAAAATATAATTTCGAATCGTATTATATATATTTATACATACCTACAAGTTAATGTGATGAAGTCATGGTAAATGCATAAAACTTAATTTATCATCGGTATTTAACATTTATTCGGGGGGGAGGGGGGGGGGGAAGCACACTATGACCAAATCAACCGACACTTAATTTCGTGAAACTATGCATAGGTTTCATAATATATTATTACAATATTATTACCAGCGACGTGTTGTGTGGCTAGGTAACAATAACAGATAATATCTGATAACCGGACCGGTGACCATTATAGTTAATGCACTAGCTAAACTAGTTATAGGAATGACTCGTTGCTTGGGTAACGTCATACGATTATATAGGTGCTGATATAATACTTATATAGTTATAATGTATTACGTGACCGGTTCACTATATAATAATATTACTATATCTGACTTCCACCTGATTATAAAATATTTAGACATAATTCGCAGAGGTATGTATATAATATTATATGTGTGTGTGTACTAATATTGTTCGTTTAAATAATGTATTGTACATTTTGGACGTCTCATCTTCCATCAATCATTAATTAGATATACGAAACTATTTGAAATTAAACCTAACAAGTGAAACATTGATAGATCAAGTGATCAACCAACGATATGCACTGCGACTGTCTGAAGATCGAGACGCACGCCGGAAAACTGACCGGAGCTTGACCCAGAGTATTTTTATGGAAAATACATTTTTTGTTTATAAAAAGACAAATTTTGGGACGGGCAACATCAGGCAGGCAGCTAGTACACACACACACACACACACATGGCGTGCCCGCGAACACGCACGCACACACACAAACTCTACAAGGGCATTTAAAATGAGAGGAGGTGGAGGTCATAAGCTAGTGGTTATTTTTTTTTCAACAGGTTTTACAAGTACTTATCGTTTTGTTTAGAACAATGAATTTATTTTATTATACTACAATACTGCATAATAGTATTATTATATAATGCATACATAGGTGATAGGCACATAGTGGTAATATATGAGTTTGTAAATAGTTTACTAGTAACACGTGTAAAACTATAATAACTATACTATATATTATAGTCACTATAGTGTATTACAGTATACAATATGTAGGTAAATAATATTATAATAGATTGTTAATTCCTGATCTTTGATCCCACCATCACTTCTTAAGAGATCGTTATACCGATCGTTTTCATTGCAATAACACGGACACAAAAAATCAACGAAACGTTATTAAAAAATATAAACTCTGATTGTGAAATGTACATAGAACAATATATATGAAACAACCATATCAGTGTTTTTTTAAATATATGTTACTAAAAAAAGGAACGGTAATTAAGAATAAGTTTTAAAAACATGTAATAGCCATGTCAAAGTATATTGGAGCTCACGAATAATCTGTTTTTACAAAATTTGAATCACGTTTATTTTATATTCTATAATCGAGATTTGAGATATCCCCTACACTGTTAAAATATTATTTGTACGCAGATTAGACGTAAATAAATTTATAAACCATAATTATGATTATTAAATAAAAAAATTTAAAAAAACAGATTTTTTATGTATACATTTTTATAATTTTCATTACGTTTATTATTTATCCTATATCGCCAGTATCATTGAGTAAAATTAGAGTAAGTTACATAACAAATAGGTGAAAAAATTGATTATTAGACAATTTGTAAATTTCAAATATTCTTCTTTAACTTTGCCGATTTAATAATTAAAAAAACATTTTGATAGAATAATTGTTTTGAAAAAAATATTTTACTCAAATCTGTAAAAAAAATTAGGGGGTTACCTTTATACCATATCCTAAACTTTTTTTCTTTGAAATTGATTCCACGTTTTAGTAACAAATTCGTAACCACAAATTTAAAAGTCACCTCTTAATCTCATCATCGCAAAAATCGTTTTCCCAAAACGAGTGTTGGGGTAACGTTACGCTAGGACCTGCGCCTCAAAGTTATCAACTAGCTTGTAGTTACTTATCAAAAAAAAAGCAAGTAGCATTGTGCTGAAAGGATATACAAGAAATTTTAGAAATTTTCTAAAAACATGTATAATTGGTAGGTAATACCTAACGGCTATACTTCTTTCACCTCGTCATAATGGTATAATTTCAATCTGAGAATATTTAACTGAAATATTTAGTTATATACCGCATAGAGCAGTGGTCTAAGAACTCAAATTACCAACGGGCCATATTATATTTACATCAAAAGTTCACAGGCAGAACACCTTTTTTTACTCAACTTAATGCTAAATCCAAAATAAACGAATTGAATGAAGACAACATTTATTATTTCTTCTATTGATTAATGATTATAATTATAATTATAATTTATCTGTGTTTAATACTAGATACCTATATTACAAAGGTGTACTTGTTTATTTTTCGTTTAATAGTTATTTATTTGTATTTTTAAAATTGTTGAAGGAATTAATGTTTCTTGAGAGGCACAATGAATAGGTTCGCGGGCCCCCCATGTTTGAGCTGACCACTGCCTTAGAGAGAACATATAGTGTATAGTCATCGCTAAATGTTCTGAACGTTTCTAAAAGTACATTAATTACATATACATATTGTGACTGGCATGACTTTCACATATTCTGTGCGATGAAATCCAATTTTATTTTATTGTGTTGTCATGAAGTATTTGTTCTGTTCTTTTGAAACAATATCGACGCGATAGTCGATTATGTCACGAAACTACAACACGGGTTCATTTTAGTAACTTTTTAGTAGTTTTAGTAAACTCCAAGTGCTATAATTGAGATACCGTATTATAATAATGGTATGTATTATGGGGAATGAATGGAACCGCAGAATAAAGAAAGACCGTGGATATCGAACACCTTAATATACTCATAGGTATGCGCAGCCCGTTGTGACAGAGTGGGCCAAGCCAATGACGATTCAAAACAGTTTTATTTAATTGATAATCATATATACTTAAATTTATACATCACATAGCCCACTAAATAAAGCATAAATTCGATTGCACAAATGTTTTTTTGGTATGTTATAGTAGGGTTAAAGATTTAAAAACGGGGTACCTACGTCATAAAATAAAATATAAATATAAAATTGATGTTCCTTTGTGGAGAACAAAAGTTGATTTAATTTCGCAGTAGGACCTGTTTGTATATTGCAGTGGCACAACCAGGGTAGGGTCTAGAACCATCTCCCCCTCTTGGGCCATACCTATAATGGGTGAGTATACTACCTATAAATAGTGGGTATGAAAAACGTTTCGTAACGTTCTAACAAGTATGGACCCTTGAAATTCTGGTTGCACAAATGGAATATATTGTGTAATATATAGGAGTACCTATTATAATAGTATATATACTATATAGGTTCTATACTATTTGAAAATACGTAAAATATTTCATAATTGCAGATTACACTGAAATATTCAGACCAATAATGCAAAATTAAAATACCAAAATATTTTTTATAAGTAGGTATCTAAATATTATAATCACAATATTGTCCGTCATTGATTATATTGTATTATACTATCATACTATTATACTACGTAGGTAATTATAATAGGAAGTTAGCGGCCTGAGGGCAAAAAGTTATCAACGCCAGCTCTCGCCGATAAATAAATCTACCAATTACATTATATGCATTGTACTAATAATGAAAATTAAACATTTCTTTAAATGAAAAAAACTATAATAACAACCTTAAGTGAATATATATATGCTAAATAAAATTAGATTTTCTCATCCTTTTTATACTCGACCACCCAGAGCTGTGGGCACAGTGTAATTTAATCCTTGATTATGAAATCCGGACATAAAAGCAAAGAACAAAATATTCAAAACTTAAAACTATTTTCAAAAAAAAGTGGAGCTCAGTAAGCTTAGCCTAATAATGGCAGGTAATAAAAAATCCGATTAGGTCATTTTCAAAGTTAATATTTAGTATTCTCAAAATCCTAGCAAGGACCGGTGTCTTAAAGATAAAGCTCATATTATTAATTTACAATGTTCATTCAAATAATAGTATATTTAAATTAGTATTTTAAAATTAGTATATTTTTTTTAAATTGTGTATTCCTACATACTTTTAAAATTATTATAGCTTGCCATATAATTATATAAATATCACTAACATATCACAAAATAAGTTTTAAAAAAATCAGTGCAACTAAAATTATTGATTCCCGTCCATTGTTTGTTGAATCCCAAACTGCTCCCATCCCTAAGAGTTCGTTATTAATATTCCTAAATAGATCCAGTATTCAACAACAAAAATTCTAATTTCTAAGATTTATACTATGTAGTGGGCTTAACGAGACCATTGTTGACTTAGTCTGAACTCATTCAACTTTAAATTTGAAATGTTTCAACAAAAACATGAATTTGATATTTAAATTATGATATTTTTCAAAATAATTATCAAATTTTAAATAATCGATATATTTACTTTCATATAAAATTAAAAAACACTTATACATTATCACACCTATTTTGGGCCACTCCTAATAAGTCTGTATAAAGTGCGAAGGACTTTTTGTTGTCAAAAACGGTAGCCGTTGGGAATTGACGGATATTCGTAAAACGGGAGCCAATTTGGCTATATCCACAATAATAGGTTATAGGTTATTCAACGATACAATTGATTTTGCTGTATCGATTTTTCTGTGTTTTGTATATTTTGCTATTTTAATTAACAATCACCGTTTTAATTTCGCTTATTTAGATGCCATGATTGTGGTATACACACTTACACATACTTACTGTACAGATGTTACACACTTCGAAATGTGACCAAATTCAACACGTGCAGACCATCATCGTGTACAAACATTGTATTGTATTGTATCGTTCAACCGTATAACCCTACGTATACTCGTATTTACCTCGTTAGCCCTAGTTTATACCTTACGTCACGCGTTCACATTAGTTGTGATCGTTAAATAATATCTTTAGCCTTTTCTACACAAAAGCCTATAATTATTGAAACCCTCTGTTTGCTCTCGCCTCTCGCGCCAGGTCTCACCAGCTCCCTCGACAAAAGCGTTTAAGTATAACTGAATATAAGGAAAACAAACTCAGTCCGCTTTCGTAAACAACGTTATGACATTATTATTCTGACGATTTTCTTTTACGAATATTTCAAAAGGACAATGACCTCTAAGGGGTCCTCTATTCTGAGACATAATATGCAAACGCGGAAAAACATAAAACGACGAAAATATAATAATATTATAATACGTCCCGTGACGCGAATAATAAATGTAGGCTGTTTACGTAGTACCCTACCCATGTCACATAAATCCGTAAAACACGTATCGAGATTCGGGAAAACTTGAGTTATAAAATCGAGCCATGTAATGAACAAAGATAGCAGTTTCCCCTGGCAATAGTATCCATAGTTCTCGAAACTTCGACGTTTTTGGTGTATTGTATTAACAGTAAATTTTTATATTGAAGTAAAATAAAGCCAGAACAACAAGGGTTCCTTCCAATATAATAATATGGAAAACAAAAAAATGATTTTCTTCATTCTTTTCCTAATATAATGGAGATTATATTTTTCATATATTTTTATATGCACACTAAATTGTTTCAGTTTTATATCCTACATTAGATACAAAATATTGTTACCTGCTATATTTATTTGAGGATGTGTGTAGGAGAACGAGCGGAACAATATGACGTGTGAACAACGTCACTGAACGAGTGCAACGCACGTGTTTTGTAATTTATAAATGGTTTTATGGATAGCAGCTGTCGATTGACGTTAATCACACTGTATACGGTTTTTACCGACACGTGTGGGCCCTAGCGCGTGTGTACTCGAATACGACAAAAGTATTATTATAGATTGTCGGCATCACCCCACATTTTGGAGAAATGTGCCATGAAAATGTGTGCTATCGAAGAGAACCAACGAGGGGAATCCGGAGAGGACCTTAACCCCATGATAACATCGTGAAGTTGTTATTTGTACAATGTTGTACACTATCTTATCAACACGCGCGGGTCGATATTTGGTAAGGAAAAAAACAGAACACAGATTAGGACCGACGAGAAACTTGATAATAATTAATTAGACATTATATTCTTACTATCGATATTGATATATTTTATTGATATTTTTTTATATTCTGAGCGTGGCAAGAATATTGTATTGGTCTTACAATAATCTGTAGTCTAGTTGTTTTTACTGTTTCTGTCGTAACCTTTTGGAATAGAAAAAATACTTCGACCTTCAGCTTTTAGCGTGTTTTAGATTGAAAACATGATATGGTTGGACCTTTTGGGAATCAAAAGTAAAAATGTCCAGTAGTATTCAAAATAATTGAAAAAAACATTTGGGAAAAACAATGATTTTACGTAAAAGCAGTTTTCGAACAAAATCGAATTTGTCTTTTGTTTTAATTCAAAAATGAAAGTAGTACCTATGCATACATGTATTTTTGATAAAATTATTATATTATAATTTATGAAACAAGATACGTATAAATAATTTTCAATATATTTATTTTATTATAACTTGTAATATTTAAGAATAAACATTTAATATTTTGGATATTTTTAGCTTTATTTTTGGTTGTGAAGAAAACTAGGTTGAAAATGTTGTACAATATTTCTTATAAGTTTTCCTCGCTGAAACCAGAAAGTCTTCAAAACACAAACACAAATTCACAAATTATTGTTGTTACAACAGGGATTTCAAGTTCAAATGTTGACTAAATCTAATATTTTAACAAACATTTTTTTTTATTTTTGCGTACCTAGTTCAAAAATTCTATAGTCACAGAGACTTGAAACTATTCACAATGCAGTGACATCGTATCTTGTTATTTACTTTATACAATACATTTAAAAATAAATTTAGAATACATCTTTTAAACGATATTCTGCACATAGAACTTATTTAGATACACAGCTAGTTATGCGCTATTTACACACGACTTATATGACAATACTATTATATTAATACATCATATTATACACAATTTTTTTTAGTAAAAAAATAGTTCATTACACCGTCGCATAACTAATAGAAAAATATATTACTATCATAATAATATAACTATTATATTAGGTATATTATAATAAAATATCCTATTAGAATTACAGCCCGTCTCCGTTTAAATCGTATACAGTGGTTTTTATTGAATTCAAATTTAACACAATATAGTTATTACAGTGACTTATTCATTGACTCAGCACTTACCTACTATACAGCACGGTGACTACTCGGGAGTTTTTTTTTGTCGAAATGCCGTTACCTAACACTGCAGTGGACAACTAATCCTTGAATGATACTCCACGCTGAAATAATATCGTTATTTATAATATTATTATGATCCATCACTATTAATAAGTCGTCCAGTTTCTCAAATCTTGCAAACAGTGATTGCACGCGCTTTTGATTTTATATTTTATAATTAATAATAGCTATAAATTACTACTGGGTGTTACATCGGTTATTTGATAAACCTACGATATAATATAGCCCATAAAGGTATTGTTAACAACAACGACACTCATCAGTTTTTATTGTAATTTGCAAAAAATAAGCTATTATAAGGGCCAGGACTTTATAGCTATGTATTTTTGGGATAGAAAGATATGTCGAAAACGGAATACAGACTACGGTTATTATTACATTAATTTTGGAAAAAAAAACATAATATTTTTAAATTGTAAGCGATATGTGCCTAATTATTATAATAAAATATATTAAACATTTACAATTAATACAGATATTCGTTAGATATGTTTTATGTAATAATTGGAACGAATAGAGTTTAAACGGTCATCGGTCGAGACAGAGCGGTCGTTAAATTACTTTTATCTGCGTAAGTGATATGGTCTTTGAGTGATTATATTTTACTAGTCTTTGCTATATTTTACATATTTTATACATTACCATATTATGTATCAATTTCAATATTATTTTAGGTACTAATATTATTTTAAAGTTAGATTTCATGAATAATTATTAATTAGGAGGTATGTACCTACGTAAATTGTATATTGTGATATTAATTTATAATTTTATTTTAGATTCTGAGCAGAGCGAGGAAGCTATTTTAATATTATGATTTATGAGTTTTGACAATGTACATTGCTTACAATATATATTAATAAAATAATAATATCTATAGGTACACATATATTCATACTTATTCTCATTTATCACATTTCTCATACTTCAATTGTTATAATTTTTGAACAACAGTGCAATTTTAGCAAAATAACTGCAAAACTACCTTGCCCATATTATTAATATTTCATGCAGTCACGTATACCGTATAAGACACAAATGTTTCAGAGTCGTAATTAATAATTGCTTAATGTTGACATTTTAATCGAAGTATGATAAAAATTCAAACTTAAGATGATCTCGAAAAAAAAATCGAAAAAACTAATAAACTTTTGTTCCCTTATTTCCTGAAATGGGCATTTCCTACAAAAATTATATTTATGACATTTTGTATACGCATTGGCCCCAACCCATTTAGTTTTTCTACGTTTGGAGAATTTGCAATGAATGTTACTCAAATAGTCAAATGATATATTCTTATTTTTATATAAAATTATGGAAAACAAATAAAAAAAATACTATACCTTTTTTTCTAATGAAAAAAATAATATTGAGATGATATCATGATATTGTTGTTGATAATCCTAAGCTGAGGATGACTGAATATAATTAGTATTTTCTGGCTGTTTGGATGTGATTATATGCAATTAATAAGTTTGATTATCAAACGATGTCTAGTAACACCAAAAATGAAACCTAGTCACACGTTACACATTTATTGAATTATAAACAAATGTTAGTTAATTTTAATTTTTTTTTCTTTCACTATCAATGACGGTAGAAATTGTATTGCTTTGTCAAAAAGTTTGAAAATTTGTTACGAAGTTCCTCATAAATTGTTCATATACCAATAAAAAATATCAGAAATACATCAGTACAATTTTTTTTATAACCAACCATTTAAATTTGAAAATTTGAAAAAATTTATCAACATCATTCTAATTTAACACATCCATTACAACAGGGGTTGACAACCTTTTCCAACAAGTGAGTTAAAAGTTACAAATACCTGGTGTACGACTACTATTTTATTAAGTATATAATAAGTATATCATTATTTCTATTATTACATGCATACATATGCATGATAATATTCTTTTATTATTTCTCCACAGGAAAATTGTGTTGTTCTTCGTTAAAAAATACTTAACTTTGTGTATAAAGCGTAAAAGTGTGTTTAAGCCTTAAACTTTATGATTGAACACGTGATCAATGGATATTGGTTTAATTAATTTTTAATACAATCGCCTAATATTCCTCTAAAAATCGATCCCTACATTAAAGTGACCCACTTAGACATTTTTTGTATAGCAGACCAGTACCCACTTGTCCACCTTTTTTTTTATACCTAATTCATTTTAGTATTAATTTTCATTAAGGTCACGCCACACTGCAGTGGTAACGGTAAAATTCTATTGTCTTGGCGATAAATTGTGACTTCTTCATTTTTCTGTTACCGCGTCTAGAACTAAATAATAAGTATTAAAAATTGAATTTGTTATTTACTTATATAATAATAGCGTTTTAACAGCCTAATGATGAAATTACTCCAACAAAATAACAAAAACAAGTTGTCCCGGATCAATATTTAGAGTTTGCCAACCCCCATCTCATGTATTTTATCGAAAATACATGAAATAGAAATATATTTTATATAATAGACAATATGTACCGCTATATTGTATACTCTTGGTATAATAATTATTATAATAGAACAAATTACGGCAAGTTTTTTAAACTATAATTTCCTATATTATTTTATGAACAAAATTACAACAATTAACAATATACTATGGTATAATTTATAATAATTATTAGCAATTGTATTTTTAAAAAGGTGGGTAAGTGGATGTCGCTCTGCTGTACAGTAGGTTAGAAGTGGGTCACTGTATAATGGGCAGTATTAAATTTGAATTCAATGATATAATATCACTGTATAAGAAAAACGATTCTGAGCGGAGACGGTATATCAGTCTATGTATTAGACATATAATATATACTTATCTATGGTATTAAAAAAAAAATTTGACCTATAATAGGTACCTATAATAAATTCCAAATTAATCATATCATAATATCTATTAAGGTACTTATAAGTTATAACGCGTTATACATCAACAAAAGACCGTGATAGAATCATAGATATATAATTGTATAACTTTAGAAGGTTTCAGGTACCCACGAA
>NC_042493.1:75111943-75121479 GCF_005508785.2 Acyrthosiphon pisum
ATGTATTTTTAATATTTTTCAACTGATATTGTAACAATATATCAGGAGCTTTGTATTAAATTTATACACTTTTTGGCCCAACAGATAAAACTTTATTGATATTTATAGAAAAAAAAACTAAAAAAAATTAAAACTGAAAATGTTCGTAAACAGCTCAAAAAGAGTCAAAATATTTTCAAAATTGTATAGTGTATAGGAAATGCTAATATAAACATTCAGTAAAATTTTCATGTATCTGCAGTCATTCGTTTTTGAATTACAACAAAATAAGGAAATCTCATAAAAATTTAATTTGACTTTCTTATAGATATTTTTTGTTTGATAAAGGTAGACAATCTTATAAGGAATCTTGTATTACATTTTCATATCTTAGATTTAAAAAGAAAAATTTTTATGAATTTCTAACTCGAAATAATTTGCAAATTTTCGTGATTTTTCCATATTTTGTCATTTTTTGAACTTTAAATGTTTATAAAAAAAAACTGTGACTAACAATTTTTAATATTTTTCATCTGCCTTTGAAACAATATACTAGGAGCCTTCTATTAAATTTTCAAGCTTTTTTATCCAACAAATAAAATTTTATTGATATTTTTAGAAAAAAAACTAAAAAAAAATGGAAAATGAAAATGTCCGTAAAGAGCTCAAAATAAATCAAAATATTTTAAAAATTTTACTTTTGACCCCCCAAAGTACCAACTAGATTCACTTTCCTATCAGAAAAGGTACTGTTGAAGAAAATCCAAGCACTTTTACTGTCCTAAAACGTGATGACAGACACAAAAATAAAAAAAAAAATAAAAAAAAAATAAAAAAAAAACACACATCATTGTAAAATCAATACATTCATCGTTCCACTCAGAATCTAAAATAAATAAAAAAAAAAATAAAAAAACACACATCATTGTAAAATCAATACATTCATCGTTCCACTCAGAATCTAAAATTGAATTATTGTTAAATAAGGTTGATAATAACGAATTTATTTTAATTAATATTAAGTTATAAACAATTTTTGTAATGTCCCCACTTATCTACTTGTACCAACTATTTGAACGTTATGAAATATAAACACGAATATAATTATGAAGTACCCATTCAACAATAATTTCAGTATGTCGACATTTTTTTTTATGTTATTTTTTCTAGATTATTATTTTTTTTATCGACAATTGATTGTACTTCACGCACATATTATATTATGGACATTGACTATTTAATATAAATATAATATGCAATAGAATATAATAATGTTATATAACATTGCATGTTACTTTTAAAACATATTTGCATTGAACGAAGGTTAGAGAAAAATCCTTGCATCTCTTAAATTGTTTTAATCATTTGACCCACTAAAAATTCTACATTTTTATAAACTTAATCAGTAGTGACCACTAACCAATTGAATTATTGACTTTTTCTAACATTTACAGCTAAACCATTCTTCAAATAAACTGTAGGTATTTTGTTCTAAGTTTTTGTAAAACTTTTTGCTTTTGTTCTGAGATCAAATAAATTATGTCAGTGGGTGGATCTGTAACCCACCCCCTCACATTCCTTCCTATCAACTTTTAGTACTCCTAATAGAGCGCATTGATTCATTTGAAACCCATCTATTATTTTTTTGTTTTCCTGTTAAAAATTAATTAAAATTACGATATAATAACACATTAAAATTTTACTCTAGTGTTTTACGTTGATCATTTTCAATGCTGATATAATTTGACCTTTATTGAAACATAATGTAATGCCCTCCTCCCACCTCTGAACAGTTAACCTAAGTGGACCCGCACCGCAATAATAAAAGAGGTTTCAACAGGTAGGGGCGAAGGGTGGAACTTTTTCTCTGGGTGACAAATACACTGGATCCAGCACTGTATGTTGTATTGCACTTTGTGGTATGATAGACTAATCGTGATTGTTAAATGAAATATTATTATGGCTGATAACCGAAAGAAGATAGACAAAATAAATACAATTGAACGTTTACGTTTCTGTGCATTTTATTATATAAAAAAAAATGCATATCAGTGATGCTTCTGGACTATGATTGAGAGGAATCAATTTTTAACCTATGAAAACATATAGGTACCTAAACCTACCTATTAACTATACAAAATCTTAAATCTGTTGTTTGAAACAATAATTTACTACACCAAGTAATAAAATAAACTAGTTCTATAAAATAGACAGTCATTAATATTTTTTAAATTCATATTGGTTATTTAAAGTAATTTTAAATTGAAAATCACAAAATAACTCTGTTATCTATACCCACCTAGTCATTGTTTTTGTTTCACTAATTCATGGTCACTTTTCTATACTGTAAAATACCAAAAAAAATTGAAAAAAAAATACAGTAAATTAATTATAAGAATATGAATGCAAAAAAAAGTTGATCGACAAAGGTCGATTTGCTCCCAAGAATTATGATTTTTGATATTGAACGGGTCGGAATACGCTGTGCTATCTCCGGATGGTATAGCCGGTATAGGTATGGTATAGGATGGTTAAATGCTTTCGAAAATTACACGGTTGTTGAATGCGGTCCAATCAATAGGTATCTCTGACATCAATAGGTCGCTCTAAAATTGATTATCAAATCAGCTTTACTAATACAAAATATGACATAGTATTCACATTATAAACTATAACAAAATATTATTGGTTAAAGAAAAGAGTCTTATTACTAAAATTAAAGCCAATAATCTAATCACAACAATATAATATAATCTCTCAAGTTTTCAGATGACACTGAAAGGATTGGAGGTGGTCAAAACAAAAGGGGTATTGAGTAGGCAACTATTATTACTCGTTACCTATGTATTCACTTATTTGTGCGTAGTGCATGAATAGTAATATTTGAACATTAGTTGTGTAAGTACAATAACTGTATATTTCATTATCCTATCACATCCGTCGTGCAACGTTCGTTCGGTTAGCCCAGTGGTTTTCAAAATTGTACTAAACACGGCACACCGTGCTTTCTAAACAATTTTCACGCTGTTTGACCTTTTTTTTTTGCACTAAATAGTTATATGAACAATATTGTTTTGAATTTGAAAAACACACCAGTTGTAGTGGCCCCCAGTTTGAAAACCCCTGGATTATCCGCTAGTTAAGTATGAAAATCCAGAAAAATCTACACATATAATTTATTATTAAAAACATCTGCGTTATAAGTTTATAACGATCCTTAAAACAATATTTGGATTCTTAAATTCTTTCTCGGGTTTGTCGGAGTTTTTTAGTGCAATGCTGTTTTTTCGTAGGGGAGTCTGGTGACGTACATTTTCAAAATAACAAGAAGTCGCGACGCTGAACGCAACGCAATTTGCCATCAAACAAACTATTTTGCACTGAAAATAAGCAAAAACACAACACAGGTTTATGGGTCTCAAATATTTCAATACTCCCCAACCAGCTGCATTGCTCGTAATATGAACGTCGATCCCAGTGTGAATGTCGTACAATGTACGATAAGCCATGCGCTACCTACTGTAGTAGGCCACAGTAGATATACAAATTTGGTTCCCGGTGTCTCCACTAGATTGCGTTGTGATTCGTAGCTTTGGCCCATTGTGTCTCACACATACTTAGCCACTTAGTTGAATGGAAAATCAGTCTATCAATAATAATACCATTGGGCATTGACTGCATTGAGTATAAGATATTGTATAATATACAATAGTACAATACAATTAATGTATTACAATACACCCATTGTAATTTACCTGAAATAATTTTGAAAATGGAAAATATATAACTAAATATTTTGAGTATTTGATATTTATTTTCTGTACATGATTTTAAGTCCATTCTTAGAATGACACCCATTGTGAACTTAGATGAGTATAAAATATAAATACTAAAATAATAGGTAGGTATTTAATATAAATCTTCATATAATAGTGATAATATAATGTATAGTAGGTAGGTACATATTATTAAATACATATCAATAATTTTAAGAATTTTTAAGACTATTATTTGGACCTAGATTATAAAATTGTAAGCTTAGTCGGTCTATTGGTCGGTAGTAGGTACCTATGTCTTTTCCCTTTTTCCATAACCATACTAAATGTATTTCACCTTCTAATGCCTAATACGGATAGAATCTAATAAAATAAAAACTCACAACAGTTCTTTTATTTTAAACATTTTGTTCAACGTTAAAAATAGGGAGTTTTAATAAGTACCTAATTAAAAATGTGTTTTAATTAAGTATATAAATTACAAAATATAATTTTCTAGGGAACTTTGTGATTACTTGGTCCATTTGCTAACCACTCTAAATAGTAAAACCTCCTAGGATGTTAAATACAAAATACTTTTTAATTCTGGGCTTGAAAATGTTATTATAACGTTATATTTGACAAAAATAATTTAATTTGTAAACGTGATTATAAGGGAAAGCGATAATCAAAAATAATTAAATAGGTACCACAGAACAAATCATAACGATTAACAAAATATATTATATATCATTAAACAAAAAATAACCCAAAACGAAATAATTTAAAATCCATTTATTTAAAAGCTATACTGTTTTCGTAGAAATATTTATTTCATGCATACGGGTGCATTAGAATTGATTATATTATATTCCGTATTCGAGCCCATTACCTAGCTAATGCCAACATTAGTTATTATTTAATATTAATAAATTTGATAGGTATTAACACTATTCTGAATAACGATAAACGCAAAACTTGTATAACATTTTAATTGTAAATAACATAAAATCGAATTTTTTTTCAAATTCAAGCGCTGCTTTTTATACTTCAATGCTCATATATAGTTAGGTATTTACTTATATAGCGAAAGGATCTAGAAGGTACAAGTAGCTTGCAGGATTAAATCTTACTCGGGGAAAGATCAGCTCTTGATATCTGATGGAACTATTTTAAAATAGGTTTTGAATTTCTGGGTCAATATTGAAAGGCCGGGTACTTCACTTTGAAATCTCATTTTAGCCAAGGAACCAACTTTCAAATTTTAAAAATAACCTTGCAAACTCTTGTCAATTACCTGCCAACTCTATTATAATTTTTAAATGCAAATTTCACGAAAATAGTCTTATGAGTTATTTGGGAGGACGTCGTACCCACATTTGCTGTCTCTGTCTTACACACGTATGACATGGCAAATTTTCGTTCACTAGTTTCAATAGTGTGCTTTTAATATTAGAATGAATTGACCTGTCATCAAACTTTAAAGTAAGAATATTATCTGTGTTCTCTCGTTGGTTTTTGAAGATATTTTAATTTGAAGTGAATTATGAGAACATTCAAATATTAATAATTTACATACACATAACTCACTAAAAAATTAAAATACCGTAAAAATCAACTATAGAACACAGAATGTTCTAACCTAACAGTTTTATAATATTAGGTAAATTCATTCTTGTAACAAAGCTGACAGCACATTATTGAAACTGGTGAACATCAATAATTGATGAAATCGCACTATCAGCATCATTACAATATATGGCACAATAAGAAGGTGGATATATATGATAATAGTATATATAATATATATACCTTGCTTGTAGTGATTGTATTTAACGAAAAGATTGAAGGCGTCAAGGATAGGCAACTAAAATTGTATGCACGATTAAAGTTTCCGAAGCGACAGTATGACAACGCCTACTTCCAAGATATAGGTAATTCAACACATAGCCCAACGGTGTGACGGTAGGCAGCAATGACGCGACAATGGACAACAAGGAACCGAAATGCACCAAGGGTGTGAAGGATACAAGTTATACAATGGGAAATAGGATTATGCAGTTTAAGTATATGGTGGGCGGTCTCTGTGATCGGATAGGTATGGTGCAATGACCACAGAGTTCACAACAATTGGATATAATCTCACTACTAACTTATGCTACGGAAGTATGTCCAGTTGCCACGATATCCATTGAATGATCCAGAATGTCCACGCGTCAATGATTAAGGTGGAGGTATACCGGGTGATACTTTTATCATTGAACACTCATTATTTCAAAAAGAGTAAATTTTTTTGAAAATATTTTTTTTACATAGTTTCAAGTCGCTTAAAAAACAACATTTTTCTTAAAAAATTATATTTTTAAATATTTTTTATCCTTATAATTTTTTAAGTTTTTTACTTTTTTGAATTTTGAACCCCGCGAAATGTTTGTCCACTTCTCCGCTCACCTAAACTTTAAATATTTATAACTCATAAACTACTCACCCGAAATTCGATTTTCATGTATCAAAATATTAAGAAAAATATTCTGCTTTTGAATATAAAATTAAAACCCAATGTTGTCATTCAAAAAAGTAAAAACTTAAAAAATTATAAGGATAAAAAATATTTAAAAATATAATTTTTTAAGAAAAACGTTGTTTTATAAACGACTTGAAACAATGTAAAAAAATATTTTCAAAAAAATTTAGACTGAAATAATGAGTGTTCAATGAAAAAAGAACCACTTGGTATATGGTTGGTCGATGCACAGCGCATTGCACCTGAACGGCTACTCACACAACGCACAATGGTTGCTGGCGGACTTACGCTAATGAAGAATGACGCAGATGATATTGCAATGATCACCGTACGCTCAATTCTTATTAACTATTGTCAGTCTGGACTATCTAATAGAGAGGTAGGTATTATAAACGTAACCAAATAAATAAGTACTCACCGAATTGTGAACGATATATGATTTATTGGTATAAAATATGATCTGCAGATTCATTATCCGTGAAACCAGAGAAAATTACAATGATGTGTCATCTTACTGATGACGACAATGATTATAAATATAACGTGTATATAAAAATGAATATGAACGAAAAATTGGAAGCTGCTTTAATAGCGAGCGTATCCACTATCCAGTACACACACAACAACAATAATGATACAGTATTATAATACGAACTCTTTTTAATTATGTTGGCACAACGTAAAAAGAAACAAAATAAAAAATGTATAAATTATGGCAGTGCTTACATTGATTTAGCAAAGACATTAGAAGAGACATCAAATAAAGTGGATCATGTTTGTAATGCGTAGGAAGAGACGATGAAGAGCGGGAAGAAAAGAGTTGTCCATTGTGCGTACTGTACATAGTCACCGTTACGGCGTTACAGACGTAGACCGTAGTGACGGAAATGCTGACGACAGCAGCATGAACACAAATTGTTTAAGTTAATTGTTTTTATTACATTATGAAAATATATGATTTGATTATAAACCCCTCACAAAAACTTGTTTTAGCTACGGCCTTGGGTATATGTTTGTGTACTATTAATAATCAACAGTAACGTTATAATAATATATATTATATTTTATTATTACATCTTTATAACTATAAAAATAACATTTTATTATTATTCATTAATATTTCAAAAAGTAACTGTTTTTAACTAAGTTAAGATACTTTTTTCCAATTAAAGCTCCTGGTGCCAGTTTTTCAAATTTTCCACAATTCTATGAAATTTGAAAATTAAATTTTATACTTTAGTTGCCACCTCAATAATACCACTTTTCCACTAATCTACTACTAGATCGATACCTATTTAGGGGGGGGGGGGTTGATAGGGTGTATTATATCGAAAAAATTACTTTACGGAAATAACTCTCAAGCTTTGTAGAATTGTCGGATTTTGATGACTATTTTTTTATCTGAAAGAAAAAGACTTCCTATAGCCCGCAACGATCTCTAATTTTGTATTTTATTTCAAATAATGGTATTAAAAAAATTGTAAAAAAATGCTTTTTATCTTGAATTTTTTTAAAGTTTGAGAATAAAATATTGAAAAACAGAGATTGATGCGGTCTGTAGAATATTTCCCTATAGCAATTTAAAAACAATATGATATTTGGTTGATTCTACCTATACAAGGTGGTATTGTTATTCCCGCAGTGTATTTTTGAGGACAAAATAGCATCAACGCCTTAGCTAGTGTAACTTTTACAAGTAAAAAAATTACTTTTAACTTTAAATTTGATTCAATTTTTCTATATTATTTTAACTTGACAAGTTAACAAAAAATCAGTTTACTTGCCGAGAGTCAACAAACAGAATTTTATTTTTATATTTTATTGATATTATTAATATTATTATTATTATTATTACTATTATTCAATAAGCTAATAAATAATAATAATATTACTTTACATAACATTGATCAGACTCTCTGATCACATGCGTTGGTGGTGTAATGGTCAGCATAGTTGCCTTCCAAGCAGTTGATCCGGGTTCGATTCCCGGCCATCGCAGATATTTTTTTGCAGTTTAATAGAACTTTTTGCGTTTAGTTAATTTTTTGGTTTATATTTATACTTGTCTCTAAGTCAAGGATCACAGGCGATAAACCATTTTTTAACGGTCCCTTTTTAAAAGAATATAATATTTTGAAAACGATAAATATTATTGCATTGACAATTTGACATGTATAATTTATAAAACAAAAACAACAATATGTTGGTATTTGAAATCAGACGCTAGAGGTTAGACGACCCATATAAGCCGTACCAGTAAATATGACAATTTTAATGATCTTTTGTTGTTTTTTCTTTATTTATAATTTATGCAAATGAAAAAATGAAAATCGGTAAAGGTTATAATTAGCTTATAAGGTTGGCGAGGCTTATTCTTACAATATTAACCCGTGCAAGTAATGCAAATGCGCAATAATATTGTTGATATTAATTATGTATTCTAACTTGGCAAATTGTCTATATTTTAAATATGTATTAAACAAATCAATATTAGTATGCATAGCAGTCTTGAGAAAGTAAAAAAATCAAATGAGTTTCAATGAGACAAAATGTTTGGAGTACAATGGTCAATGAGTCGTAATATATCTCATTACGATAGAATATTATTTATTATTTCGTACCTACATAAATGATATCTTAATTAATATTAATTTTTAGTCAAGGTCAAAGTAAAACTTAAGAACTATTAATTTAAATTAAAAGAAAAATATTTCATACATTAGGTATTTGTTTTTTTATTTCAGTGAGTTATTCATATACTCATAATATAGTATAATATATATTACTATAAGGGTGTATTAATAAAAAAAAAACACGTTTTAAACATGTAAAAAAAACCTTTTATTGAAACTCTACAAATTATAATAGGCAGTTATTATAGATAGTTTATAGGTAGCATACCTCATCACGTCATTGTTTAATAATTAGTGTTTGAAAATGTCATGAAATTAAAAAAAAATGAAATATTTCAAACTGTGTGAAGTAGTTCAATTATCATTATTTTTGTAGTTTTGTCTTTTGAATTAATATTAAATAATTAATCTAAATAAATTAAATACCTACCTCATTAGTTATTGACACACATTTTTTTGCTGTACCTATTATTTTATGTAAAAATGTTAAATAAATAAGGAGTAGATAGGTATATTGTATATGTACCATGTACGTGGTAACTTATATAGTTATCAGTGCTCGAATTGGGAATTAAGTAGAGGAGCTCAATCCAACAATTTATAAACTGCGTTCCAAGTGCAAAATTATTCAACGCAGAACTTGTG
>NC_042493.1:75121890-75134159 GCF_005508785.2 Acyrthosiphon pisum
GGTACATAATATCTGCGTACTACTAAACTAGGCATAAATACAATCCAAACATTAATAAAAAAATTAGCAAGGTATTAGGAAATCTAATCCAGTGGTATTCAACCGGTGTCGCTACCAAATCATGGGTCGCGTAATCTATAAAAATGGGTCGTGACAAGTCTTTTTTGTTTTAAAAAAAATAAGTTTATTATAAAATTATAAATTATGGATTCGAATAAGTTATGAATGAATTGAACTATATGCACACTTATGCACGGGATATTACGCAATTATGAATTTTCAACTTTTATAGCTAAGGATTAAACATTCTAAACAAGGTTCCTCATAAATAGGTTATATATAAATTACTTTATGAACAATATCATCAAATATAGTATATACTTAGAAATATAATAGGCTGACTGATCAACTATGCTCAGAATAGTTTTTATTATACAATGACATTATATTAACCAATTCAAATTTAATACCATCCATTACAGTGACCACTTGTAACTTACTGTACAGCAGAGGAACACCTTTGCCTTTGAGAATACCAACCTATTTTTATTTTTATTTTTTAATGAAAACCATAATCAAGCATTTAGAGTTTGCTTATTTCGATATTTCAATTTTATTATAAATGTGAGGGTACTAGGGTAGTATTTAATAACACTATTTCATTGATAAGTTTTAAATAATAAATGTACCTAATACAATTCAAGTAATTTAAAAATGTAACATAAACATTTTACTTACCAATATCTTTTGCTAATATAAAAACATTGTACCAAATTTAATTTAATGTATCAGGAATTGTATTTTTATTATCTAAATTAGATAGATCATAAAAATGTTTATATGTGATGAAGCACAAGTCATTCCATCTTTTGACAACCGATGAGATACTAGATAGAACAGCTTAAATTGTTATCTCTTATTTGAGAAATACTATGTGGTAAGTCATCCTTAAGGAGAATTTACAAGATATCACATCATTGTAAGAAAAAATTGTAATCAATTTAGGTTAAGTTCAAACAAGTGATATTACATTTGGAACCTTATACAAAACATTATATTTTTGATTGTATAATAAGCAGAGAATTTTCTAATTTATATTTTTCTAATAGCAATGACCTTTGTTTTTGAAATAATATATTAATGGATCCAACATAATTGATAAGATAAATAATCATAAATATACCTCATATAGGTATATTATAAATATTAAAAAATCAGAACTAGTTGTTCATAAAATTGATATGTTATTGGACCATAGTTAGGAATGTTTATGAATACCATAGTATAGACCATAGTTGGGCATTTTTTCCACCTACAAAACTATTTAATTGGTATCTATGTTTAAAGTGAGCTATGCTATGTTTATGCCTTCCATAATATTATTATAGTCATTAGATCATAAAAATTGGTCAAAAAAACATGTTAGGTATTTAAATTTTTAAATTAAGTATGTAAATGAACGTTTAAAACACTTCTCTGGTCTAGATGTTTTCTATGCCTGCCTTATTCTATCTGACTGCCATAACTGCTAGAACATTTGCCCAAAAATAGGCTATATTATAGGCAATCATAGCTATTATAGGTAATCATTAAAAAAAAAGGTAAATTAAGACACTTACTTCAGTAGATATTTCCATATACCTTGTAAGGTGGCTACGTTACCTATATATTTATATATATATATATATTATTACAATCAATTGTTCACAATGTCCACATTAAAAAGTAACACAAAATTCAATGTATATAATTTATATATTCATAAAACATATACATACATAAACACACAAATATGTACCTATGTATATATAAAATAAAAATACATTTCTTTTTAAGAATGTGTTATTTTTTCTTCTTGTCTTTTACGCAGTTTGGACAAAACCATTTTCCTTTTGGCTTGGTAGTTAAATTGAGACATGCAAAGTGGAACCATTCAATTTCACACTAAAATAGTAAAACCACACAGTTAAAAAGTATACTATACAACAATAACAAAAAAAAAACAACACAAATTGAACGTTATTAAACTTTCAATGGTTTCAATATTTAATTAGGTGTTTATGTAAAATAGAAGGAAACAATAAATAACTATTAAATTAAAAATAAAATGCTTACATCTGGGTTATCACAGCCTATCATTTCACCGAACGATACTTGTTTGCACAGACAAAATGTTGGTTCATTGGGATCGATAGGCATGTCTACATAAGCTGAATGTGCAATTCCATGATCAACTGAAGGACCAGAAAGGCAACCAGTCCCAACTGCAACATCGTCTAAGCTATTGGTTGGGTTTGATGGAGTAATGACAGCACTGACTGAAGGTAGTGCACTTGTTGTTTTTAAACCTTCTAAAAATGTTGAAATACAATAATTTAAACATAAACAAGACTGTAAAATTATGTTATCCAAAAACCTTTTTTTGGTGGTAAATTAATTTTAGCCTTGATGGCAGCATTACGCATGTCAGTTTGCAATTGAATTTTTCCTTTAAATTTCAATAGTTCTGTATCCAACTTCCGAATATGTTTATCCACCTGAAACATAGGTAGAACGAAGTAGAAGAATTATAAGGTTATATTAACAAATCAAAATCTACATACCAGTTCATATGTTTGTATAGACAACTGCACCTTATCGTCGCTATATGCTTTGGCTGCGTCAAAATGATGTTTTATGCTTGCCATAGTTTCTTTCTTTTTGTCTACCGAATATTCTTTGACATTTGACATATAATTGTTGGCCATTTTATCAATGTTGTTCATCACTTTTTGAGATCTCAAGTCTAGTTCTTGCATCAGACTGAAGTTTCGATGTAACTCATCAGGAAGATTGTTCAAACCTAAATTGGCAATCTGTTAGTACTTTGTTGAAATGCTATCCTGATTAAGTACTTACTGTTTTTTAATTCATCCAAGTATGGCGCTGAAGCCATTATTATTTTATGGATTAGCAAAAAATTAAGTATAACACACTTTTTAACAACCACAATCTGGGATTTGCTATGTTTTATCAACAGGTAACTTCACACTGATACGTAAACAACTATACTACTTTTCTTGTAAATTGTATGCTACTCAGTAGGTACACCGTGATTTCTGAAAAAAAAAAATACAGAGCTGTAATTGGCTAAATCTAGCAGTTAGTAAGCTGTAACCACAGCATTACCAATGTATATGTTACGGTGAATGATGTAAACGTGGTAAATGTCGTAATTCCCCGGTAAATGACGTTAATCCCCAGTTTAATTGGAGAATTATGTTCAACACATTTATGGGAAGAATTTTATCGAATTTTAAAAAATACCTAGTGTTGACTTTTAATAAATAGTTTTAACTTAAAAAATAATGTTGACTTGAAATCAATGTCGGTTAAAAAATTGTGGTTTGAAGTTGTGTGAAACTTTTTTACGCACTGCTCTGATAATTTTTTCTTATTTAAATTGATCAATACTACCCGGAGGTTGGAGCCGATACGGTATCATCACATTAGTGTCATTTGTGATCAATAATAAGTGTATAGGTTTTACGTACGCGACAAAGCTTTGTTAGTTAAAAATATCACTACGGAAGTAGATAAACAAGCGAAAATCTGACTAGCCATAACGCCGATAAGCCAAGTAATAATATGAAATGGTCTATATTAGTTTATTAATTTAGTATTTACGCTTATATTCTACGCGAGTACTTGTATATGCGACGAGTGCGACTTAGCGTTGTAGTTTTATTTAAAAGTAATATTAAAGTATGGAAAATAAATTTAATGCAGCAATCGATAAAATTATGAACAGTAAAAAGATAAAAAAAAAAAGTAAAAAAAAAAAAAATTGGAACACAAAAAAAACGGTACCTAACAAATAACAGACTTATGCATAAATATGATGCTGTGATAATTGGTGGAAAAGTAAAATTAATTAAACCTATAGTTGAAAATGACTGACGTTTTATATTATGTCACAATAAACGAGTTGTTTGAAGTAATTCATTCGGCACATTTAGCAGTAGCCAGTAGGACATGGTGGTAGAAATAGGATGATGGCTGTGTTAAAAACAAAATATTGTAATGTGACAACGGAGGCAACAATCATTATTAAACAGTATCTATATTAAAACAATCAGTGTATTATTTGAGATTTATCATCATTTACCACAAGTTTTGGTAAATTACGTCAATGACCGGTGAAAGATGTACATTTGAGTTTAAAATATGTGTTTTCACAACATTTACCCACATAATTGAATCATTTTGGCTAATGATGTCATTGACCGGGGAATGACGACATTTACCAATTTTCGTCTTTCACCGTAACATATATTTCATATACTAGAGAGAAAAATCCTATCTTACTCATTGTTTAATGTATAATATACTTAAACTAACATTTGAACACTAATTCTGTTTACATTAACTATTAATTATGTGAAAGATTTTGAGATTGTTTATGGGCATTACCTAATTTCTCACAACATTCACGATTCAACACACTTAAGTAATGTTTATAACAAGTTTTAGTCACTTGATAATTGGTTAGCTTATGCCTTTGAAAACTACTTGAGTTACTTAAAAATAATATTGAAAAAACCAAATGAACCTAAAAGATTAAGCAAAACATACCTACTATAAAATACTATTTACTACTGTAAATTTAATTTTTGTTATTTGTTATTGCTTTCCATAATGCATCCAATCAACCAACCCCCAAAAAAATGTCTACCATTATGCCTAGGCATCAGAGAACTTTGTTCACCAAGTCACTGCATGTTAAACCAACAAATATCCTATTTATTTCCACCTTCAAGTATATCTGCTATGTTAATATTGGTAAAGTAAAGAATCTGGATATATTTAATAACTCAATACTATAAATAATTGATAAATTATAAAATCAAGTGTAATAATAAATTCTATTTAATTGATTTGGATTTTCCTGTAATAACTTCTTACCCGTTTTCATTAAGAGTGTCCATATGAGGTGACCTTACCCACTTCCTCACTTAATTATATAATAATAATAATTTCGATTTCTCCAACAAGAAAAATTTACAAGATGTCTATAAAATTCATAATTATTGTTGGATCACTCCCAAAGCCAAAGACTGTGCTGGAGCCAACTATGTATAGCGTAGGTATTCAAACTCTACGTGATAGCTTCAAGGGGAATCTCAAGGATTTGTCAGGAAAGCAGAGGAAAAAAATAACAATGATAACAATAATTAGGTTAGTCGAGAAAAAGTATTAATATTTATTTTGTTTTTTAATCGTAATAAGTGTAAAAAAAAAAGAAACTATAAAGTTATAAATATAACTAAATATAATTTATTAACTCATATTTATTTAACGAGGAAATTTCAACTGGAAAATTATTAATGATGCAACAAACTAATCTAGAACAATTTCCCTTTTTCAAACTATTAATAAAAAAATTGGTGAAAAACTGCACACTTCAGATATTAATCAAAAGAAATATTGAATTGCTTTAACAAGTACTTTACAAACGCAGCAAAAAAACATGTATAAACAAATAAAATATACATAACATAGAATGTAAAAATACTGAACAACTAACCTCAAATACTACAAACATTTTGTGTAATAAATTTAGCTTAATTAATGATAAATTAACTATAAAAGCAAGTAAGTCTTTAAAAGACTATTCTTTACCTGGATTAGATGGAATTACAGTAAAAATGCTCAAAATAAATATATATTCACTGATTAAACCACTATCAAATATTTTTAATTTGGCTATAGCAATATCTACTATTCCAGAATGCATTAAAATTTCAGTAATAACACCAATACAGCAGTATACAGAAAGGATGACAAATTGAACAATGAAAATTATAGCCCAATCTCAGAAATGTCAAATATTGTTAAATCTTTTGAAAACATTATTAAAAAAGAAATAGCTTATTACCTTGAATGTAATAATCTTCTATCATGTACCCAATTCAGCTTTAGACCTGGTAAAAGTACTAAACAAGAAATTGCAACAGAATCAAGCTAAATTTATAATTCCTTCAAAAATAAAAAAAAAGTGTGCAACTGTTTATTTGGATGTAGAAAAAGCATTTGATTCTATAGATCATAAAATATTACTACAAGATTTTAACACATTTGGTATCAATGGAACAGCTTACAATGTATTAAGTTTGCCTATAAAAATAGAAAACAACAAATAAATAATTAAATAACTAATAAGTGAAGAAACTTCAATAATATGTGGTATACCTCAAGGGACTACTTCATCACTTACACTGTTCTATACATATAAACCAAATACATTTTTTGAATACAAATGGAAAACTAGTTAGCAACACAGATGATACAGTACTTTTTGTTGAAGGCCAGTCCTAGGATATAGTATTGCTAGCATACATTCCGACTTGAATAAAATCCAAAAGTGGCTATGTGCAAATAATTTATTCATAAACTTAGAAAAATATTTTACCACATTATATAGCTGATTTTAATCAAGTCTATGTATACATGAAATTACGTGTTTAAATCAAAATATATGTACATGCCAAACATTCGTAAAAATAGTTAAAAACTGTAAATATTAAGATATAGAAATGTGCCATTAAATAGAATGACCACCCAAAACTTGTTATAAACAAATTAAGAAAAATAATGTAGGTATAGTAATAATTAATGTAATAAATATCTTGGAACTTAAAAACATTAAAGTAGTGTATAAACCATTAATAGAATCAATAATTAATTATGATTGAGATTATGGTAGTTCTATATGGGGAGGTAGGGTATTTAGCAACTATATATTCATTAAAAAAAATAGTAAAAAATATTCTAAAAAAATATTGAAGATACCACACAATATACAATGATATTATCAAAAAAAGTTTTGGTACTTTACATAAATAAAAATAATCTTATTTCTAAAACTGAACACGGACATAATACTAGAAATAAATCTAATATCAAAGCGCCAACCATACACAAAAAATTAACACAATACACATATTTATAATATATCGGTGCAAAAACGTACAATATATTAACATTAGTAATTGACCATAGTAACACCTTTAAGATTCTTAAAAAAAAAAATTACACTTTGGTTATAACAAGAACAAAATATATAGACAGACTTGAAACAAATCAAATGTATACGCTTATTGCTTATCTACTGATTATATTTTATTGGTTAGATGATTTTAGAAATTATTGATGATTTTAGGTCTATTTCCATATATTGTATTATTTAACAACAACATTTTTTACATAATAGTTCATAATAATATTATAATATATGAAAAAAAAATTGTATTTATTCATATTGATATTTTAGTTATGAGAGAAATGTATATTGCAAATTGTATTTATTTAATTTATATTAACTATTTAATGAATTTATATTTCAAATAGTGAACTCGTGAACATATTCGTGGGCCCATTATCTTCTTGAAGAATAACAATAAAAATAATAAAATAATAGGTACTGAATACCCTCATGAATACCTGAATTATATTATTTTTCAACAAATAAGGTGTGATATTTTTTTAAGATTCAATTCAAACAACATATTTTTCTTATAATATTTTCCAGATAAAATTGTTTAATTAAGATAATATTCTTATTTAAAATGTATACAAAATATTTATTATATAATACATATGATAGGTATATCATAAATGGATATTTAAAAAAAAAAAAGAATATTTAATTTGTTAAGCTTATGAGATTAATAGTTATATTTGTAAAGAACACATAATTGTAAAGAACCCATTATTACTATTTAAACTATAAAGTATTAAAAATAATTTTCCAAAATTTGTTTTCGAGACACTTCAACTCCTGGTATAAAGATTCACTTTTGAAACTAAATTATAACCTACACATTTTTAAATAATGTTATTAATTGAATTACATCAAACAATTGTATTTTGTAGAATTTATGTTCTAATTTGAATAATTTGTCCAACAAATAACATAAAAGTAAAGCCATAGTAAAATGAATTATAATAATTTCTAACTAAATATAGCAAAAAAATATTAATATTCGGCATACTTTCCATGTAGCAAACACATGTAAATGTGGCATCATATTATATCATCAATAAAAATTTAAAAATAGTTATTTTTGCATTGGACAGTAACTTTATTATAATCCAAATAATTATTGTTACATGGTGGAAACTATTAATCTATCTTTGACATAGTATGCATATTCTATGCAGTGAAAAATAAAATCTAAACATGGTAAATAAGAAAAAATGTTAATATTTATGCCTACTTAAATTTGGCAAAATAGTTGGTATAACCTAGTATTATTTTACATAACGATTTAAGTACATTAATAAAAAAAATGTGATCCAATATTCTCTCATTCTACCAATAGATTAATAAATAATAAAAATTAATAATTAATCATGGAATTATTATTACCTATTAATAGTATTCAACATATTACATAGATAATTGATTAGACTACAAATTTAATTGGTAAATCAATTAATATCAATTCATCAAAAATAGTTCTATCATATTAGTTATACAAATCTAAATTTAATTTTTTAATTATTTGTAAGTACCTATAGGTAGGTACCTAATATATTTAAACTATATAATGAGATATTAAATAGTTTAAACATACATTTTTTTTACACAATTAAACACAGTAGGTACAATTGTCACCATTTTTAATGTTATTAATAACAAATGTTCAACAAACAAATAACTAAGTCCTGTTGATATAAAAATAATTTGTTTTAAAAAATACTTTTATAATACACAACAGTGGCGGCGCAAAATTGTGGAGGCTTTGAAGCATAATGTATATTTTAAATAATTTTACCACCACCATCCATTGAACCAAAATAAAAAGCAGGTGCCATTAATAATTATTAATAATAATATTTGCCATTATATTTGTATTGAGGTGTTAAGATTATACACCAAGCAACCCATTTCAGACAAGAAAAGGAATTGCTTCTAATAATCCTAAATCCCGCCGACACTGATACAGTGATCTATAACACACATAATTATTACTTAGGAAGTCAGAGCAAAACAATTATCTTCATTTGTATTTAAATAGCAACAATTGTAAATACTTGATGAGTAGGTAGGTATTCGTATAAATAGGAACATAGGTAGGTATTTGAAGAAAATATTAATATTCAAGTAAAATTATATGAGCTTTATATGTTTACCTATCAAACAATTAATGAATTTGTAATCTAAGTTTATAATGAAAAAATTAACCAAATTCATAATACGACAGTTATTAGGAGTAAAAATTAATGAACTTTTTACTACTGATCTTATTTCTACATTAGGTACTTTGGTGCCTACACTAAAATACAATTAGAGTACAATATACAACTGCAGTAGTGCAATAAACAGTATTATTTACTAACACTCTCATGTGTTAAGGGTTTAACAAACGAGAAAACCAAACTCTTTTAGTTTCGTAGTGGAAGTAGAACACATAATTTGTACGTTTTTCGCGAAATCGACGTAATACAAGACGTAGGTACTTACCTAAATATCGTCGAAGACGTCCTCTAATAAAACGATAAACACAGCTAAAGGCGCTAAAGCCACACACAGTCTAGCAAAAATTGAATGAAATAACAACACGAGCGCTGTTCAAAAATGATAAACTAAAAATTGATCAGGAAGCCATCAACGCTCTACAGTCGACACGCGCCACGCACGTAAAAATGTAAAAATATGGAATAATATACCAAAATACAGTGCATGGCACTATCACCGAATAATATTATGCAGGTTTTTCATTGTTAATATCTTATTAATGCCGACATTTCAAGACCAAAATATTTTACACCATGGAAGAGGGAAGTATTTCAAAGGATATTATACGACTTCGGAAATAATGTAAATACTTTCAAATTCTATATATAACAATACAATAATATCTATGAATGAGTGTTATCATGACTCTCATACGGTTATTTACTGGTTGATTTTTTTTTCAGAATCTGAAGTACTTATCATAACTATGAAAGTTGGCTGTTGTATTAGGTTCAATACACCGATCACCTACCAAAATTGGTCCCCGATTGTAGGTACTTACGTTTTCCGCGTAATATCTTCTAATACCTGACCCAAACTTAGATTTGAATGAAAACGAGAATTAAGATGTAGCTAAAAAATAAATTATTTGATCGAATTGATTTGAAAGTTTGACACCCTTTTACAACACACCTGATAAATTTATATTCTTGCGTCTACAGATGCTAATCTCTTTTTCATTACATTTTTCGCGATTATCAATTTCGTGTTCTTTCTGCAATAGTCCATGGTTTCGAAAAAATTGTACACTAGTTTTCAGAATTAATAATTTTATAAAAATCCGATTCTTACATTTTTAAACCCACTACGTACTCGCGCAGTCGCGTACACACGACTCGGTTAATGGTAAGCACATAAATGCACAGACGATAGATGTACTGACTGTAAGATACGAAATAAAATATATTTATTTCTCTAATCGTTTTTTATTCGACGTTGTCGTACATTATCACCGTGTATTCAGCAGACTTGTGTAGTATTTCGAATACTGTATTCAAAATAATTTTTAAGTATTCCGAATGCTTTTTAAATACTTTTTTTTTTATACTTTTTACAAGTATTCTGATTACAGTATTCGGAATACTTTTTTAACACCCAATATTCATTTTAATATAATATTTTATAATAAATAGATTATAGATAGCCAGATAGGTGTGTCTTATCAAGATTATAATAATGTTTATTTATAAATACAGAATTGAAAAAGTAATATTTTTGCTATTGAAATCTAAATCTACTAAAAAAAGTATTCGAAAAATATTTGGAATATTTTTTGTGAAGTATTCCAAATACTTAGGAATATTAATATCATAAAATATTCGAATACATATTCTGAATAATTTTTTTTTAAGTATTCGGAATATGTATTTGAAATACGTTTTAAAAGTATTTTAACCAAGTCTGGTATTTAGTCACAAAAGGCATATTATATTATGTTACCTGTTAATAGTAGATCACGGCGGACCCGGTAGATTACACGCTTTACCAATGCCTATAATCTATGCAATAAAAATCTTAACAATAGTGTAAAACGTATCCTAATACCCTATTATTTATATTATGCACTTAGTTCACAATTTATTTACAATAGTATCGATAATAAGTTGTTTAAAACTATTGGGATTATAAAAGTCTTGAGAATTAAATTTAAATTTAACATATTATATACATTTATAAATACATATTAATGTGGTCCTGATTGTGCAAAAGTTGTTCTTAATTTAGGAATATTTTTTTTAAATCTTGCGTAATGACTATGAGTACCTACCTATAATTCCCATTACTGAATGAATAGTGACACTTCTCAGGAAACACAACTTTTGGTAATCAGCTATTTAAAAAAGATACTACAAATCAAATTTTTATAAGGTAAATGTTTGTTGTTTTGATAGAAATTAAACTAGATTGATTTAAATATGCTTGGTAGATGTTGTAAATTTATATAATATTATTAATGCAATTAACAAATGTTTGAAAACATTTTGACCTATATCAATATTTGTGACTAAAGGAGTACACATAAGATGAATAAACCGTATGAATGCAAATAACAAATTTACAATAAATACTATCTACCAACTAGCTAGACTTGTGTTGTTGGTAGAGAGTTGCTATATGACAAAACGATACAATAATAAATATAGAATATTTATACATTTAGTAAACTAAATGTTGAATTGCAATTATGATACATGAATTTCATTTACAAAACTATACAACGAAAAAATAAAACAAACAAACTATTCTAGAGAATCTATAAACCAATTTAAAACAATTTTACTTAAATTATATTTTTCTAAAATTCTGGAGTTAAAGAACACAATTTCCTTAATATAAATTGGCATAGAATTAAAAATAGTTGACCCAAATTTTTAACCAAATGCTTTTTTAGAGAATTTTAATTTTACATCATATGCTCTGATTTCCCTTTTATTACATATTTTTTCCCTCTCCACCCATGGATTAAACATTTTTATTATGAAAATAATAGCTATTTTTTTATACAGATTTTCAAATGGTAATACATTTAATAGTTTAAAATTTGTAGAAGTTGAACCTACTAAGTTTTGTTTACTTAGACAAACCCTAATGATTTTTCTTTGTTGTATTTTAATATTTCATTTATGTTTTATTATTATAAAAGAATAGGTAATGGTTTGGTTAAATTTATAGTATAGCACATACTCTTTTAATTTAATAATTATTG
>NC_042493.1:75134259-75135423 GCF_005508785.2 Acyrthosiphon pisum
AAAAAGGCGAACAAGTCGGTAGGTATCGCTTGTACAGTAACTGCCGAGTGGATCACTCTAATGGATGTTTTAAATTTGAGTTTAATGATATAAAATCAGCACAGAAATGTCGGCAAAATACATACAATCTCCCGACTTCACGAAGCGGGGAACCCGCCTAACCATCAGGATAGGCGTCGACAGCGCTCCCAGTGTTAATCTGTCTTCCCAATAAAGAATTGGACTTATAACAGAGATACGGGTAGGGGGTCAACATTGGGTTGGTCTCATAGACGTTTTAGTCACAGACTTGATAATTAAATAGAAATAAGTCACTAATATTGTAAAAACTTCTTTTTTCTCTTCAAAAGTACATATGTAATTATATATATCTTAAAAGCAAATGACCTATGCTGTCGAAGCTATAATGTTCAATAAAAAAAAGGTGGGTAAGTGGATTTCGCTCTGCTGTACAGTAGGTTACAAGTGGGTCACTGTATAATGGATGGTATTAAATTTGAATTCAATGATATAATATCATTGTATAAGAAAAACGATTCTGAGCGGAGACGGTATGTTAGTCTAGGTATAGGACATAATATTATATTAGGTACCTATAATAAATTCCAAATTAATCATATCATAATATTTATTAGGTACTTATAACGCGTTATACATCAACAAAAAACCGTGGTACTATCATAGATATATAACAGTATACTTTAGAAGTTTCAAGTACCCACGAATAATATTATACAATCACAACAAAATAACTAAAATAGTTATCCTAGGTTTTTAATATGTAATTTCGTCCAAATTTGTACTTAAAATGACTATAAAAATAAACTGCGTAAATGTATTTTTTAGATTTTTTGGTAACAGTATTAATTACTTACGTGGAATCTTGTTTTAAATTTTCAATTCTTAGATACAAAAATTGAACATTTTATAAATTTTTAACTACAAAATAATTTTTCAAATTTAAAATTTGATAAATTTTGTCCAAATTTGATCTTTAAATGCTTATAAAAAAAAAAATTGTGCCTATGTATTTTTAATATTTTTCAACTGATATTGTAACAATATATCACGAGCTTTGTATTAAATTTATACACTTTTTGGCCCAACAGATAAAACTTTATTGATATTTATAGAAAAAAAAAACTAAAAAAAATTTGAAAACTT
>NC_042493.1:75136265-75139178 GCF_005508785.2 Acyrthosiphon pisum
CAGTCACTCGTTTTTTAATTACACAAAATAAGAAAATTGTTACGTAAGAAATCGAGTGAATATCAAATGTGTAAAAATATGAATTTCAAACGCCCATAAAAATTTAATTTGAGTTCTTAGAGATATTTTTTGTTTGATAAAGGTAGATAATATTATAAGGAATCTTGTATTACATTTTCATATCTTAGATTTAAAAAGAAAAATTTTTATGAATTTATAACTCGAAATAATTTGCAAATTTTCGTGATTTTTCCATATTTTGTCATTTTTTGAACTTTAAATGCTTATAAAAAAAAACTGTGACTAACGATTTTTAATATTTTTCATCTGCCTTTGAAACAATATACTAGGAGCCTTCTATTAAATTTTCAAGCTTTTTTATCCAACAAATAAAATTTTATTGATATTTTTAGAAAAAAAACTAAAAAAAAATGGAAAATAAAAATGTCCGTAAAGAGCTCAAAATCCATCAAAATATTTTGAAAATGTTATGGTGTATAGAAGATGCTAAGATAAACATTCAGTCAAAATTTCATGTATCTACGGTAATTTTTTTTAAAGTTACACCAAAAACCAAATTCAATTTTGTGAAAAATCGATTTTGCGTAAAAATTCCCGTTTTTCCTTAATTTTTCTTTTGTTTTTCCCGGCGCTTTTGAAAACCACTGGGAAATTTAAATTTTGACCTCCCAATGCACCAACGATATTCACTTTCTGATCGAACAAGATACTGAAGTTGAAAATCGTAGCATTATTTCGACTACTTATCGTGTACACAGACACAAAAAAAATAAAAATAAATAAAAAAATAAAAAAAAAATAAAAAAACACACATCATCGTAAAATCAATACATTCATCGTTCCACTCAGAATTTAAAAAAATAAATAAATAAATTATTGGTGCAAAATATTATTGCATATAAAATTACAACTATGTATTGTTGTAATGCTTAATTTAAAAATAAAATAAATAGGTATTAGGATACACCTTTTTGCTTAAAATTAAGAAAAAGACACAGCTTTCTAAAATATAAATATAAAAAAAAATGTACATACAAAACTAATGGATGGTACAAAGAAAATACAATAAAAAGTAAACATAATGAAAACATAAATAAGAATGCCAAATGAACAAATGTCAAGAAATAATATTTTTAAAAAATTATTATAACATTAAATTTGTTAATAGTATTACCTAAATATTGGATAACACTTTTAAATTTGAATTTGAAAAAAAATAAAATTAAACTCACTAAAATACGAACTCTAAATAATTTAGATAATTATTAAGGAGTAATCAAATCAGAAAATAGCCACTTATAGACTACTTTTTCCCCATTAAGTACACTGCCATGAATATTTTTTTTAGATAGAGTTGGCATCTGGCTAAAATAAGTTTGACCTAAATAGTCTACAAAAGATGGCTCAAAAGATTTTTTTGTTTACTTTACATAGGTATCAGCATAGGTATTTTCAATAAAAACAAGACATACAAATTTCATAATATATTATACGAATATAAACGTCATGGTGAATATATACGTAAAAATATCATAATTTTGATTAATGCATAGCTACTTACTTACATAATTACAGTAATCTCGCTAAAATATGTAAAAATATATTAATTTCTACAAAATCGTGTAATATAGTTTCATAATTCCAAATTATTTAGATAAAATCTTAAAAAAAATTATCACAAGTCTGGTAAGAAATTGCTTAGATATTAAAAATTATAATAATAGCATTTAACTATAGTTTTCGTTAACTCAGTACCTATTCGACATTAAATGCACAAATTTTGCGATAATAAGTTGAATAACAGCATGTACAAATGTTTAACCAACATAATAACCAGGGCTAAGATTTATATGCAACAGCATGTTTTTTTTGCTACTTCTGATAATTGATTTTTTCAGTAATGTCCACGAATCACCTCATGATGAGATAAATGTTGGTATTTTTATTTTGCATGTTTTTGCATATTTTGGATGAAATGCATATTATTGCATATATTGAATAAAATTAATATTATTGCATATTTCGATTATAAGAATGTAAAAAATGCATGTTTTATAGTATATTTCGTAAAACTTGGTTTTTTTCTCAAATATAAATTTTATGTCATGTAACACGCACGTAGTTAATGTGAATTATACATTTTATTTCTAAATTATATTATTTTAAGACAAACAGCCAATCATTGATGTATTTTAATAAATAAATATTATTTTTGTAACTATATTTTAGTACTTATCTCATAAAAATTAAATGCATATTTTTGCATATTTTGTTATATAAAATGCATATTTTACAATTTTTTATTGCATATAAATTCTCTGATTCCCTGATAATAACACACAAGAATAGTTGAATATCCCGGCTTCGACCGTGTGCAGTTTTTTTTTCTTGTGGCAAATCCTGTATATTATACACGTTCAGTTGGACAACGAGTTTGAAATCTCCCCATGATTTTTGTTACGGTAAAATCATTGTGTAAGCGGGACATCCTACTTTTAACGATGTGAAATTACCGCAGTGAAAAAAAAAGTACTGTGAACATATAAAGTATACTACTCACTTACCATAAATTCTGTTTTTTATATCCCATCGTAAAAAATTTACATTTTTGTGTCACCTTATCAGTTATTTGTCCTCCTTATTACCCTCCAAAACTGCTATTTAAAATGCAAATAAATGCAATAAAATGCTATACAAATTAGGTATTATCTAAAGGAGTGCGTGATGAGGGTGGGGGGGCGTGATGAAAACTACATGGAGCTTAAGAGGGCGCACTAGTAGACAAAAAAAGGCATAAAAACATGGTTTCGTACTTCCAGGAATACGGCTTATTGAAGCGTCTTATAGTATAAATACCTATTACAAAAATTGTAAAGGAGAATTTTTTCTAGA
>NC_042493.1:75142845-75145807 GCF_005508785.2 Acyrthosiphon pisum
TTCAATAAGCCGTATTCCTGGAAGTACGAAACCATGTTTTTTCGGTAAAAACATTTATTTTCGCTCGTCATGTGCTGCGCCCGTTATAGGCAGCGGCAACGCTCGATACTAGGTGTTCATACCACTACCCCGCACTCGTAACGGCAGTACCATTTCTAATTTTATTTAGAAAATTCATGATAAATTCTCATATTATAGAAATTGTATTCTCAAAAAAAATGATTACACAATTTCATCACAACTTTCAATTATTTTCAATACAGCAATTGTCTCTGGAAAATTCCCCTCTATGTATAAAAATACTATAGTTATTAGTTTTGCCTATTTTTAAATCAGGTGATAGAAAATTATGTTGTGATTATAGATACAGCGTTTTGACTTATCTATTTCAAAAGTTTAGAAAATGTATAAAGAAAAGATGAATGTTTTTCCTAAATAAACATTCATTTTTCCCCCAAACTAATAAGTACTTACGGTTTTTGTGAAAATTTGTCTATACTGTAGTCTGTAGACCCTTTAGTTACAACTTTTCATTTTTTACAAAAAGCTTTAAGTCATTGGTATCTTTCTTGATTTTAAAAAAGCTTTTGACTGTGTTAAACATGACCTGTAGTTAAAAAAAACTTGAATTTTGTGGCATAAGAGTAATGCTTTAAATTTAATTAAATCTTTTATTTCTGATAGGCCTCAGCAAGTTTGACTTAAAGGAATTTTTAGCGATATAGCCCAGACAGCATTTTGTAATGATAATTTTATAATATTATTATAATAACTTTATACTAATATTATTCGTTATTATAATGTTATAATAATATTTTTAAACAAAAAATTGCTGTCTGGGAGGTATGTACGAATAGTTTTCAGTGCCTCTAGGTACCGTTTTGGTTCTGATAATATCTATTATCTATACTATGGTCTTTTAAATATAAACCTAAATGCTGATATTCTACGTTATGCCAATGATTATAACAGTTGTGCTTGTAAAAAATAAAAAAACTAATGATCTATTTAAAGAAGCAAATATTTGTCTTGATTTAATTAAGGAATAGTGTGATAATAATAACCTACAATTAAATTTAAGTAAATCTAAAAATGTTATTTTTAATATCACTAACTATAATAGTATTTATAATTTTAGCACATTTTTATAATAACATTTTAAATATTTAAAACTACCATGTAAATATATTCCTTTCGAGAGAATTTATAATATGTAAAATACCTAGGCATTCATTTTGATCTTAGTCTCAAATTTATGGAACATATATTTTGATTTAAAAATAAAAATGTTTATAAATTTCTAACAAATTAAAAGGAAATAAAAGTACATATTTTAAAATATAATTATGAAGGTTAAATATACTACAACTATATAATATCAAAAGATTTATTTGATAAGAAATTAATATGATAAATTATAAAATTTTCAAAATTTTCAATTTTCATGAGTTTTCACGAATATTTTCACAAAAAAAATTTTCATGAAAATTTACATCACTAGTTAGGTACAATAGGAGCAATTTTGAGACTCGGGTAGTAAATGTTTGGTAGGGCTTTTAAAGTTGTTGGTGAAGCTTGCCTACAGTTGGCCCTATTTTCACATATGATACGTACGATTTTATAAGTCTCTTTGTGATAATAACTATAATTGACATTTAGATTCTAGATTGTACAAAAAAATGAAAATCAGTAGATACGTGTTCGCATATCACATTATTCGTTATTACTTATTTATTAACCTAGTATTTTTAAAAATTAAGTTGTTTTATTTCACAATAGTTTAAAAATTTCCAAAACATACAATAGTGCCCTCTGTCCATCGTATTAATCAATATACTCAAATACTAACCTACTTATATACAAATTAGTAGACCCGTGTATAAATTATTTTTATCATGTTTATATACCTACTTATTTTTTAGTTTTTATTACCAAAATTGTAATATGCGATATGTTTTATGCATTTTTTCAAAAATAATATGAAAATATAGCTGCATATAATATTTAAGCATATTTTGACAATTTTGACTGCATATTTCGATAATTTTTAGTGCAACAAGTCAAGTCCAAAACCCTAAATTTATTTATATACGAAAACTGTAAAAACTTGGTTCTAATACATAATTAAACACCACCCATTTCATAATCCCGGCTGTCCCGGACTGTAGTTTCCCTACCCGATTCAATTAAATATATTTTAAAAATTTACCCAGTAATTTATTGATAAATACATAGGTATATTTCATCATAATAAATATCTTATTTTAATATTTTCTATAAAAACATGTTCAGTGCTCACATATCTTATTTTTCATAATAAAAACATAGGTAAGTACACAAATCTAAAAATGTTATTAAAATTACTTAGGTTATTCAGCAGTTAATACGTTTAACTTTAGTTTATTGTACTTGTTTTTTTAATGAGAGCATAGGTACATCAAATTTAGCATATTTTCATAAAAACAAGACGTAAAAATTTCATAATCCCGATTAAGTCATAGGGACTTATACGAATAGAAACGTCATGCTGAATATATACGTAAAAATATCATAATTTTGGTAAAAACATAGCTACTTACATTAAATAAATACAGAAATCTTGCTAAAATATGTAAAATTATCTTAATTTCAACAAAATCATGTACCTAATAGTTTCATAATTCTAAATTACTTAGATAAAATCTTGAAAAAAAATATCATAACCCTGGTTATAACTTGCTTAGGTATTAAAAATTACAATAATAGCATTTAACTAAAGTTTTCGTTATCTACAGTATTCGACATTAAATGCACACATTTTGTGATAATAAGTTGAGTAGGTAACAGCATGTACAAATGTTTAACCAACACAATAACACACAATGATAGTTGAATATCCCGGCTTCGACTGTGTGCAGTTTTTTTTTGTGGCAAATCCGGTATTTTTGTATTGACTATAATATAATTAGCACTAGTCGATCAC
>NC_042493.1:75146466-75149291 GCF_005508785.2 Acyrthosiphon pisum
GTGTACGCATTTCAGTTGACTGTGCTCGACTAGTGCTAATTGTATAGTCAACACAAAAATACAAAAATAATAATTTATATGCATGGTCATGAAACAAACGTCAATAATTAACAAATCAATAATTGCAAATCGATTGTTACAATTTAAAATAAAAATTTTAATTTTGACGAATTGTTTAAAGGTAGTATAAAACAAGATTCTGAGCAATGAATGTATTGATCGTAAAATGATGTAGTTATTTATATGTACGATTTTTGTTTTTATATTATAGACTGATAGACTGTCTTCGACGGTAAAGCACGATTGAGCATTTACCTTTTTAGCAACACGGTTGAGCATACAATATTTTATATGACGTTGCCTTCATTTTATAATTGATTATTTTCACGTATTATTATACACCAATTATTATGATATCAAAGTTAAACAATCTGCGAGCCGTGAGCTAAGCCATGGTTTATCGATTAGTAAATGATTTCCGGAGTAATACCTAAATATTACTTTTATCCTTAATATATCTGCTATGACGTTTTAAACATTTAGTATTGAGGGAAAATATAAGATAATTAAGATACAATTCCAAAATTATTTTAGAAATAATATTAGTGTTCGATAAACAGATTTATAAAATGTGAATATATATAATATATATTTCGCTTATTAATTAACCCGCGACAACTTAGGCCATTGGGTGGTTTTTACTCTGTGGGAGGGTACTGTAAACTTTAGGGTTGGGCCGATACTAAAACCAATACTCGATATCGGCCGAGCATTATACAGCATTGATTATAAATTGTAATAGTTAAATGTAAAATTATAATAGTATTTCTGTTGATAGTATCGGTGATATTTTAATATCGGTTCATTATTTATGCTGAAAATGTTGATTTTCAAATATATTGGGTATCGGATTTTTATCGGTTGCATATATCGGAATATCGGATATCGGTAAAAAGAGGTATCGGCCCATCCCTAGTAAACTTTAAACACGTTTACACAGTTTGGCAGATTTATTAGTGGGTACTCATAGGTATCTGTCATGCGGGGATGGCGGCACTTCTCTCCGGACACTGTGACTTGCCCGAAGAAAAATGCAGCCCGCGGCCGAGATTTTGAACCGGCGTCGGTGCGTGTCGCAACCGACACCTTAGTCCGCTCGGCCACTCCGTCCCCCGAAATGTGACTATTATTTACTATGAAATCATGTTATTTTTTTAATTTGTACCAAATTTTGTATTATAATATTATACAAAAAATGTATTTAAATAATTATAATATATTATAATTATTTAAATACGTTTTTTTTTTTATAATATAGGTAGTTCAAAATTGAAAATGGCAACGTTACAGAGTTTTTTATGCACAAACGTGTAGTTTTTCTATTGTATTTCTATATCCTTTGATACGCTGACAAATTTGATCAATCATGTCTAAATAAAGGTGTTTTACACTCAATTGTGTCGTATAGCCATCTTCGCTCAGAATCGTTTTTCGTAAACAATTATTTTATATTATTGATTTAAAATTTAACCCATCCTTTACAGCGACAAATTTAAACACTACCTACAGTACATCAGATGGGTATCCGTGTACACTTGCTATTTGTTTTAAATAATAATATTACTTATGTCAAAAGTATTTTTTTTTTTTAAATATGTTAAAATTATCAGGTAATAATGTATTTCAAATTATTAATTCTTTTCAAAGTCCAAATAAACAATCACTTTACCATTAACAAAAATATTTATCTCAGTGAATTTAACTAACAATTTAAATAACGAACATAAGACTTCTGTTTTAGCCCAAATTAAAATGTATTATTATTTTTTAAAATTCACTAATGAATATGTTTTAAAAATATTTTTGAAACAAAACTAAAGTAATTTTCTGAAAAATATTTCAAAAATTATTTTAAAACTAAATTGTGTTATGTAAAAGGTCTATAATGAATAAATAAAATATAAAATAGTTAAAATGTAATTGTTTTTTAAAATATATTAATTATTAGTCAATTTAACACTTAATTTTTTTTCCTATGTAGGTAAGTACTTATTGTCAGTTAATTTTAGATACCTTACTATACGATATTATGTTTTTTTAAAGTCTGAAAGATCTATTAATTTTCGTTAATATACTGGTACTACAGTATTTATCTGTAAATTTCCATTACGATATTCTGTCTCTGCGTTGTCTTACAAATTAATATTTATAATTATATAATAATATTATTTCTTTTTCGCGTTCAGAAGTAATAACTTTAAAATTGTTCATTATAAATACTATAAACACTGTTACCGCTGTCCATCAAACTACTTCATTTGAATACGGTTTATCCAATAATAATAATTATTACTATATAGGCAATATAATAATAATTTACAGTAGAATATTAGCTCAGTAAACCTCGAATCCGTATTTTATATCTTTATAACCTTATAAGACTTAGTAAGTTTACAACCATGCGCAGACTCTAAACGCAGGTGGTGTCCATGTATTATCATCGGCCCTCTAGTTAACGATTCTATAAATACAACAATCTTCTGGTTTTTGGGTATTTATTGTTGTTTGAAGTTCTTGCGTACGTCCAAACATTATTTGATTTTTTTGGTATAAGGGGATTGGTAGCGGTGATTTCCTGTTTTGTCTAACACACGCGAAACATAAGAATTTAGACGTGTTTTTGTCAAACGTACCGATTGATATAGTGAAGTGATAAAAATTCTGAAAACAGATTTGAATTTGTCGTCAAGTCTATTTAAGATTGATCAGTATACATTTTAATTTTTTGATTTACACTTCTCCAAAAAATGAAATATGAATTTTTT
>NC_042493.1:75149418-75161392 GCF_005508785.2 Acyrthosiphon pisum
GACAATTCAAATCTGTTTTCAGAATTTTTATCACTTCACTATATCAATCGGTACCTACGTTTGAAAAAAAAACGTCTAAATTCTTATGTTGCGCGTGTGTTAGACTGCAAAGACAGGAAATCACCACTACCAATCTCCTTAACGTTGTAATATTTTTAAACATTATTTTAATATTCTGTTTTAATAAATTCTGAGAAGTAATAATAATTGTGAGTTATAATAAATATTTTATAGATTGTATGTATTTAAGTTTAAAGTTTTATTTTACAACTATAACTAATAATAATTTATAGGTACCTACCTATCTGTTTTATACATTTTGTCGTTGAATAGGTTTTATCAGTAAAAAAAATGTATTGCTTACAACATGTTACTAACCCCTGGTTATAATATTATATTTTAGCAATAAGCATATTAATAACTAGTAAGCATTTTAACGCGATGTCCGCCGAAGCAATGGCAAAACCGAATGAGCGTCACCGGCAGTCGTATTTCATTCTACACACCAGACTCACGTAAATTAGTAATTAATAAAAGTACTCAGTTAAGTAATCAAAAGTCTACTTTAATTAATACATATTAAAATCCTCGGGGATTCTATTCTAAAATAATATGGATAACTGTTATCTGTTTCCATAACGAAGCGGACATAATTTATGAACACAGTGGATTCCAACCGAGAGGGAATACAACACACAAGATAAAGATAATACAATTCATTGGAATATTGGATACAGAAATTATATAAACAGACTTATGTAAATAATAAATAATAACAACTTATAAGCTAATTCCTATCGTTATTAAAATGTTTTCCAAAATATTAAACGATAATTACGTAGTAATAGTCTCGTTTCATCGCTCAATTCGTGTCCCTATTGTTACCAGGTCATCGGTAAAGTAAAATAATTTATGCTAATAATATTTTATTTTAATATACGTTAAATAGCAAATAGGTAGGTACTCGGTACCTATAACTAAGTGTCTTGTCTAATATCTAAATCCTCGCATACACCCTCTGTTCGGTGATAATAATTGTCACTGTAGACGCGTACCATAGACTACGTTAAGGTAATATATTATGACGTCACTGCAATATCGTCAATCATCATAATAATATTAGGTATTATAATAATATTACCGCCATCACCGAATGAAGTTCATTTACCCGCAACCCGTGTATCTATAATATCTTTTATACATCGACATTAATTATATAATATAACGCCGCATTATAGCCAAATAATATAACAGTGGTCACCAAATTAACAAAAATAATAAGCTACAACTGCTACAGTGCTACAACACTTGAACGTCTCATAGGTAGGTAATATCGGTTTTTACTTTTTTCATTATCTGCAGCCGGATAAATTTTGTTTGTGGGGCGTCTGGGCTTTCATTGGTAACCTCTGCCATGTCAATATAGACTTGACGCAGTTATAATCTATAGGTTTTATATTATAAGACCTCCGGGCTGCGAACAAAATTTCTTGGACTTCGTGTGCAGTGTGTTTACAAATAAAATACTGTGACGATATATGTATAATATTATTATACTATAACCCAAACATGAAAATACAGTACTTATTGTTGTCGTGTACAGATAGGTAGCTTATATAATATAATATAGGTATGTATTATTGTGTAGTATAATATAATTTCGAACTCCAGTTCGTTACAGTTGGCAAGATAAATGGCTTATGGTGGGTCTAAAGGTATAATCGATTTTTCTTTGACTGGTCTTGCAACATAGCAGAATTCCAAAGGTCAAGAGACGACACCAGGGAGGTCTTTCTGTTAAAATATAATTCACATATTATTGTAGCTACCTACTAACCTTAATTTATATACTGCGCACAAATATTTTTTCTTGCTTTTTAAATATAATATATGTTATATTATATTGTTGATTTATATACCTTCGTCGAATACGTCTTGTAGGATGGACATTGAACCTATATGGGTCAATAAATATAGGTACCATGATATATTTTGATCATTTTTATTACTGTTGCAACCATTTGTTATAACGGTCTGACAGAGGTTGCTCGTAGGAATGTTGGAATGTGTTACTCCGAGTGAGGGATAATATTATATAATATACAATGCACACTGCACAGATATACAATGTAACAATGATCGGGTCTCATATTGTGAAGATTCGGAATAAGTAGATTTCATCACCAAACACAGTCATATATAGACTATAGACATATAATAGGTATTAGGTACCCAAGAGCGCATGTAAACTCCGCCACAAGTACCTACCTTTTTTTAGTGTAAACTCTGCCAGGAAAATAAAACAGGTAAAATTGAGTTCATATAAACTCTGCCATGGAATAAAATGCAGTAACTGTATACAATTAATATAATATTCAGATTATTATTAAACAAAAATCATAATTTTAAAATAATATTCATCCTTATTTAATAATAGTTAGACATGTGTATATGCCCAAAAATATAATAAAAAACTTAAAAATAAAAATAATAATTGTCCGAACGAATCATACAAATTGCAATGGCCAGTATTATGTTAAAAAATAATGATAGACAATTGTTATAAGCAAAAAATATGTAGGTGTATTCTATTATTATGACATAATATGTTGTAACTCATAATATTTTGAACTGTGCACTAAAATTATGTGATACAATTTGTAGATATTCTAGCTATTAAGTCTAATATAAATATATTCTTATAACTATTTAGGTTTATCTAGAGATGTAAGCTTGAACATTTTTTTTTTCATTGAAAATTTTGAAAATTTGTTCTTTTTGTACTTTTCTCAAATAAATTAAATTTTAAGCTTAAATATATTTAAATACTTTATAAAATTACTGTTTAATTTTTATTTACATTGTAACAAGTATAACGTCAGAGTCAAACAAAACACTTATAATAAAAAAATATATAATTTGGGTAAAATTGAGGAAGTGACTCAAACAATAAATTACCTCCGTTAAAAATTGAAAAATCAATAATTGTAAAAAAACGATTATATTATACTCATAATTTATACTGAACTAAAAATACAACATTTTTAATAAATGATAAAAATGCACATTTATTACCAAGTTAAATATTATATATTGATATAGGTATATATAATTATATATATTTAATGGTTTGTATTTTGAATTTACTATATTATGTTCATTAGAATAATACCAACATTATATTAAAATGGGTAAATGGTAATAAAAGTACCTGCATATTTTAAAATATAATAAATTATGAAGGTCAAATATACTACAACTATATAATATCAAAAGATTTATTTGATAAGAAATTAATTTGATAAATTATAAAATTTTCAATATTTTGAAAATTTTCACGAAAATTTACATCACTAGGTATAGCATTCTCCCATTATCCAACACACAATTTTTTTTTTAATCATGTTGAATATTTGAGTTCACTTAGTTGTGATATATTAATTTGTTTAACATAAAGAAGGCACTGGCATAGTTTCCATATACCTACCCTTTCTAAGTAAGAAAATAAAACTGGCAGCGTTTATATTAGACCTTTTCATTACCTTTTTATGGGGCTAGTTAAATTGAGTCCGCGATAATTTGGGTATATGTTGAAAGCGGAAAGTTGAGTACTAGGTAAAAAAAATAGTAGGTAAGTTGGGTCCCGGCTATAAACCCACTTATATAACTGTTCATTCAAGTATTTATGAAGAACATAATATTATACTAAACACAAATATTTTAATTTATATCATTTATACAATTTATATATATGATTTTTTTATTTATACAATTTTTAACCGACAACATAATATTTGTACCATATATTAATTATTTAGAATAGAATATAATATTATGTAATATAAAATAATATAAAATATATTATATAAACAATATGATTATAAAATTAGACTTCCAATCAAAATGATTTGATATTAAAAATGGAATGAACATACTAATATTAATTTTTGTAACTCGATTAATCTAGTACCTTTTTTCCAGGACCCAATTTACCAATCTCGGTTTTTATCTAACCGGTATTCTGGCGGACCTTACAATCGCCTGTACCTAAATATGGCTGCATCCGAGTTCTGTCCAGAATTAAAAATTGCTATACTAGTTGGGTCCGGGATTATTTAAGGTACTACACTCTCTGTGTTCAATAGAAAAAAACATGGGTAGAGGTAGATGCATCGTACATATCCCATTCCATATTCAACCGTATAATGTTTGTCCACATACCTGGCGATGTATAAAGATGTAAGGCGACTTCATGACGCCGGTCGAATATAAATTAATCCCTAGATGACAGCTGTTTCCTTTTAAAAAAGGTCTTAAATAAAATGTAGGTAGCCACTAACCAATAGATATTGTTGTGTCCATTCTATACATGCACAATATTTATAGTCCGCGTCAGACAGATGGACCATTATTAAATGTTGTATAGAAGCACATCTTCAGAACCGTGAAATTCCTGTAGACTGTCGCTGTGGTACAAACGTACGTTACGATTAAAACCACGTTTCAAAATGTTTAAGTAAAACTTCTTGTATGAGGTGTGGGTAGAAATAAAATCGTAACGAAAAATTAAACGACACGTTTATTTATGATTCATTAAATTTGATTTCATGATTATTAAATTCAAATTCATTGCCTACAATATAATTCATTGTCTTCAGTCAAATTTAATCTTTAAATAATATGAGTAAGCTATGCCATATGGCTAAATAATATCTTATAACTCCAGGAGAAAAATGTTTTATCTTAATAAATTATTGTTGGAGACGATTGGACGAAACGTCCGTGGACCGGATTTTTAAGGCAAACCTTGAATTGGCTCCCGAAAAATGTATACCTATTTGAATTTGCTCTCTAAACGGAAAAATATTACTATTTAACAAGTGGTTCTCATATTATACTCGCTTACTTTTACGTCGTCATTGTCAATTTGCACTCAAGTATAGTCTAGTGCTGTATTACTTTAAATATGAAAATATGATACTGGTGTAAATTCAAGGTTGAAACCTAATTTGATTGATCTTTATGATTCATAATATCTTATCTTATTCATCATCTCTTTATGATTATCTTTTATCTATTAAATAATTAAATAGATAATTTTAGTTGAGTTTATTTTTATGTTTAGCTAAATAGATTTTCGTCTTTTATCTTTATCTTTATCCAGACTGACGGAAACTACTCTAGGAAAAAACGACTAACTTTAAACTATTAATAACATTTTAGTAACCAATATAAATTTTTTTTAAAAGAGGTAGGGAGCCAATTCAAAGATAATTACTGATTAAGGCTAATATATTGACAGTAACTAGTTACTTGTATTTGGGAGCCAATTCGATTGCGCCGGATGAAATGGGCGACGGGCACGAAACTTCCGTTTACCATAATACAAATTATACACAATTATTATATTATGTTCATGTAGGTATTTGATGACTGATGTCTGAGAAGTGAACATTTTATTTATTTCATAAAAAAATACTTACATAAAAATAGAATACGTTGGAGACCTATACCTATATCTTTACTCGTGTATCATGCTACCTACCAAAAACTTTACGAAGCCTACCGTATTTTATCTACTGATTATTGTTTAATAACAATTTATTAAACTAAATATTACTTAATATAATTTTAATTTTAATACGTTACATAAAATGTTGTTGTTTTTACATAATCACAGAAAACTTCAAATTAACTGCTGTGTTGTGTTTTAATAGACCAGCAATATTATTTCTATCGGAAATCATTATAAAATACAAATTTATATCTACGTAGAATGCGATGGTGACAATAATACGAACAAATACCTATTAAAATTAATTCTAATAGAAATGTAAATCATTCATTGTTATGTGAATTGTAAAATATTTTTTTGAACTATATGTTTTATACTTAATATCAGGGCCTTGAACCCGAATTAATCGGAACCCCTAACAACTCTAATCAAACACCCGTGACTACCCGAAACCCCGAAAACCTAATAATTTTGTTTTTACAATCTTTATGTGATATAAAATTTTGTATATATTTCTTGTGGTGATTTTGATTCTGTAGTTAGTTGTTTAACAATAATAAATTAACAGGAACAATACATTTTACAATAAATCATGGGTAAATTCAATAATTATTTTCTTGAAAATAAAATCTAATAAAATCATTAATTGATTCTGATGAAACCAAATCGCATAATAATACTAAATTATTTCTTATACCTTAAATAATATTATATATATATATATATATATAGATTACTTTATTAGTATATAAAATATATCTAAATATAGCCAATAGCAATATTAAATAATAAAAAGTCAAGTAAGTGGTTTTTTTAATTTTCTGAAAAGTTTTTTGTTCTGATTTTTGTTTGGATTTTCACTCATTATTAGAAAGTTCTTGTTCTAAAAAATCATAATTTAGTTATATTATTTTTACAAATCAACAAATGTATTTGTATCGTCACTCTGACCATTTCCTCTCTGATAACTTAGTCTCACAATTTACACGCATTTGGTGATAGGAGGGACACATGTCTCAATCCCACTAATTCGAAATTAGAATTTATTTGCACAACTAGGTCCTAAAATCCGACCGGTGGTTCGCAAAAACTATTTTTATAATCCATATATTTTCCCAGCACACCAGCCAAGAAATATTTGAAATTCCAAAATTTATCCTGCAACGTTATTTCGCACGTAATTGGCGCGTATTTGCATATTGGGGATAGAATACGGAATTTCGGAGTTTAGTCATCTAAATTCGCACTAATTACGTAGTTAAGGAGTAATCAGGATGACCACAGGTAAAAATTGGTTGGTAATCGATAGATTTTTTTAAAACTACCTGTACCTACTAGCGGAATTTATGGGTCATTACATATAGGGTGTACGCACTACGCACACGCATGCAAACGCGCAAGCGCTAAAATAGGCACCTCCCACGTTCGGCCGTTATAATAAGAGAGATTGTCGCCTTCGTTTCGTCATTTCGTGTCACAGTTCATTTCATCCTTACACATAAATCGTATCCAGGAAGGCTATTCCGTTCTGCACCAGAGAAAATATAAAACGATGTTCATCACCAAAACATACGTCCGTGGGCTGATTATGGCGATACTGTTGATCGGCGCCGTCCAATGCAAAGGTATGGTACCTACCTATATTTGTATTATAATCGTATGACATGTCGAATCAGCCTCGATTTATATTTTATTTTACCTAAACTATTTTATTTAATGATTAAATTAATAACCTCTATAATATGTACGCATTACGAAAATATACTAACGAAGTATTCTAACGACTACATGAAAATCTATATACCTAGGTATATTTCTTCTTTTGAAAAGATAGTATTTCTGTATTTTCTAGTATACTCTTTAGTGTCTTAAAATAATAATATATTTGACAGCGTCACCATCTTAATCCCATTCACAGGTGGTGAATGACAATTTGTACGTAATTGGTACCTATGATAATATTTTATTGATACAATTAATATTAATAAGTATACAGAGTTGTTATTCTGATGGCACGGTTTAAGTTTATTTGAAATACGCGTATTATTCAACGTCCAATAGATTTTTGGCAATCACAACATTTTAAATTCAATACATTGATAATTAGACCGTTTACCACCTAAAGGGTATTGCAGACACATTAACAATTAATTTCAATTTTTTTATTTTAAGATCACAGATGTCACAGACCGGTTACAAAGAATTGTGATGCTTCAGAGTCTTATATAAGTGGCTGGAAATTTACCGGATGGTACTTTGACACGGTGATGGGATCGTGCCGACCTTTGTTTACGAAGAATGGCTGGCACATTTGCACTGAAAACTATGATCTGCCCTATACCAGAGAATCGTGCGAAAATTTATGCGGTAAGTTTCATGAAAGTATTGTGTGTGTATGAGAAGGAAGGGGAGGGGGTGAAAGACAAATATTTATAACCTTTAAAAGTTTAAATTTATTTTTATTTTTATTTTGCGATTTAATCACAGATAAATATAATTCATTTTTACGCTTAATAAATACGCTTATATTAAGATCATTTGGGAAATAGCCGTTGTTGATGCCACGAACTATTGGTTTTAAATGAACTTTGAAGGAATTTTAAGAAATAACAATTATCCTCGATAAAGATCGGAAATTATATCGGTACACCCGTGTTTTCTAAATCAAGTAAAATAAATACATAATTAAACACTTGTTCAAAAATGTCTGAATTAACAACATGTCAATTAACAAGCCCCTAGTAATCATCTTTTGGTGAAACGATTTATTTAAATTAATAAGAAAAATTTTAGCTAAGTAACGGGTATAAGTGTATCTTGAACAAGACTGAAAAAGTAGCCTATTCAAAAGTAAATTCGTGAGAATACACAACGAGCCGTCAAGTAGATTGTAGATATTAAAATATATTCTAATATTTAAAAATCACTGTGAAAGACCCCGTAAGAGTGCATAGTACTGCATACGCATTGCCACAGTAGTCAAATTTCAAAGCCTGGTCGATGATCTATCGAAATTATCTACAAGAGTTCATTGACTCTATCAATATATCAATGAACTTATGGAATTTGTTTTTTTTTACAGCTGACCCGTGTACCATGACCACCGGTGCTCCGGGCATTTGCATCTACAATGAAATATGCATGATGTATAATTTTAAGCCCCCCTTTTACAGACCATGCAAGGGTAACAACTTGAATTGCTGTCCCATGATACCCGACAGAGACTTGAAATCATTCGGAGGGCTTCAATATGAAAGGGATGGGATCGTCCAAGTTGGAGTAATTAGAGACATAAAAAATCCAGCGTATCCACCCGATGCATACACTTACTTATACTATCTCCCTAGTCATTTTAGTAAGGATGGCAAAAACTACTATTAGTGGCCTGTACCAAGTGGTACCTATTCGCAACGACAGTATTGTTATTTTTTGTAAAAAATAATAACTAGCCTTTTTTCTCTAGTTAATATTATTAATATCAATTTTTATAATCTTATACTATTAATTACACTTTATATAGGTAATATATATATACACTTCACACATAGGATACTATTATTACACTTAACATCGCCTAATAGGTTTCTATTCATTCACGACCATTCTGGAGACCTAGACGAGTGGACGGCCGATAGTTTCCGTTGTTATAGCTGGCTATCGTAACACGAACGGACCAGAAATAAAAATAAAACAAAATCATTGACCATTTTTTACGCCAATTTGCGGTTTTTCCAAAATATAAATATTATCACTGAATATTGTGAACTTGTTCCGTTTTCCCCCGTATCCATAAAAGTATTTTGAAAACGTCGAATTGTATTGCCACAAAATGCCAATATATAAAGTTGGCACTTCACTGAATAAAATAATACAATACCTACATACTTACCGCGTGACTTAATACACATAGTTAACACATTGCGTTTCTTTATAATCCATTTAATTTGCCTTTTAAATTGTATTGTTATTGATATATTGTACCTATCGTACGAAAGTTAATTATTGTTCAAAGGCCATAGCGTTCGGGCGTTCTGTCGTATAATATTAAACTTAGGTGAAGTCCTCACAATAGGTGACGTTACAGTATTTATTACTCAGCTAATTTTTCCTAAGCGTTCATATTATATTACCTATGTATTTTTATTTTTCATTATTTAACTTATAATTATTCCATTCAACAAAATATTGTACTTTTTAACGTATATAATTATTAATCGTTTATACCACTGTTCAACATAAGTATTCTTTACATGTATCTTGTATGTATTTTTGTTGAAATTTTATCATAATAAATCAAATAAAAACTTTATAATAATATGTCTGCCTTCATAGTTATTAATTATAGTTGCATAAAGAGTCATGTAGTTATTATTTTCTCATAGCAATGTAATATATTTGCATTTGTGAATCTATATGGGTGTGCAAAAAGGTCTTTAGCACACCCCCCCAAGTTCAAATTTAGTATTTTTGTTTTCAAGGTCTAACGATTATGTATTATAGTGAAATAGGTACTATATATTATATGCTATTTAATCATGAAATCTAATATATTTATTGCATTTAAAAAACATATATTTAAAATTTAAATAAATGATATGATAAATTGGAGACCAACAATTTAAGCTTGTTAAAAAGCTATTATTAAATTTATAAGGTGAGATTAGGTATACAAATTTAAGATAATTACATTAAGATAATATCCTTATATTTCAATTAAATAACTAAATAGGTATATAATAATAATAAGGAAAATGAAATAATGTTTGAATCCACTGCAATAAATAAATAAATGTTTTCTACAAACAAGTTTTTACTTTTTATCTTACACTATAAATATACTTTTTGTAATGATCATAGGCCATAACTACCTATAAAAATGTTTTATAGGAATATCATATTGCATGGATATTACACCTTCATTTGTACCTATATTAAAACGCTCATTCTTACTAAATTCAGTATAAATGTATAATATTTATTTATTTTAAATACATTAGTTGGCGAGTACCTACTGAGTAGAATAATGTGATTTAAACTAAGTAACGCTTTCAAGTTTATAAAAATACAATTTTGTTAGTACTTCTTTTGCACGAGATTTCTTTAAATTTAATGTACATACCATATTATGTATTATATAGGTAGTAGGTATATCAGTATTAGAATGAAAAGGTTTCTTAAAAGCAATTTTGTAAAGAGCTATTTTCAAATGTATTCAAAATACATATTTAAATACTTGGTGTCATTTGTTTTTGAAATACTTAATACATATTCAAATACTGTTTTTCAAATACCTACATTTTAAAAGTATTCAAAGTACCTACTTTACAAGTAGTTTTTATTAGTTTATTAAAATCTTTTACGTTTATCCAAAATGTTGGAATGATAGGTACTTACTTACAACTATTAATAAATATTTAAATTAAATAATTAATAAATACCTAGGTATATTCTTCAATTGATTCAACAATCTCAGATATTACATGGGTACCTATTATATTGTCAAGCTAAACTTTAGCAATGTAGATAATATAAAATATGCATTTTAGGTGTTGTGTTATCTGCGTATTTAATGAAATCTTAAAAATTCTTAGAAATATTATACAATATCATTTGAAAACCAATTTTTTAAATTGGAATATACGAAACAAAAATACTGTTTGTTGAATATGACAGTAAAAGAAAAAAAGTATTTAGTATTCTAGAATAATAATTAAAAAAAATTTTATGTATTTTGATAGTATTTGAAACCCAAAAGAGTATACTTAACAAGACTGCTTAAAAGCTATCATTAGTAAAGAATTTATAGTAGTTCTGAGCTAACTTAAATATTTCTCGAAGGTACCACCCCATACCCTAATCATGTATGTACCTATGTAAATATAGGATTAAATAAATAAATAAATAAAGAATGTGCAATAGCCAAATAGCCCAGAAAAACTATTTACATGTTGTTAGGTGAAAAATAATAATTGAATCTTTTAAAACTACCGAACTTACACCTTAGTTTTTTAATTGTTAAGTCAATATTATGAAGATTCCATTTTAAAAATGTATCAATCATGACACCAAGGTACTTCCTGATTTTGCATCTCTTATACATATGTAATTACAATTACAAGTACCTGTAAAATGTATTTCTTGATATATTATACCATCATGTTAATATTATAACAAATTTTTATAAATTATTAGGTAGGTAGGTACTTACCTATTCTTATAATTAATAGAAGCTATTTTTAGCTAATGATTCACAACAAAAAGCTCTATAAAGATAGATATGTTCCTACACTGTGGTGGACTGTGTATTACTGGTAAACTTCCATGGGATTTATATTAACGTTTAATCTATAAAATATTAATATATTAATAAAAAGAGTATTATAGGTAGTGTTTGAAAATTTCATGAATTTAAAAAAAATGAAATATTTCAAAATGTGTGAAATATTTCAATTATCATTA
>NC_042493.1:75161605-75184532 GCF_005508785.2 Acyrthosiphon pisum
TATAAATTTTAATTATAATTTATATATAATAAAAATATAAAACAAAATAATATTTAAAAAAACACTAAAGCCCTGATTTGTATTAAACCACTTTATAATGATCATAGTTTTCTTACTAATAATCAACATGTAATTATATAATTAAATAATTAATAAAAATCCAATATTTCACAAAACATTGAAATATTTCTCATACTTCAAACATTAATTATAGGTAGCTGGTATGTAACTATATATTTTGTTTTTATCATTAATATGAAGTTTATTAAAATGTGAATATAATATTCTAGTTACCACTTACCATATCAATAGACATTACGTGATGAATTTATATAGGGGAGCTATAGCTTATTATATTTCTGGTATACAACTTATATTCTAAAAATGTAACTAAAAAAAATTACAGAATGAGTGGGCTAAAAAAATTCCAGGGGGGCTATAGCCCCTTTAGACCAGGGCTTGCATTTGAAAAAAAAATCCGTTTTACGTTATTTAGTATTTACAATTAAAACGTTACACAATTTTTGCGTTTATTGTTATTCAGAATTAAAACGTTAGACATTTTTTGCGTTTATCCGTTTATCGTAATCCAGAATTAAAACGTTACCCAATTTTTGCGTTTATCGTTATTCAGAATTAAAACGTTATCCAAGTTGTGCGTTTATCGTTATCTAGAATAAAAACGTTATTTTGTCCAACATTTTTCAACAATCCAGTAAGTAATTTATTACTTAATTTTTTTCAACATTGTTACCAGAAAATTATAATTTATTATTTTATTAATATTTAATATTGGTATAAATGGTATTCTATATACCTAATTAACTTTTTAACTTAACTTTAACTTTTTATAAAATTAATGCCCACCTTTGCATTTTCAGTACTGGATTAGAAATTGTTCTACCCATGATTACATTATTTGTTTTAATATGTAGCTAATATAACGGATGTTTTAACAACAGTATATAGATATACTTTAAGAGGACGTGGTATCCGCATGTGTTGTCTCCGTCTTACAAGTGAGTAACATAGCAAATTTTACGCTCAGTAGAACACGTTTAGCTCTGTTAGTTAAAAAATTAGAGCGAATTGAAAATAAAATTAAAATAAAATCTAAAGGTAAGATTATTATCTAGACAACCTCATAAGCTTTTTGTTATACTGGATGATTCTTTTATCAAACACTCGTTATTTCAAAAAGTGTAATTTTTTTGAAAATATTTTTTTACATTGTTTCAAATCGTTTATAAAACAACGTTTTTAGTAAAAAATTATATTTTAAAATATTTTTTATCCTTATAATTTTTTAAGTTTCTTACTTTTTTAAATGACAACATAGGGATATGTTTATGTATATTTAAAGTTTTGATGAGCGGAGAAGTGGAAAAACATTTCGCGGGATAACCCCGTACCACTCCACTCCGCTCATTTTAACTTAAATACTTATAACTCATAAACTACTCGCCCCAAAGCAGAATTTTTTTCTGAGTATTTTGATACATAAAAGTAAAATAGAATATAAAATTAGAACCCTACGTTGTCATTCAAAAAAGTAAAAAAGTAAAAAAATTATAAGGATAAAAAATATTTAAAAACATAATTTTTTAATAAAAACGCTGTTTTAAAAGCGAGTTGAAACTATTTAAAATATAGAATTATTTTATTATATATAACACATGTGGGTATCAATAGTCTTCTTAACACTCACAAGAGGACCGCAGTAGTACAGATTACAGAGTAGACAAAGTACAGCTGTCAGCTAGGGCAGCTAGTTAATAATAATAATAATTATTATTATTATACTAGGTAATAGGTATTAGCTATTGGCAATTCAATTTAAAAGTTATCAATAATTCCAAAAAAATGCGGGTAAGTAACGTCCCGCATACGGATACGGAATATAATGTAATATACTATATACCTATAATCTATACTTAGATTTTGTTCTAAGACAAAAATAAATAGCATGAAATAAAATATATTTCTATGAAACCAATATATTAGGTAGGTACCTACCTTACTTTTAAATAATTAATGGGTTTTAAATTTTCAAATAATTTTGTTTTGCGTTATTTTTCGTTTACCTAATGATATGATATTCTATAAATTGCGTTTTGCCTTAATTTTCGTTTAATGATATATTATATATTTTGTTTTTCGTTATGCTATGTTTTGCGGTATTTAATTATTTTTGATTATCGCTTTCCGTTATAATTACGTTTACAAATTTCAATCGTTATTAATTGTCAAATATAACGTGATGTATATATTTTCATTCAATAAGTCTAATATAATCTACTTAGGTAGGTCCATAAATGTTAAACTTTATTGCACTACCTATAGAGAGAATAAAAATTATTGAAATTTGTAATTGAAATGATTTATTTTTATAATTTAGAAATTAAACAATCTATACAATATGAAAATATCTTAGTAAGGATAAGTGATGTTCATCCTACAAAATGTGGTGGCTTGGGGTGCTTGATGGAAAAACCAACCAGGCACTTCGGCGTGAATTTAAATGAATTTAAAGCTAAAATTGATTTATCTTATTACAACATAATAATATAATACATTATGTCATATTATTATAATATAATCCAGTACCATATAATTTTCAATAATTAAATCTCAGATATACGGATATGCTCAGATATCAAAATACTTGGATGAAAATACTCATCAGTCTAATACTGTGTCAGTGTGTCCTCTCATAGGTATTTTACATTTTTAGAGCTCAAAAATGTAAACCAGTTTTTGCAAAAAAAAAAAAATCAATTGCTATTAATTATAAATAACTAATGAATTATATAGTGAATTATTCATTTATTTTTATTTATACAATAATATTAATTTTTAATATTTGTAGATACCTTCATAGAATATAAAATTTAGATGTTAAAAATCATGTAATGTACATTAATTAACGTAGTTGAGAAAGAAAAGTATATTTATTCTGAGGTTGTGTTAATGAATAATTGGTCTCCTATTCATGTGATTCATGTTATATATCAATATATCATATATGTACTTTCTCTCTGTCATCCTTATTACATCTTATTGTTTTTATTTTGTAAATAAATTGTAATATATTTTAATAATAAACAAAAAAAATTTAATTTCTTTATTGTGAACTTCATTAAGACACAGAATTTTAATTATAATATATGTTCTCAGATATTTTAGATCAACTTACAATTTAAATCAAAATATCAAATGATATATTATAAAAATAGGAAACATAATACATAAAAGTAAAAATTGTATGTTTCGGTAAATACAATTTTACTTGGGGAATTATCCATAGAGTAAACTACAAATTGTCTTTCATGAGAATGTATGTTCTTCGACTGACATTCTAGTTTTCTGTTGGGCAAGTCAAACTACCTACCTATACTGCAGAATTCTGTACAGTTTTTTTTATAAGCCCTATAACTTATATTTATTATTTAAACCAAAAATCCTAAAATACCTTAATTGACAAAACTTTGTACTTAGTAAAATTAACATATCAACAAATTTAAACAAAAAAATAAATTTCCTGAATGCATTAAATATTTTGAAGAATTAGCGGTATTTAAATATTGCACATTGGATTTTGATATATTAAAAGTATACAAATGATGCCACTATTGTCAAAAATAAATAATAATGTATGTATATGAAACATAGTTACTTACATTATATTAAGTTTATAATTATGTTATTATATTTAGCAAATAGATCTTCATCAGCTGGTATTCGGGAGACGACAGTGGTTTTGGTAGTTTGTACCACATTGATTATAAATAGCTTATTTATTTATAGTCAATGTTTGATTTACTTTAAAAATATAATAATATTTATACTGCTTCACCCACAGACATGTGTAGAGAGCGGATTTTTTCACATTAAAAACCAATCGAATATGCGCTAATCTAAAATCTTAAATATTTATAAATATATATGGAATAAATTGTTCAAATTTAAATAAAATAAAAATATGCACTCATCAATTAGCAAAAAAAGAAATTAATTTTCTGAATATATTTAATTAAAATAATAAATTTAAAATTATGGAACGCTACTAAAAATACTTTTCTTTAAAATATTTGTGTTTTGTAGGTATTTTTGATCTATAAGAAATCTTTGAAAGTTTAAGGAACAGAACAAATTTTTACAATTTAAATTGATTAGGTAATAGGTACCAAAGAATGGAGATTATCATATCTTCCAAAGAAGATCAATAATTTATATAATGAAAAAGAACACAAGATACATACAAATAGGATACCCAAAGTTCCTACCTACTTTAGAAAACAATAGAATATAATTACAATTCTAAATTGTAATATTCAATGTGTGTTTCAGAGTTTATAAAAAAAATGAAAACATTTTTGTTCAAGCACAAAATGTCCCCCAATTTTATTATTAACATTCTTCATAATACATCATAGCCACATAGGTAATACTATTAACGACTGGGTAGTATTAAAAACAATCTTAAAATATATTTTGTAGTCTGTGTAGAGTTTTAGGGCGATAATTATTTAATACCTATATTATTATGATATGTATCTGATATAGGTATATATTAACTATCCAGTGAAGTTTTACAGCTCCTATTTATTAATTTCTTTATAAATATTCATACTACACATTTTGTTTGTACATTGAGATTATACAGAGAGGAGTGGAGCTATACAGATAAACCAGCTTAAATCATTGTGATGATAACAATTGTCTACATTGAGATCGTAAGGTACTGCACACTTTTAACTTGGCAAAAAAATAAATTTTATAATTTGAAAACAGAATCTAAGAAAAAAGGCACTTATATTACCTTGCCATTTACATATTTGTCTAATATGATTCCAATTATTGTTTATTTTTATATTTCCAGGCAGGGGCGTACCGAGGAGGTTTTTATTGGGAGGCCAAAGTTGGTAGTTTGGCCAACTCTAAAAATTGATCCGGAACAACTTGTTTTTGTTATTTTGTCGTAGCTATTTCATCGTTAAACAGTTAAAATGTCTTAATTATTTAAGTAAATTAAAAATTCAAGCTATTATACTAATAGATTATGAAAATCGTTTATAATACCTATATAAGATATCCATTACATAAATTATTCCATTAGGTAAGTACCACATTTGCAATAAATAATAAATAATGTTAAAAAAAAAAAAACAAACAAAGTAAAATATAATAAAAATGTTTATTATTGTTTATTGTTATAAAAATGATTCATTTTCTTATACCTAAATATTCAATTTATCAATATTCTTCTTTTTTTTGAGTTGCCCATTTTTGAGCCATTTCATTATTCTAGTTCAGACGATGTTAAAATATAATAATATTAGTATATTCACTATATTATGCTAATAACCTTGATTCTAGTCAATATCACTATCACAATCATCAATCGTATGCAAATTATTAGTTGGCCATTATGTACAGTTATTGAGTTTTTCATAAATGTAAAATGGCCAACTGAAAAGTTAAGAAACCAATTATTGGGGGGGGTATTATGACCACCCTACCCCCCACTAGGTTCGCCCCTGTTTCCAGGCTCCTTGAAAGCAAATAAGATACCTATTTCAAGACAAGGGAACAAAAACAAGATAAATTACAAAATTAAACTGAACAGTTTGAAAATGCAATTGTTTTAAAATATATTTTTTTTTTAAATATTTGAATTTGTTTAACAAAATATTTTAATATGTGATTAATACACCTCAACAGAATTGTAGTTTGTTCACTGATTGGATATTGAACTATTGTATACAAAAAAGGAACAACACCATTAGAGGCTTTAAGGCATTTAGTTAGAACAATGACAATAAAAGCACCTATAATAGATTTTATAAGTAATTTTATGTTTACAATCATAATACACTAAACTAAATATTGTTTTATATTTAATCAAAGGAGTCTATCTACCAGGGAAAAATACTCAAACAGCGCCATATTGAGGACTCATCTGATTTTATCTACAAAATAATAAAATTGAAATTGAAAAATTAGGAATGAAAAAAAATTTAGTTTTTAGAAAAATTTAATTTAGTTAGAGAGCTTCTTAGTTCTTCAATAGACAATAAGCAAACAAAATATTCATAAAATAGCATACAAATACGAAACAAATAATTTTGTTCCTTACTTTGAGCATAGCCTTCGAGTTAGTATTTAAAATATATTAATATTATTAATATATTATTATTATTATTAATATTATTAATATTATATAACAATTTTCTATATGAAAACAGTTATTGATACAGGTAATAATAAAATACCCATACCCACCTATACCTACATGATTCCAAACTAATCTCAGTAAATTACTCGATAAATACAATTGTTATTAAAGGTAATGAATTTAATATTAAATATACGTAACTACAATTCATTAGTATTAAGCATTTTAAATTTATTTTGTTAATACTAATAATTATTATTAACCTCGAAGGTTTAGAAATTAAGTACCAAAGGTATACAAAAGGTATAAACTTTGTTATTTATTTTACTAAAATGTTTCCTGTTGTACCTATGTCTTTAACAATTACTACAATATTATACATAATTACAAATATATCTGTAGCTATTAGGTAAGCTATAATATATTATTGTATTATTATTACACATTCAAATCAAAATTTATTTTTTCATTAGTTGTTTGATCTTTGATTTATTGTACCATTTCATCAGAGAGAATTAAATATGTTGAAAGATGCTCACAAACCGTTGGATTTATTTCATAGTAATTATATAATATTCAGTGTAGATAATAAGTAATAATGTAACGAAAATTACGTGTTACTCTTGTTTGTTTGAATTGTTTCCATGTGACAAAAATTCAATGGTTATTTCTTTTGACAAGTAATTACTATAACATAACGCGTTACCATTTTAAGACTAATACCTATGTTTCAAGTAGGTTACCTATCATGAATTAAAAAAAAAAATAATAATAAGTACCTAATATAAGTACTCAGGTACTCTCCGTGTCTATAATGCCATTATTGGGTATACAAACAAATATAACTAATAGTAAAGTTGTTGAATTTTAAATCTTCACAATTCAGTTTTCAATGTTTTCAACCATGTAAATTACAAGAAAAGTGAATTAAATAATTTTTTTTCTCGCAATACATAGGTACAGAACGTTTCTATTATAAAGAGTTTGACTGGATCGGTGACTGGTGTTATTGTGTTTTCATGCGTATTAACAAAAAAAAAAATTGAATAGTCAAATATTAATTGGTAGGTAGCTGTTGTGTGTTATATGTTTATAGTTGCTAACTGTTTATTCATTTAAAATTTTTTTTTGAACTAAATGGTATAACAAAATTGTTTAAATGTTTTTAATTATTCCTATAATATTGTTATTCTATTTACATTGCTTGTCAAATGACGGTTGTGAAAATAAATTAAGAAATAAAATAATTATCAGTACTAGAAAAAAGGTATCTATGTAATATTATGTGAATATTAGAGGTGTCTAAGGGATTGCACTTTTTTCCTTTTTTTTTGACATTTTCCCTCCTAATAAATATGTTGTTTATAGGGTTCGGGACTGCTTGCAAGTTATACATTTGTCTTACGAAATGACGAAATTAAATACAAAGTTTGAATTTGAATATTTTTTAACTTAAATTTACATACAATTGTCGGAAAAAATTATATTTGGATAACATTGAAAAATATCTTAAAAAATAATATTATGTTTGGTTAGGTACAATAGGTAGGCGATAATTTTAAGATTTGGGGAGGCCGAAGCCTAATACCATACTATTATAAAATTGAATAAGCTTAAAAAAATAAAATTAAGTAAATGTTTGGTAGGACTGTTAAAGTTTTTGGTGGAGCTTGGCTATAGTTAGCCCTATGTTCGCATATGTAAGATTTCATAAGTATCTTTGTGACAAAATTATGTTTAAACTATAATTGGCATCTAGATTGTAGATTGTACGAAGAAATGAACATTAGTAGATTTAGGTGCGTGTATTCGTTTATTACGGTGTTCGCATATCACGTTATTCGTTATTACTTATTTATTAACCTAGTGGCTGGGTATTGTATGCCAGTTTTTTTTAAAATTAAGTTGTTATCTATTTATTTATTTATTTATTTATTTATTTATCAGGTTTATATACCTACTTATTTTTAGTTTTTTATTACCTAAATTGCAATAGGTTTTATGATTTTTCAAAAATAATATAAAAATGTTGCTACATAGTATATATATTTAAGCATATTTTGAGAATTTCGACTGCATATTTCGATAATTTTTAGTGCAACAAATCAAGTCCTGGACCCTATAAACTTATTTACATATGAAAACTGTAAAAACTTGGTTTTAATCTATACGTAAAACACCCCCATTTCATAATCCTGGCTACGGCACTGCATACTATTATTACTTAGGTAGGTATATGTTGCCCAATGCATTCTACCAGTGTTGGATCAAATATCCAATTTTGTTCGAACTCCGGCGTCATCCCATTGGATTTCTAAGTACATTAATTTTGCTATACCCATCTATAACATTAACACTACACAGTATATCCCTCGATTTTGTTGTGTATTGTATGTATATATTGCTATATATTATTTTTAATATAATTTATTTTATATTGTTATTATTATCTGTTATACCTATTTTATGAAAACATTAAGTTTCAGCCTCCAAATTATAAATATATACCTTCATATTTATAAATATCTGTTTCATAAATAATTTATAATATATTTATATATTCGCATTTCTATCCTAAATATTGATCCTGAATAATATGCTATTTACATTTTATCGAAGTTAATGAACCGTCAATAATTATCTAGTTTTAAAATTAATTATATAATCGTATAACCAGTATACTCGGGAAGGTACCTACAATATTCATTGACTTATAGATACAAAATATAAAGATTTAAAATGAATAAAATGAAAAACTAATTCATAAATTAAAAGTTTAGATTCTAGTAATCTACATTTTTATTTTAGGGACGCTTAGGTTTTTATTTCTCAAATTTAAGAGAAATAAAAACTTAGACAGTACCAAGACATTTATAAATAAAAAATACCAAATATACATTAGCTACAATATGTATCATTTTATAATGTCGATAAGGTTATTTCACTTTGGTTCAACCACAAGTTGAGTTAATTTTTGAGCTCATAAAACTACCGATTGCCTTAATTATTTTAAGTATACCTACTACCTACTTAGAACCGAATATATTATCTTGATAGGAAAATAATAAGCCTTGTGTAATGGAATAACTATAAATAGGTACTATAACAAGTAACAATATTAGAAATTTAATTGATTTATTATAATTTAATTTCGAAAAATATATATCCAAAAAATAGGTATATTGAATAGTGATAATCATAATTAATAATTGATGATGAGTTATACGTTAAATGATTTACAATTTTGATATTGATAACATATCAGTTATCATAAAAAAAAAAATATATAATACATAGGTACCTACATTTTTAAGATTCGTTATGCTTCACAATACTATATTATGAGTGATAAAAAGTTATACAAAGTTTGATTAATGGTACCTACATATAATATTATAAAATGGTGATAATAATAATAATATTATTATTAATTAGAGAAAAAAATGTCAGTAACCTAACTAAGTTTTTTTTTTGTTACAATGAGTACTACTTGTAGAGTTTGCCATCCAAATGTACAATTGGAAGATAGTAGCTGTAATATACTGGTTGGGAAGCCGACGGACGATTGTGCATGAGTCTTGCAGTGATAAGAATACCATCAGGGTCTTTCGTGGGATCGCTATATTGGTGCAATCTTTTGTCGGATATTAGGGGACAGCAATTTAAGTGTTTATTGCTGCACGGACTCGGTGCATAGTCATATTTACTGTCATGATAAGTGATTTGGCATATTGAATTGTGCATGCAAACGCCTGGCGCATCATTATAGATCAATTTACAATCTTGAGCTAAAAAAACAAAACAAATTTCGTACATCAATAGTGTGAGTGTATAAAATCTTGTAGATAACTTTTCGATAGATCCGTTGAAATAACACATTAAAGGGATTCGATAATGTGATTTTCTGTTTTTGTCTCACACACGTGCAACATAGTACTTTGGACTTGTTTTAATCAAACATTCCAATTGACCTAATGAAGTGATAATAATTCTGAAAAGATATTTAAATTGGTTGTCAAGTCTACTTGAAATCGACTTTCCCACATTTTTTTATATTATCCCCCAAATTTCTAAAAATGTCATATTAAAACAGAGTATTTATAAATTGTCGTATTTCAATTTTTTGAGAAGTTAAAATCAAAAAATCAAAAATGTGGGAAAGTCAACTTCAATTCTGTTATTAGAATTCTTATTGCTTCATTAGATCATTAGATATGTTTGGAAAAAAACACATCTAAAATACTATGTCGCACGTGTGTTAGACAAAACAGAAAATCACAGTATCAAATCCCCTAACACCTCTGCGGCATAGCATGTGCAGTCTTGCAGTTTTTAATCATTTTAGATAATAATATTATTACATCAGATATATCTACGCGGCGCCACACTGTGTATTCCCATGAATTTACTTTTAAATGAGCTATTATATTTTTTAGACTTTGAAAAGATGCTGTATAGGAGTTAACTGTCAACCGTGACTTAGCTATGATTGTTTGTTTTTATTTAAATAAATCGTTTAACTGGAAATTGATTATAAGGAGGAGTCGATAAATTACATATCGATGGGATAATGCTACCCCTGTATCCCACCCCAAGACCACCAAATTATTGACTCAAGTGTTTACTTATTTTCAAAATAAAACACAAAAGTATTTCCGATTTTTATCGAGGATAATTTTGATATCTTCGGAACTCTAACGATATTCGTTTCAAACCAACATTTATGTCATAATCAACGATTGATTACTATTTCTTTAAGATATTCTTAATAAGCGTAAACATAAGTTATATATTTTTGAAGTGATGAAATCACAAAATAAAAATGGTAAGCAAATGGGTTGTATATTTGACTTTTCTCCCCCCCCCCCCCCCCACCACAACCGACCATGTGTAATACACATTGTGTATATGTCGTCACGTAACTTACCGCATAAGAACTCGCATGCTTCTCTGGTTGTTGGCACATTATAGTTTTGGGGGCAAAAATGCCAGCCATCCCGCGTATAGAAAGGTAGGCACACTTTCAAATTCGATTCATAGTACCATCCGGTATTTATCCAGCCATCGACATAAGTCTCCGAAGCTAAGCATTCCTTTGTTGTATTTGGTCGCTGACATAATAATGTATCTAGAAAAATAAATCGAAATTAATTATTAATAAGTATATCTGTAATATTCCTTAAGAGTCAGGAGGTAAACGATATAAACCCATACATTGAATTTAAAATATTGCGATCACCAAACATGTTAAAAAGTACGTGTGTTTCAAATAATAGTTAAGCCACGTAATCAAAAAATAACTGAGCTCTAAAGTATCTAAACTACTATAAGGAAATTTAATAGTATATATTATTTATTGTTAATCAATAATTCGCCTATCACTATTTTAACACTATTTTTGTAGATGACTGGACATTTAAAACAATTACTAAAAAATGTATTAGGTAAATGTATCTTAAGGCATGGGCCCAGGGTGTTTAAACCGGGGGCTGAGGCTCTGGAATTTACAATGTATCATAATATTACATTTTTTTAAAAAATAAATCTCGAAATAAACATTCAAATTTGCTTTGTATGAAAATAATTCAATTAATTCTCAATTATAGATAATGCAGTTCAAAAAACCGTGGTAAATCAAACAAATCGGCAATCAAAATAAATAAACTGTTTGGATTTTTCTCCAATTTTAAAAGTTTAAAAACAAAAGAAATAGTTCATTGTAAAACATTTGCAAAATTTTATTATGTATATATTATTAATGAAAATTAATTAATTTTAGAAAGTATACCCAAATAAAAACACATCTATCGGAACTTGAAATTTCAGTATTTCTAAAAGGTATAATATACAAACGTTTAAAATAAAATAGATTAAAAGAAACATTAATTCCATACATAATAATAATATCAATCAGAATTTTTTTATCAATTATAGTGGGGAACGTTCATTTTCCAAGTTCATTAAAATAAAGTTTATAAGTATCATGACTATTCATGACCTAACCTAATCAGAAATGGTTATACCCATAGACAGAACATGGTTGTAGTCAGACACGGATCCAGAGCAAAGATCTGGAGGGGAGGGGGGCTCAACAATGTTTTTACAACACAAATACACAATTATAATAAAATATTATACTTTACTAAAAATGTTGTCATAATAGTAGGCATAGGTAATCAATGTGAATGATACATTATTGATTATTTAATATATAAAGCGACAATGTGAAAAGAAGTTTAGATTTTGTTAATTTGTTCTGACGGTCAACGTGAGTGGTTCTGATTATGTAACATGTACCGTTGTTCCACACTTCGTAGACCACGCATAGTTATAAACAAAAACCACACAAATACGTAATAATTGACAATAATTGTCGTGTTATTTCATGATTCATGTATGTTTTTACATGTTTCAAATGAATTATGAATACATTTTATTAACTAGTAACCAGTGGCGGCTCGTGGTTTGGACGACGGGACGATCGCACCCCCTACTAAAATTAATTAAATGAAGAAAATTAATATTGTATAATATTATTATTAATTTTACATTTTTAAAAAAATATTTTTAATTAAAAATGCAAATTTTTATATACTAAAATAGTTATAAGTTACCTACTACCTACTCTACATTTGTCGTATTAAATTTATTTCTCTCAGATACCAAGAGCATATGTGTACGCATATAGTGTTTGGACTTTGAACAACCGGCAGCATCGTCCATACAGTAAAATATTTATATACCTATTACTAAATTGGGTAATTTATTTTTAAAATTAACAGCGTTGTCGGTTGCTAATCGTTATTATTATTATTTTAATTTCCATTTTCTACTGAAACTTGCGACTATAGTGCGTTTCATTAGAACTGTGACTCGACGCTAACGCGCCTCGTGGTGTTTTTCATTAGGATTTCTAAAACTAACATGTAAAGTTGAGCGGCAAATTTAAAATTTATAACGAATGTTTAACACTTTTTTTCGATCCTGGTTTGAGAGCCCCTGGTTTGAGACAAAACCACCACGAAGCGCGTTAGCGTCGAGTCATAGTTCTAATGAAACGCACATAAGTAAGATATATATTTTCGTATATTTAAATAATTTGTTATACCTATGACTACCGCTATTATATTTGAAGTCGCACCCCAACCACCAACACCCACGAGCTGCCACTAATATGTATTAAAAATGTGTATAATATCATAATAATTTTAGTACCTATTTAAAGACCTCGAAATATAATGGGCCTTGGGCCTCGGATAACCTCAAAGGAGCACAAAACACAAAAAATAAGTTTTTTCAATTTAAAAGAATGTTCAATTCTAAGATTTGGTATAGGTTTTACGTTTTTACTTATATTATTCAATAAGTTATGAGAAATTGAAAAAAGACACGTGGCGTCATAGTGCCCGGCTCATCGTAATTACCTGATAACTAATTTTCAAAAATAAAATGTTTAGATTGGTAAATCGTTGTGTGAAGTGAGAAACTTCTACATATATAAGATAGGCAATAACGATGAGCCGGGCCCAAAAACGTCACGTGGAAATTTTACATTTCTTAATATCTCTTAAGGTAATTATTTTTTTTTACAACCGATTTTCACCAAATAATTTAACATGAAAAAAAATTAAAGAAAATGTTTTTTGTGTTGTGTGCTCCTTTAAGACTGTATATTTATTCCAAAGTATAATTAGTTTTTGGCGATAAAAAGTCTGTCCAGTAAAATAAAATTGTATAGAGTATCTATTAGTTATTATACCGTAACGAGCACGTTACGATCAATTTATTATTATTCTGAAAGGATACTAGAAAATACATAAATGCAAATTCCTTAGACAGTAAAAAATAAATGATGTATGGATTTCTATGTGTTTGTAAATTATTCTAAATTATAAAATAGTACCTATAAAATAAAATAACATAAAATAAAATTCGACATGTCTTACCTATGACACCTATTCCTTGGCAGGTTCCGATCAGTAGTACGGCGACGATCATCAGCCCGTGGATTGTTTTGGTGGCGAACATCGTTTGATCTTTCCGTTGCTGCATGACGAAATAGTCTTCCTGGTGAGGATTATGGGTAGAGATGATTAATTATTGTCGAACCAGACGAGCCGCGGAAAGATTTCGTTCGAATGACGGTGATCGCTATGCGGCGATGACTTATATAACGTCCGTCTCGGGGAGGGATCGGGACGTATGAACTATGTGTGCGCATGCGCATTTGTATACCAATACATGTTGTTGCAAAATCGAAGATCCATCGTTTCCGTAAATTTAACTTCGATTTTTTTAGTTCAGGTAGTTTTATATATTCCACACTCAACCAATTTTGACCTGTGTCCATTTTTATTTTTTATTAATGGACCAAGAAACAAAAAAGAAGTGATTTAATTAATAGATTAATTACTATAACTAACGAGGGTACTAAAAATTGTATACGTCATATACGTTTATATTCGTTGAAAGAAAGATAGATAGATACGAGTGACGTCACAAGATCACAGCGCGGCAGTATGCAGGAATTCCACCCGATGATTTTCTGTCTTTATATCTTATGACAAATGTTTAATTACTTTTTCTTAATACCTATAACGTTTTTAAGAATTTGGGGTAAAATGTGAAAAGTGGGGAGAAGTTGAACCCACAAACCCCCAGCAAATACGATTCGCCCGATTCACCGATTTCTAATTTGCCGACTACTCGTTTCGCCGGCGTGGAAACCGGTCTCCGGTAAAAATGGAAAAAGTCCCAAATCGCCGACAAACATAATTTCATAAAATATAAAAATAATTTTTAGTGGCAATCTAGAATGTTACAATCTACAATAAAAATTTTGATACAACTATAGGTACTATGATATTATTGGCATTTGTCAGTTGATAGTTAGTAATCATTGCATCGTCAGTTATTTAAGAATATTAAATTTAAAATGTCGTGGTTTATAATAAATTCTGAGCTTGATGGCCCACTTTTAGTTGTGGATAATTTTATACACCGAATTGATAAAAAACCAATAAACAAAGCTTGACCTCATAGCACAAGAAAACCACAATTGGCCACACACGATGAAAACTAAATATAGAAAATTAGAGGAAAAGTTATCATTTGAAAAAGAAATGTAAAGCGTTTATGATATTTAATAATACATTATTTTCTAATAATAATTAACACATATTGATTATTTGATGAAGAAAATTAACACTAATTTACTAAGTTATATATTATTATTTTTTTTTTTATTGGTTTTAAGCTCGGCAACTAAGGCCATTAGTTGTAGGTATTGTAGGTTTTTGGGTCGGTAGGGGCCGGCCGCACCATACTGCTCACGGACGAGTACAGCCGCCGGCCGCAGCGACTCTAATGCTGTTCCATAGCAGAACAGTCGTTGCGGCCGGTCGTTGCGACTAATCGCAGCTTGGAAACCGTACCTTTAGACCGCTCGGCAACTCCGTCCCCCCTAAGTTATATAGTACAGGTCTAAAATTATATTCAATCATAACCAATAGGAACCCTAGAATAAACAAAAATAAATTATTATTTAGTCGGTTTTTTTTCTGAACAGCTTGCGCCCTGGTTGTATTTTTGACACGAAGATCCTATTTTTTCAGTAGATATTCCCAAAGTTTTCTTCCATACAAAACATTGTCCTGAAAATTACAAAAACGACAACAAAAAAAATCAGTGAAATTAGTAATTATTGCGATCTGAAGTTCTGGTGTGACTAAGAGAAAGAGGGATTCATTTTTATATATAATTTAAAATCTGTTGGATTGTAATATTTTAGAACTCTATTCATATTTTAACACTTTGTTCATTTAAATTTAAAATCAGTTTACCTAAATGTGCTTACTGTATTGTTTAACATTTATAAATCAAAAAATAAATTACCTACTCAAACATTCAAAAATTATAAAAAAAACTACTATATTTCTAAATATAAGTGGTAAATATTTTACATAATAATATACAAAATTTGTATTTACAACTAGGTTATTCTGAATATTATCTATTAAATTGTAAGAACAGTGTAAACTGTAAAAATTATGATTTATGAATGAATAAATGTAAAATACACCAGTACAGGGAGGTATAGGTATTTGTAATAAAGATATAATATTGAAATGGTCACAATTCATGATATAATTATACAATAGTTTTATTTTTTTTATTTATTTGAAGTAATCTAGAATCTATACATGTTTTTAGTATAATAAGTAGGTTTGATAGGTGACAAGTAAGTGGTAAATGATATGAATAATAAGATTAGGGAAGGTACCCAGTGGTAACATCCTATAAATACAATAGTTAAAATAAATATTAATAAATAATATTATAATAAGTCCTAAAAACTTAATAAGTATATATTATTACAGTAATAATGTAAACTCTATATTATTAATAATAATAATAACTCTTTATTATTATTATTATTATTATTATTATTAATAAATTAGTGCCTAATTAATATGACATAAATATTAGTTTTTATCTATACAAATATGTACAAAATTCATCGTAAATATATCTTCTTTTTTTAATAATATTTTTTAATCTTTGTAATATTATTAGTGCTTCAAATCGTATTTTTTTCATTCATTTAGCTGTTTACAGAATTTAAATGAATGCCCTATTTATAATTTAATCAGATGTCTGATCAATAGATTATTAGACACGGCTATAAGTTATAACCACGTATTGTCCGCGAGTATTTACATAATATATTGTACACAATAATACTTAATAATGTGTATAATATTTTATTAATAATGGATTAAAAGGCTAATAATTAGACACGGTTTCGTACGTTAAATGTAACGTTTTTATTTCATAAAAGTGACTATTTTTTAATTTTATTATTATGTATGGTTTGGTGATTTTGTAATACCTACCTGCCTATTTGGTTGCTTAAACTTAAAAGGTGGTGCCCAGAAAGTTAGAGAGGGAAAAAGGAAACTCTTTGAAAAATTGAGTAAAGTGAGTAGACCTGAGCTGCTTAAAGGTTGACCAATGTTTTTATTCATTGTAACTCAATTATAAATTAATACAAAATAAATAATATAAAACAATAAGAGCGGGATACTTTGCTTCAAATATATTTCTTTTTTAGTTTAAACCTATACTATACCTTCAACAACAAATATAAAAGTTACCTGTTCGCGTTGTTTTATATGTACCTATAGATGTTGAGAGGAAAGAACAATTTATTAAAAAAAATCCGAATGTCATACTAAGTGACTTACTTACTTATTCCCAAAAATTTGGAGCAAAGTAAAATACATTGCAGGTGACATTGCAATATGATTAAAATTACCTTACTTTAATGCATATTATAACTATTGGTGCAATGTTTAGTGCTTGTGTTTTAACTAATCTGAACGTATACATAATATAATTTAATAATATAATTTTTTTTTTAGTTGATTAAAAGTCTTTTTTCAACTCATTTTAAATTAAATTTTAATTCCCTGGATTTTGGACAACTTTTTCGTCATGAATTTTTGTGTTTTTGAAAACAATTCTTTTCCTGGCATACATCTTGGAGGCGAACTAATAAATTGATGTTCGAAATGTTTGAAAAAATTTGTAATATTAATAAGAACAATATAAAAAAAACTACAATCTCTTAACTCAAAATCGTAATGTGCAACGATTGATATCAATAAATATTTTTTTTGGAGCAATGTTTAACCCCTGGAGTAAAGTATCCCGCTCTTATGGTACTCCATACAGATAATATGTGGTTAAAATAATACATAAATTAAAATACATAAATAAAATAAAACCGAAGATGAGTATACTATAGAGGAGGTATATCTAATTAATTAAGACTTTATGGTTCCTATATTCGAGTTTTTAAATTTTTTTATGACAAAATTTCAAGGGCTGGTAAAATATAGATTTCCTGAGCTAAAATGTTACCTCAGTCTCTCCTGTCTGTCCACCTACCTGTACACGCGAATCTGTATGGCAACTTAGTGATGCCATATGCCCCAGGGCTTCAAAACGTTATTATAACGTTATAATTTATAACGCTATAACGGAAAAAAAATGAAAAAACATAAACGAAATCAATAAACGAAAAACGAAAAAAATTGAATAACATTAAACATAATACATCATTAATCATAATTCATGATTAAAAATAAACAATAAACGTATTTGTAACGTAAAAAAATTGCAAATAACGTTATTTGAAATAACGTATGTGATTTTTTTTTACATTGAGCCCAATATAATTTTTCTAATCGTCTATGGTTTATACCTACTTAATAGTTTAACTGATAATGGTCAACTGATCAGTTAGCTCCTTGCTAAAAACTCTAGGAAGATTGAATATAGGTAATGTAACCTGGCCAACAAATTCTACTAATTTCATAATTCTTAAATAACAGTGTGGATAATTATGGCACAAATAACAGTAGAATTTATTATAAAAAAAAAAACAATTCCTTATTTATTTTTAAATTATAACGTTTAACAAAAACGAAAAATTAAAATAACGTTTAAAAACTGAATAACGTTAAACGGAAAAAATCAAATAACGTTTCAACGTAAAATAACGTTTAACATTAAAATTGTTTAACGTTATAAAGTACAATAACGTTAAACAATAAAATTGTATAACGTTTAAATACCCAAAAACGGAAAAACGATATTTTATTTTAGAATTTAAGCCCTGATATGCCCACATCGGTCAGTTATTGAGATCATTCAATATAGTTATTTCTTTAAAAAGTTAAAAAATATATATATGTAGTGAGTAGATAATATCTTTGTATCTATTATTCTATACATGAGTAAAATTTATAGTCTGCAGACTATGGTCCAACTATTTCTGTGGCTTCCTCGCTGTGACGCAGACCTATGTCAAAAATGAAGTAGGTATTAATGTCTATAAAAAAAAAAAAAAAACATGAAAATATATCTACCAAAACCTATACTCGGTGCTGAACGTTCAAAATCCGGGAATGTCTGGATGTTGGCGTCGGATGGCGATTTTTCTTTGAATTCAGACAGAACAATACATGATTGTTCAGATGGTCAAGAGGTACCTGCACGGTCATACAGCACACGTGTGTGTCTGCAGTGTAGTTTTACCCACTATTTCTGGTCACAATGATATATTACCGTGACGAATAAAAACGTTTGAGTACGGTTTAGTGAGTCCTTCTCGGTACCTATTCACGCGGACGTCCGACGACGAGTACAGGATTATTTGCAGATATTTTTTTTCTTGTCTGTCCAGAAGTTAAACTAGCGTTGTGTATTGTCCATAATAATACACAGTTGGTGATATTATTATTATTATACAATCTTATATGGTTTATGTACACCTCTACAGTATACATAGTAGGTACACGATGATACTGAATTGCATAAAAAAAAATCCTCGATGATTAACCTTTCGGCATTTTTAACAGTTTACTCGAAATAAACGTGATCGAGATGTAATTCCAACTGACCAATTAGTTGTTCTTTGTATGAATTTCGGTATAAGATAGTAGATAGTGGGAATCACAGACTTCCCTCATTCCACCCCCGACTGTATTCGGTAGGACATTTACACCCATTTCTTTTAAAAGTTTACTATTTAATAATATTATGTTGTTATTTAATATAAAATTATTTTTTTCTTATTGTCTAATATTTTCAAAATAATCATAAATTAGAGATGTATATCATGTATATTTTTGATAAACTGAACCCACTTGAATCAAATGTACAAGCATTTATTAAATTGTTAAATATCCAAACTGGTACAGTTTTAACAAAAAATAAATAAATATGAACAAAGGCAAAAAAATATGTGTTTAGAAATAACAGAGGGATCAAAAATCAAACGTTTTTACAAAATGTACCATATTTATGTCAGAATTTTTAGCCATTTTTATTAATTATTAGTTATATTTTATTTTAAGTATACTTATTTTATAGATTCTGGGTAGAGCGTAGATTCTCAAAGTGTAAATATTAGTGAACAAGTGACAAAGTTTTTTGTAACTCTTGATACAAAAGAAGAAAAATTGGTAGCTGCTACAGAGCTGGTCAATGTGTATAAGGTAATTTTTGACCATAATTCATTTAATTCACTGGACTGTACTACTTCGCTTCATTCAAAATTATTTCCCGACTCAAAAATTGCTTGTATAATGTCTACAGTACGAACTAAAGGCACTGCAATAGTCAAACATATTTTAGCTCCACGTACAGTTGATATATTTAAATCAGATTTAGAAAATACAATTTTCTTTGGTTTGGCGACGGACGCTAATAATCATAAATCAGAAAAAATATTTCCAATTATAATTCAATATTTTACAAAGTTAGATGGTATAAAAAGTCAATTAATAAAAATGAGTTTCTTTAAAAACGAAACTTCAGAAACAATTTCGCAATATTGTATTGATACATTAAATAATTTGAAAATACCTTTAAAAAAATGCATTGCATTTTGTGCAGATAATGCAAACACGAACTTCGGAGATATTAATAGAAAAGGACAAAATAATATTTTTTTTTAAACTAAAAGAATCCATTCAAAATGAACTGGAAGGTGTTGGCTGCTCTACTCATATATTGCACAATACTATTTCTACAGCTGCAAATACGTTTAGTTTTGATGCTGAAATGATCATATTTAAAATATTTGGATACTTTTCTATTTACACTGTGAGAACAGAAAAATTAAAAGATTTCTGTGAATTTGTGGATATCAACTACAGAACTATTTTAAATCATTCCAAAACTCGATGGGTATCATTGCTACCAGCAGTGGAAAGAACCCTATCTATGTGGCCTGCGCTAAAATCATTTTTTCAGTCCGAAGAAAACCTCCAAAATACTATTCGACACATTTAATAGTCCGATGAGTGAAACATATTATATGTGGTTTTTATATGCACAACTCGTTATGTTTAACAGGAACATTTTATTGATTGAAAAATTTAAGACGAGTATAATTGAATTAAGAAAAATATTAAGCACCATTTTAGGCGACTTAAAAAATAGACAAATTAATAAATTTGTTAGTTTAAAAGTTCTAGAAATGTTGAGAAAAGAAGAAATATCTGATCAAGTAAAACATACATTTTATGAAGAAGTTGATGAGTTTTACAATACAGCAATTACATATTTAACCAAATGGTCGGTCTCGACAAATCACTTTTATGTTTTTGACTGGATGTCTTTATTGGAGCTAATAGCATGGCATGATGTAGAAGAAACAATAATTTATTTATCTGATAAAAACATACAATTAGACGATTCTTTATTGTTTGATCAGCTAACATACTTTAAAAAAAAAATCGAAGAATTAAAAAACAGTATATCAGATTGGAATAGTAAAATTGCTAGTGAAAAATGGCAACATTTTTTTAGTGTGTCGATACATGTTGAACAACACTCAGAACTTTTAAAAATTGCTCAATATGTTTTTGCAATACCAGCGCACAATGCTAATGTCGAACGTGTATTTTCTTTAATGGAAATACAATGGACTGACGAACGAAATCGTCTTCAGGTTGATACTGTGGAAAATATTCTAATGTGCAAGTACAATTACAAAAAGACTTGTTCCGAATTTTACGAATATATTAAAACCCAGCCATCCTTACTTACATCAGTTAAATCATCCAAGAAATATGAATGGTACAAAGAAAAGAAGACAGAAGAGCCTAGCCACCCCAGCCCAAGTACAAGTAAATAAATAAAACACGTTGTTGTTTTATAATTATAATATATTAATTTAATATTGTTAAATATTATGAAACAATAAATTTAAAAAAAAGTTTACATTGTTAATTTGTTACAGTAATAAAGTGTATAAGTTATAACACTATGACCTATAGTGTGTCGTTTTTCTAATTCATATCTAATGGGCAATGGCTTATATATAATTCAATGATATTTATTTCTAAATGTATTTACTATTTTTCTGTGTGTCCCGGTTTTGTTTGATGAAATTATGGCAACCCTATCCTGGATACAAATTATCATATATCATTGAATTCAAGTTTAATACAATCCATTATACATTGACCCACTTGTAACCTACTATACAGCAGAGTGACATCCACTTACCCGCATTTTAAATTTCAAGTTTGATAAATTTTGTCGAAATTAAAACTTTAAATAGGTATTTATAAAAAAAATTATGCATATTTATTTTTAATATTTTTCAACTGCTATTGTAAAAATATATTAGGGGCCGTGTATTATATTTTCATGCTTTTTGACAAAACAAATAAAAATGTATTGTTATATATCATATAAAAAAAAATACAATATAAGAAAATCGCTACACGAGAAATCGAATGAATATCCAATGATGTTAACATTTTCAAATGCTCATAAAAATTTAATTTGACTTTACGGTAAACATTTTTTTTTTGATAAAGGTAGTTAAACTTATGAGGAATCTTGTATTAAATTATCAAATCTTAGATAGTTAGATTTAAAAATAAAATATTTTATGTATTTTTAACTCAAAATAATTTGCACATTTTCGTGATTTTTTCGTAATTGGTCAAAATTCGAACTAAATGCTTATATAAAAAAATTGTGTCTGTATTTATTCATTTTCAACTACTATTGTAAGAATATATTAAGAGCCTCGTATTAAATTTCAAGCTTGTTGACTCAACAAATAAAATTAATAATTAATAAAAAATGAATTACTCTAAACAGCTGTAATAACTAAAAAGTGGTTTTCTGTAGGTCGGCAAAAAAAAGACAATAGGGGGG
>NC_042493.1:75184582-75197386 GCF_005508785.2 Acyrthosiphon pisum
CCCCCCCCCCCCCCCAGGACACGCCACTGTACCTATAAGTATTAACACTTTTCAGCTATTTATCTGTGCTAGTATGTATTTAATGTGTAAGAATGTAAAAGTTGATCAGCCCCTCCCGAAAAAAAAATCCTGGCTATGCCACTGACGCATAATATTACTATTACCATACACATTTAAGGGAATCAAAACACACCGTTTTTAAGGAGTTCAGTATAGGCAATTCTGTACATGGTTGCATAAGGGTCGTGTCAATAGTAAATATGTGCGTACTACGTAGTAAGTAATAATTAAAATAGATACACGACTGTGACTGTGTGTTAAAAAAAATAACGATTCGCTTCCGCAAGTGCACAGAGATGTCAATAATGCAGTCAGTGGAGTGGTGAACTGTAATTTTAGAGGCAATTTGTCTCTGACATTATTCTTAAATAGAGGGATGAATGGTAGCCGGTTGTTCCCCTAGCAAATGTAATATGATATACTCAATAGTTAGTCAATAATTATCTGAAATATAATTAGTTGCATTATATTAGTACATTATTATACATTAATACTTGGGATATTAATTGTAACTTGACTATGGGAAATGTTCAATTCGCCAAGCCACCAAACACAGTACCCGAATATTGATTATTTCGATTTATTAGACAAGATTATCAATCTCTTTGTAGATTACCAAAAAATCCGAAGTAAAAAAGTCCTAGGAAAAAAGTCAGAGTAAAAATGTTCCGTGGTTAAAATGTCGATATCAAACGTGCCAAATATATTATTTATATAAATGGTAACTAAATGATTTACCCAGTGGCACTAATATTACACACTTGTAAGACTGAGACAACTCATGCGGGTACCACGACATCTTAACAATAGATAATAGGTACTTAATTGAACTGAGAAATCATATAATTATGTAGGTACCTATATTGTTTTTGTATAAATAATAATTTCAATTTTTTTATTTAGATAATATGACTTAAAATTATTTTAAATATTGTTATTTATAGCAATGGTTCTCAACCTGGGGTGCGCGCCCCCTAGGGAGGCGTGACAAAATTTCAGGGGGGGCGTGAAAATGTTAAAAAAACACGAAAAATGAAAACGTTGCCGTTTTCTACGCCGTGCCTTGACGGTGTATTGGTCGCCGTCGCGGTCGATCAGTATATACACACCGAGCGATTATTACGATTAATCGTATTACGGTATTAATAGAAGCATTGTTTCGGCGAAAAACGAAAAACTCGACGCGATAAGAACAAGTTTTGGTAACCTGTAAATAAATATTACGATTATTCTATACTGTCTTGTACAACGTATGAGATAATTTCTATAATTTTGTATTGTTAGTATTTAGTTGCATACATCAATCTTATTATCCTCTTACTATAATAGTAGTGAGGGGGGAGGCGTGAACTCATAAAATAGTTTGAAAGGGGGCGTGGACCTTAAAAGGTTGAGAACCCATAATGTTCCAAGCATGCTCACCCCCTTTTTTTCTTCAATAAAGCAATTATTCAAAATCTGATTTTTTGAATTATTAAATATACTTAAATATACCTACTTTAAGATCATATTTTCAAATTCTTGAGATTTTTTGATCTACTTAAGAAGTGTCCTGTGAAGATACAAAATTCTGTTTTTAAAATGAGGACACCCCTTTTATACTGTAAATTATACAGTGGATAATTTTTCTGCATTTTTGACGTATTATAAGAATCAAAATTCGTACAGATATTTTTTGAGTTATTTATCTATGCGAGTGCAGGGTGGCCTCGTGCAGTTGTAGAAGCGGCCAGTATACACCTCCGTGTATATTTTTGTAGGAAATACAGACTTGATTAAATCCCTTTTTATCATAGACATGCGAAAACTCTGGCTCCAGGAACAGCATGAGTATAATCCAGCTAATTTTCCAATGGCTTATTTTTTAAATATGTAAGTGTATGTTTTCAAAATAGGTCACACTAATTCACATTAATCACATGCTAATTATTGGCTTGAAAAAAAAAGCAAAATTTAATTTTTTTATTATTTTGGGGGATGGCAGCTGCTATGCTAACTATTGGGGGGGGGGGGGGGGGGGAGGGAGAGAAACTCCAATGTTTCTACACATTTTCTAACAAATATTTAATACAATATATTAATGTATAATGTAGGGGTTAGCCATCCGCGGGCCACTTGTGGCCCTCATAGTAATTTTTATTACAATTTATTATTTGCATAAAAATCACTAAATAATGAAGGAATAGAATAGACTGGAAACTCCGAATTAAAACGTTGTTTGTTGGTAGCTATCTTGGCCTAACCTTGGCCCTTGACATCAAAAAGGTTGTCGACCCCAGGTGTAATATATATAATTTGCGTAAATATAATTTTTTGGAAGTAAAATTAACTGCAGTCCTTATTTCAATATTTGGCTGTCGTGGCTGCCCGAACAAAATTCCAAGGACAGCATAATATTATCCTGTATCTGATGCCCCCGTGCGCCCGGCTATTCCTTACGTCATGGATATTACTCATTACTTATAAGTTATTAGTTATTTCCATGGAATAATATAGAATAATAATAATAATATAGAAAGGCAGAATGCAGATGCGACACTCTCAGGCGGCCAACATTAATAAGGACAGTTTTAAACAGCCTTGAAATAGTTCGTAACTTCTGTCTTATCGCCAAGTTTACACCATCAACCTTACCACCCCGAAATGAAAAAATAAAAGTGAAGGGGGAAGTGTCGTTTCTTTTTTGGATAAATTGTCTCTAATATTGTTATTACGTACAGGCCCGTCCTTATATATTTTCCACCCTAAAGTGAAAATTGAAATTCCGCTTTTCTTTACCGCTATTTATTAGATTTTTTTTAACGCCCTAAACCAACGCATGACGTGCTTGTGTCCAAGCGACGGGCCTAATTACGTAACATAAGTGACTGAAAAGCACTGAGCCCCAAGATTGCGTTAGTGTATGGCGTCCCTTATTCTGTGATTTAATAATATAAATCGTATGACGTGTGACTGCCGCGTAGGTATCTGTTGGTAACATAAACATCGTGACCATGGTTTAAATATACAAGGTTATATTGCAGTATTGCACACAGCCCATATTGTTATCAAACAAAAATATAATGGTAGCGTAAGGGTACGGTCCATATGATAGTATATAATATTATCATGGTATAGTCAGTATTGATCGCGTCCTCTTACGCTGCCATTTTAATTCCTTAACGTGATAAAATTATATAGTGAGGGTACTATGCAATAACCTTGTATTTTTAAGCCATGATCGTGCAGACATTGCTTAAAACTTGAAAAAAATAACAACTGATAAGATTTTAACGCACAGCAAACCACACTCTTTCATGGCAATTTTTCCTTCAGCCTAATTTTCAAGAGTTTCATTTTCATTTTTGTTTTGTTCAACAATAATAAAATTAACATTTTTCAAATAATAATTGGAGCTGCTTTTTATAAATTGCAATTTTTTTTTTATTACTTCAATATTTAGAAACAAATGGACGCCGTTATTGGAGAAGATAATCTACTTGAAGCTTCTTTACATAACATACTCTGCCAGGAAAGTTTGAAATGGGTTTTCGTCGGTGGCAAAGGAGGTGGTGGTAAAACTACTGTCAGGTAAACATTGCATAGTAAAGTGCATCATTGATTTTACTTATTTTGCAGTCAGATATTATTGTATATACCTACTAATAAACGACCATTCAATTTTTAAATAATAATTTTAGTTGTGGTTTGGCCATTCAATTGTCTAAACTCCGTGAAACAGTACTACTATTATCAGTTGATCCAGCACACAACATATCTGACACTTTTGGACAACGTTTCACCAAAACCCCTACTAAAGTCGAAGGTTTCAACAATTTATTTGCCATGGTAAGTGTTTTAGAATGTAGGATATCATATGTATATTACTGTACTTTTTGTTTAAATTTATTACTTAGGAAGTAGACACTGATAACGATGAAAACCAGACTTTATTTGAACCTAATGATGGATCTGAAACAGTACAGTTAGGTAACAATATTGTGAAAATCGTTTTATCATTATTTCCAGGTATCAATGAGACAATGAGATATGCTAAAATAATGAAGTAAGTGTACACAGACATTCAGTAACGTACGCAATATTTTAGTTCGGTTTAGTGTTCATTTAGATTAATCATTGAATCTTGGGGAGGTTTCATCCCATACCCCTTTCAACCTGCCACCAACATTAAAATGTTAAAACTATTCCAAACGCCTATTTTTATACTTCTCTTAACTCTGATATCTTGTACATAATCTGGAAAATATAAAATTTTAAAAGTAATAATAATAAGTTGATAAACATTCAATTAACTCACATAGTAAAACAATTGATACATACAGGTAGATCATACAATTTAATATAATATTATAATTTTTAAAAATTAAAAAAAATCAATATTATACTTTATTTACATTATTTTTAGTCAAACAATTTTTATATAATTGGTTAAAACAAATTGTTGAGTTAGTCTCAAATTTAATCTACAATTATTGTATTTAACCTAATCTAGAGCCTCTCCGTGCCGTAATAAACATGATAATAGTTGATAGAACTATTATAGTTTAGTGGGTAGCTAATGTTTTTTAACTGGCCAAAAAAACAACTGAAACTAAGATTCTCTATTGTAATTCAATTTTACAATTTATTTTATATCTATTAAAATGACTAGCGATTAAAAAAAATCTTATTTACCATCATAATCAATACACAATTGATTATGATAGTAAATAAGATTTTTTTGTGAAAACAGAAATTCCAGTGGGGGTTGAAACCTAGAATCCTAATTCCTAGTATCCTACCCTCGCATGCACCACTGTAAACATTTTATATTACACTGGTATAATAATTTAAAATATAAATATGCCATTTTATAAACTTTACTATGATTTAAGCAATCACAACTTATTTAAACAAAATCTTAACCATTTTTTTGTATGAAATTGTTTATGCTCAATAGATGTTTTACATTCATGTTAAAAATATCTTGTGTTTAAATTGTATTGTATACATTATGTACTTTAAAGAAATGGTATATTATTAAGACAACATTACTGTTATATTTGTGTGATTTTAGGTTGGTTAAGACTATGGACTTTTCAATTATTGTAATTGACACAGCTTCTTCAGGACATACTTTAAAACTACTGACATTCCCTTCAAAGATGGAAAAAGTTTTTGGAAACATTTTACAACTTAAAAATAGAATAGGCCCTTACATAAACCAAATGTCTATGCTTTTTGGACCGGGTTTCAATCTAGAGGATGTTGCACAAAAAATTGAAGATTTGTTGAATTACATTAAAACTTTTAATCAACAATTAAAAAATCATGTGAGTAGTTATATAATATTTTTAAAACAATCAAAATTAATTTAATACTGTTTTATTTTAGGAAGAAACCACATTTATTTGTGTATGTATTGCTGAATTTTTGTCTTTGTATGAAATGGAAAGGCTTTTCCAAGAACTAAACAAAAATGAAATTGGCTGCAATAATATTGTTGTTAACCAATTATACTCGACCAATGGACAATCCGATCCCAATTGTAAAAAGTGTTCTTCCAGAAAGGAATTACAGTGCACCTATCTAGAACAGGTAAGTTTATAATATAATAAATACAGTATATTGGATAACTGTTTTATTGTTACTATTTTTTGTTTTAGATAAACGATTTGTATGTTAATTGCCATGTTACTAAGCTTCCATTGTTAGAAAAAGAAGTACGAGGTATACCTGATTTAAAAAAATTTATTAACTATTTAATAAATCCAAATTTTGGTTACCCTTAATACGAATAAGTAACAACACTGTTCTGTTATTTTTCTTTAGTTTTTACAACATAAGTTTATAACAATGTAATATGTACATAAAAAAACAAATAATTTTATCATTACTGTAATTTTAACTCATTTCAAATAAAATGATAAGGAATAATTACTGTTAATTATAATTCATTATATTGGATATAAAACAAAAATACATTTTTGAATTATTTAATCTATAAATATTGGTGTTGCTGTGTAACGTAATACCATTGGTATTGGTTAAGCAACAACCTTGATATTTGTTCTTTATTATTATTTATTATATAATAATTTTAAAACATTGAAACATGCATTAAAAACAACAATTATCAAGTTAATTATATTTTTAATTTTTACAAAAAATGTTCTTAAGTTTTTCTATATTTATACATTTCAAACACTAAAAATTAAAAACTTCATTATTTTAATACTTATTTCATTAAATACACTTATATTTTTTCCTGCTTTATTTTATTTTGTTTTATGCAGTATGTTATGATTAAAGACGGATTTAATAGATATTGCAACTTTTTATTGATATCAAGTAAATAAAATCTGCTCAAATATGTACACAGATTGGACTAATTATAGTCTTCCTATTTATTTTGTAATTTTTTCAGTTTTGTATACTTCAGGTGATAAAATATACCAACTATTATTTACTCAGTAATTTAACAATAAAAATATAACTATAATGTACATTTTCACATGATGGTTTCCCCTAATAGTATAGAAGAGTTCTATAGGTACGGTCAGACTCATATAAATGCCGTGACATTAATTTTTTATCAATAATAATTATTTATTGGCCAACAAATTCCAGGTCCCTATGGAAAAAGAGTTGAAGATAAAGATAAATATGCCTTAGAGAAAAATTAAGAATATATAACTATTTAAGCTTACTCTGAGGTAATGGTAGGAAATCAAAATGTTAATTTAGATATAACGCCATATTTTTTAAATTTTTTTAAATACCGCCTGATAAAAAGTGTAGATATTGAACATAATTTTCCATTAGGTATATATAATCATACTTTAAGTAACAGATGAGATACTATTTTCAAGAACACAATTTAGGAATGTATATAATTATACATTTTTATTCAGAAAAATTATATATTCTAATTTTTAAATACTTTTTATATATTTTTTTTTTTTTACGATACCTACTATTTTATAATTATATAATATGTTAAGGTCCATTGTGTTATTTAAGTGAAGAATTAACAATATATACTTTATATGATATTATATGATTTTTTTTTTTTAATATACCTAACTTTAATATATTTTTCTTTGCAATTTTGACATATTCTTAACGCAATTATATCTGGCCTGTTGTTATGAATTATGATATAATATGTTACAAGTGGTCTTGGGTGAGCGCGACGCTACAGTATGTATGTCACTTTGATTTTGTTCTCATAATAAATTATTTATTTATTTATATAATGAAAAACATTTTAAAATGTTGAATCGCTAAAATAATTATAGACCTCTCATAAAGTGTGTAAAATGAAATCATTTGTTTTTTTTAACTCAAATAAATTAATAGTCATCTACATTCTTTAATTTTAGCCAAGGGTAGTTTATCATTGATTAATTAAAACTTTAATTAGAGTGACTAGTCAAATGTTTATATTTATTATAAGAGATATTGTACCTATTCAATAAATATTATTAAAACAGATAGGTATTTAATCTATCATTTGTACCACTACATTATGTATAAAAATGAATGTTTATCTGTATGTCATTGAACTCCTATATGGCTGGACCGATTTTGATGACATTTTTTATGTGTTGTTTCCGGGATGATTTAGAATCACAATTGGTCCCGTAGATCCAACTCGGAGGGATTAGATGAAAATTGTTGTTTATAAATGGTTGCTATTGGTTATAGGAGAAATAATTAGTAGAAATTAGTATTTTTCTTGTATATTAATGGTTGCCATTAGTTACTCCGGCAGATGAGGTAAAAGCATCTAAAAATTGTCGCGTTTATGGTTTGGAATAAATAAATTATATCATAAAAGAAATGTGGTAGTTGAATGTATATTTGTAGCTATATATAGGTTCATAAAAACTACTATACAGATTTTGTGAAAATTTCAAATTGTTCTTGGAGATATCAGGAAAGTTTAAAAAGTAGTTTGACCACATTCATTTATTATCATACACTCATACACCCATACAATGTTGAAGTTGCTGCATACAGCTATTTAAAACAATTTAACATAACTACATATTAACATCATACTATGCTATAAGCATAAATCATGATATATTGACATCATTACATTTTAAATTTTTTTATACTTTTGTTTATTTTGTTATAATTTAGTATTGATTGTTACTTAATATTATTTGGTTATTATTTCAAATTATAGGTATGGCGGCGACGTTTTCAACCAAAAACGTACCCTTCGATCACTTTTTGATAAATTTAAAAAAAAGGTCAATTCCCTTCAACCAAAATCGTACAATTCCTTTTTCAGCCAAAACACAAAGTTCAATAATAATTAATATTATATATTTCAGATCTTTATGTTAAACTTATAGAAAATTATTAAATATTTATTATACCTAAGTTGTATAAAAAAATATATAAATTAATAATTATAATAATTATAATAAGTAATATGAAATTTTTGTCAATAATTATTAAACATAATAGTAATATGTGTTTAATATATTAAAAAATAAAATAATGTAAAATGATTGAAAATATAACATTAAAAATTATAAAGCATAAGTTAGAATTTGTCAATAATTACATAATATATAATTATTGACAAATATGATAATTGTAAAATATAATAATAATTATAACACATATTATATTTTACAAATTGTATGCAACTTACACTTTTAATAATTTTCAAAATTATATTTGCAATAATTTTACAAATATTATATATTATTTTATTATTTAATATATTACACACATTACTATTATTTTATTTAATGACAACATTATATGACCCGGTAATATTTATTATTGACAAAAATAGTATCTTATTATAATTATTATTTTTATTTATTTATATATTTTCTTATACAGTTTAGGTATAATCATTGAGTATATATGGTATGTTTTGTATATAATATATATATTATTACAATATGTACTCAATGGTATAAAATAAATTTAAAAATTGTCTATAAGTATAACATAAAGACCTCTCCTCACACGCCTTTCCATTATTTGAATTTTAATCCACTGCAAGTGGTATCACCAGAAAATTCCCAGTTGTTGATGCGGTTAAGTGTAAACTGTAGTTTTATTGCATTAAAATAAAATATTTAACTAGGTATTTGAATATTTCACCCCAAAGAAAAATGTCAAAACAATTAATACTTTTTCTAATTATATAACAAAAATATAATAGAATATTAGAATTGGATCATTACAATTATTAAGATCGACATTTTTATGAATAATTATCAACAATAAATAAAAATAAAATAATTTGAAAATAATTTGAAAATTTGACAATATTAATAGTATAATGCAAGTAGATAATAATAATAATAACTTGTAGATTATGAAATGGGGGGTGCTTTAAGTATAGATTAAAACCAAGTTTTTACAGTTTTCAAATATAAATAAATTTAGGGTTCAGGACTTGACTTGTTGCACTAAAAATTATCGAAATATGCAGTTAAAATTCTCAAAATAATATGCTTAAATATATGTACTATGTAGCAATATTTGTATATTATTTTTGAAAAATCATAAAACATATTGCAATTTAGGTAATAAAAAACTAAAAAATAAGTAGGTATCTATAAACCTGATAAATAAATAAATAAATTAATTACAACTTAATTTTTAAATATACTGGCATACAATACTAGGTTAATAAATAAGTATTAACGAACAACGTGATATTATGCGAACACCGTGATAAACGAATACCTACGTATCTACTGATGTTCGTTTTTTCGTACAATCTACAATCTAGATGTTAATTATAGTTTAAACACAGTTTTGTCACAAACAGACTTATGAAATCTTACATATGCAAACACAGAGCCAACTGTAAGATATTTTCCAATGTTATTCAAATATAATTTTTCCCGACAATTGTATGTACATTTAAGTTAAAAAATACACAAATATTCAAATTCATACTTTGTATTTAGTTTCGCTATTTCATAAGACAAATTTATAATTTGCAAGCAGTCCCGAACCCTATGAAAAATATATTTATTAGGAGGGAAAATGTCAATGGGGGGTTTAAACACCCAAAACCCCCCCTGGCTACGCCACTGATAATAGTAGACTTTATTATCATTTTATTTTCGGTTTTCCACACCAAACTATCGTATATTTATAGGTATACTATATGTAAATAGTAGATTATATATTTTTATTGATGTACCTATTTTTCACACAAAACTAACATATCAAACATTTATACAGAGTGATTAGAGAGTGATTAGAGAGTGATTATATTAGATATATTTAAAATGTAAAATTATTGTATATTTCATCAGTTTTATGAACTTTTTTTTCCGTCCTCCGTGATCCAGACAGTAATCGGTAAAAAAAAGTTCCAAACTACGTGGGTAAAAAATAAATATTACATAAAATGTACTTTTATAATTGTTTATTTTTTTAAGTGAATTGTTATTGTATCTTTTTTGAAATAAGTAATAATAATATACTAGTGGAGTGAAAGACGTAAGCCGTTTGAGGTTAGGTTTCTTTTTGAAAACTATTTAAACTACATCTAAAGAAAGGAGTGGTAAGGTGTGCCTGAATATGGAAATAAATAATAATAAACTATGTATGTATCTATATAAATTGTATTGGTAAGAACTAAGAAGTAACCGTATTTGTACATAGCATATACCTACATAGGTAATGGGGAGGTGGGTAAAATGGGGACCCTTAGGGAAAAAAGCTCCCATCCTTTAAATTATTGAACTTAAAGAACTTTTCTAAACTAAAAAACTTTCTCTTATACGTTCACTAAACATCTATGTTTTTAAATTGTTTAATCCTTTGATAGTTTTTTTTATTTTTTAATTGTTTTAAAAATTTTAGTTTTGCCCCATTTCAGCCATATGGTAGGTAAAAATGGGCTAGTTAGTTGGATAAAATGGCGAATGATTAAAAATGTCATGAAAATTAATATTTCTTCTCATTATATATTATTTTACTAAACAAACCACATTTGTATAAAAATAAATTAAAATAAAAAAATTTCAAGTTTTTAAGATTATGGGAGAATGTAACTCTGGCTAAAATGGGGTACCCCATTTTAAACAAAACTATAAAGTCACACAAAATAATTTTTTTTAAATGTTGATTTAACTCTTATACTTGGAGTTTATTCAAAAACAAAGGTGATAAAGTACTAAATAAATAATAATAATAACTTGTTCAAAATATCCGAAAGGAGAAGTTAAAAACGTGATTCTATGATAGTAAAATAATTTTCACGCTACATGTTAAAACCAAAAATTATTTTTTGTGATAAAAATATTTGATAAATAACAAATATTTAAACCAAGGTGTATTGTAAAGCCGTAAAGGTGTCGTCACTCTAGACCCCTATACGTATACACTCTTGATTGAAAATATTAGCACAGTTCTATAGTCACCAGAGCACGCTTTCTGTCCTATGAAGGCCTGTGTATTTATAGTGTTAAATGCAAAATGTCTTAAAAATTAAGAATTAAAATGCTATTTTTTTTTAAATTGAAATTAGTATTTACAAATATATTGAATAATAAAAAGTTTTTTTTAATCGAGTTGGCATAATAAATTGGAGCCTGTAGGCTGTAATAATACATTACATTTGCCTTTTAATCATTTGCAATATTTTTTATCTAGTAGACATCAATTATAAAATATGATGTATTATTAAGTCACTTCGTTGGATATTTGCATCCTTCTTAAAATCTTTAAATTAAATTAAAACTATTATGGTTCTGCTCCTAATTTTAACAGTAGTCTGGTAGAGTGGAGTATTATTTTCTAGTGTTCATAAAAACTCTAAAAACATGTTTAAAATATTTTGCTCATTTTATTATATGATTAGTAGGTATATTATTTATATTATAATATTATTCAATTTAATAGTTATCTTAAAAGCTTCAAACTAATTTTGAAAAATTATTTAGTTTTTTTGGTGTTTTCTTGTTTTTAGCAACTTGCTAATTTTTTTCTTTTGCAAGTGAATATCATTCTTGTTTTGACATAATACGTTATGATATATTTGGTTAATATTTGACTGTGTATTGAACAACCAACCTTTGTCAAAAATGTTGTTTATATATTTATATAATATCTTCAAAAACTACAAATTTTGTTAGAAAAATGTATATGAAGTTTTTAAATTGAAATGCAACATTACAAACATGATCCTTTACCGGGACAGATAGTTATATATATTTAGATATTTTACAGTATAGTCTAGTATAGTGCTTCTCAATTTTTTTTTGACATGAGGCTCCCTTAATTTAATGTAAAACTGTCAAGGCTCCCTTAATCAAAATTATTAATTGTTTTTTCTAAATTAGGTATATACTAAAATTACATATACTATTTCACACAGATAAATTATTAAAATGTATAGTAAATTAATGTTTTAATATACTTTTGAGATATTATACTCTGAGATATTTAAATAATATACTTATTATTTGTTAAATATAACACTTTGAAAGCATTATGTACGATAATTTAGTGAATTAACGTTTACATTTTTCATACATTTTTTTTGTAATAGGAAATTTAAAAAGGTGGGTAAGTGGATGTCGCTCTGCTGTACAGTAGATTACAAGTGGGTCACTGTATAATGGATGGTATTAAATTTGAATTCAATGATATAATATCATTGTATAAGAAAAACGATTCTGAGCGGAGACGGTATGTCAGTCTAGGTATAAGACATAATATTATAAATGGTATTAAAAAAAATTGACCTATAATAGGTACCTA
>NC_042493.1:75199054-75207223 GCF_005508785.2 Acyrthosiphon pisum
CAAGTGACGACACCTCATCAATATAACTTGATTTAAACATCACATTTGATAAGCTTTATATTGATAAATTACGATTTGATTGTCATCAATCGATTCCAGTGTAACCAATAACACCAATACCCTGTTTTACCCGACTACCCCATTTTACCCACTTCTCCCCTATAAGACGGTAAGTACTTGAAAGCTACAACTATTGTATCTTTCCCTATAACTTTTTCACCGGTTACAGTAAATTGTAATTATTGTGAGCATAATATTATATATTTATGTAAATACGTATGCATTTAAATATGGAAAAAAATACTTGGAAACAGACGTATATACCTACAGGCTTTAACTGTGGCCTGTGCCTACAATATTATGTAGAAGACACGACGAGAAATCGTTTCTGTACGTAATACATTAGAATATACCGTATGCCCGCAAAAACAGGGTACACTGTACCTATAATTAAATTCTATTTGCGGGAAATGAAACTAGACTATTGCATAACCAATCTCCCACAAACAGAATTTAAACACATTTGTATAGGCCATAGGATATAGAGTGAACACAGTTTTTGCAGATACGTGGTATACCTAGCACGTTCATTTCGATTTTCACTTGTCGACTGTATATCCAGGTGAGAGTTTAAAGGCAGTTGGCAGATGTTCTTTTTATTCTCCGGTAAGATTAATGACAATTTTAATTTATTGTCTGCAATATAATAGTGTCAGTATTATTATTGTTATCATTATTATTATTATTATTATTATACATAATTATACTTGACATTTGACCATTATTTGATTTTCGTACAAACTACGATAATAAATGTTTGACGAATGTGGGTAAGCTATGTAGAATTTTGGGTAGTATAAGATATAAAGATGTACCTTCACACAATGTTTGATCTACAGTCGAAAGTCGACTATAAATCATGACGTATTTAAACTGCACTACAATAGTACCTACCTACAATAATCTTATATACAGGTATACATATTATATTTTATTTCAGACAGTTTTAAAGGAAACGACTGTTATTGAATAGTCGCAATACACGATCGGCGCCACCAAGTCGCCATGCACAAAAAAAGCATTAACAAGTAGGTATAGATGGACAAAGCCATACAGGAGTATAGCACAGACAATAAATGGTTGGATATGGAATAAATAATAATAGTTTGATTCATTCTTTTATTTATTACCCTCGTATTTTGTAATCCTGTCCTGGTCCACGGTTTACAGCTTGCAAAAAACACATTAATCCCCAGACCCTTGACGAGGATTGTATACAATAACAGCCTCCCCAGGAGACATGTGGTTCGTATAATATTACAGCCGGCATAAAATACCGGGGTAGGACGATTTTAACGAGCCGTTCAGATAAGTGCATGGCGTGCCTATAATGCAGGGCTTGAAACCGTAAATATTTTTTCCTATTTCGATTTCGGTTTTGGGTTCGGTTATCGGTATTTATTTTTTCTGATTTGGTTTTTGGTTTTGAATACCGGTTTTTATATTTGATTTTGATTACCGGTATTGATTTTTTTGGATTTTGATTACCGGTATGGATTTTTTTCGATTTTGTTTTCGGTTTCGGTATCGATTTCGGTTTTTAACGGTGTAAACCTGTATTAAAAATTGGTATCCAATATCGGTTTCAAGTTCTGCATTATATATTATTATATTATTACAATAACCTGCAGGGCTTGAAACCAAAAATATATTTCCCATTTCGATTTCAGTTTCGGATATTGGTATTTATTTTTTTCCGATTTTGATTTCAGTTTCGGATATTGGTATTCATTTTTTCTGATTTCGTTTTTGATTTTGAATACCAGTTTTTAATTTTTCCGATTTCGATTTCAGTTTTGATTACCGGTATTGGTTTTTTCGATTTTGTTTTCGGTTTCGGTATCGATTTCGGTCGTTCACGGTTTTAATCCATGGTATTCAAAATCGGTATCAAATATCGGTTTCAAACCTTGCTATAATGTGAGCTTAGAAATGAGGTGGTTAAAATATGGCACAGGACCTATACCATAGTTACCTATACAGTTTTCAATGAATAACGCGTCGATGAAAATTGTCTGTAATTTATTATTAATATTTATAATCTATATACGTGTCAGTTATAAAGTTCTCGAAGATCAGAAAGGAAAGTAAAATTATACGTTAGTACATTACCTATATAGTTATCAATTATGATGATATTATTTGTGCCGGGTTTCGTAAACCCATTAGCCACTATTTTACAAAATATTTTGAATTGCTCAATTATTTCTACAAAAAATCAAAAGTGTAGATCTGCATGCACATCACCTGCAGGATACCATACACTCGTTAACACATAACAAACATTATTATTATTACATAATTTCAATCAACCTATTTTATTAAATGTCATAAAAATAAATTATCAAAATATGCATTAAAAAAAAATAAAATAACAGATAAGTAGGAGTTTATTTGGGTGGAGGACACTATATTCTGTACGATCAGATAAAAACATTTACAAGAGTAGAAAGTTTGTACTAGATAGTAATACAATGGTTTTAAGTCACTTTTTCCGAAGAGCCTTATATTCAGCTAATTCTGCGTGTAATTTGTATGTAAGTTGATTTTTTTGGTACCTATGTCTTGAGATCGATTTAAGATGACGTCGCACACACGTTGTCTATATGTCTTACACACGGATGACAAGGCAACTTTTCGTTCGCTAGTTTCATTAGGATGCTGTCCGTTTTGATATTAGAGTGAATTGAAATATTATAAAAGTTTTATTTAACAAAATTATCTGTGTTCTCTCGTTAGTTTTTTACAAGACCATAGTTTAAATTCTTGAGATTTGTCGTAAAATTTTCTTAAGAGGACGCCACACGGATATTTGTTGTCTCCGTCTTACAAGTGGGTAACATAGCAAATTTACGCTCAGCAGATAACGTTAAGGTCCAGAACCTTACTTGATTTTTTTTTAAATTTTGATGTAGCTATCTAAAAATAAAAACATGGGTAAGTAGGTGTCGCTCTGCTGTATAGTTGGTAACAAGTAAGTGTACTATAATATATAATGGATTGTGTTAAATTTGAATTCATTGATAGGTATAATACCGTTGTAGAATTATAATTATAATTATAAGAAAAGTGATTCTAAACGAAAACGGTCAGTCAGTCTATGATATTACTAAGTATAGGTAGATTGAAAGATATTTACCTAAGTATAGGTATTTGAAGATATAATTGTGAATAATGTAATTTATATATAACCTATTTACGTGAACCTTGTTTTAAATATTCGATACTGTGCTATAAAATTTGAAATTTTATAAATTTTTAACTACAAAATAATTTTTAAATTGTTAAATTTTTCCAAAAATTGAACTTTAAATGCTTATAAAAGATAATTGTGACTGAATTTTTAATATTTATGAACTGCTATGGTAATAATATATCAGGAGCCTTGCATTAAATGTTCACGCTTTTTGGCCCAACAAATAAAATTTTATTGATATTATAGAAAAAAAACTAAACAAATTTTAAATTTTAAATTTCGGTTTCAGCTCAAAACAAGTCAAAATATTTTGAACATTTTATGGTCTATAGAAAATGAGAATATAAACATACAGTGAAATGTTAATGTATCTATAATTATTCATTTTTAAATTACAACAAAATAAGAAAATAACTACATGAGAAATCGAGTGAATATACAATATTGTAAAAATATGAACTTAATAAATGCTCATAAAAATGTCATATGACTTTCTTGTAGATATTTTTTTTTTTTAATAAACTTACGAGGAATCTCGTATAATATATAAGAAATTTTTTTATGAATTTTTATCCCAAAATAATTTGCATATACGTTGTTGCGTATATATTTTGTCAAGATTCGAACTTATAAAAAAAAATTGGTGACTGGATTTTTATTTTTTTTTTTAAATATTATTATAACAATATATTAGGAGCATTGTATTATATTTTCAAGCTTTTTTACCTAAAATTAAATTTTATTGACATTCATAGAAAATAAACTAAAAAAATTTGAAACGGTCATTTGTTTTAGAGTTACACTAAAAACCAAAACCAATTTTGCATAAAAATTCCCGTTTTTCCTTAATTTGTATTTTGTTTTTCCCTGCTATTTTGAAAACTATTAGGATTTTTTTACTTTTGCCCCCCCCCCTCCCAAAGTACCAACTAGATTCACTTTCCTAACCACAGTAGTTTAATACCTTAAATAATCCCGGACCCAACTAGTATAGCAATTTTTAATTCTGGACAGTACTCGGATGCAGTCATATTTAGGTAAGGGCGATTGTAAGGTCCACCAGAATACCGGTTAGATAAAAACTGAGATTGGTAAATTGGGTCCTGGAAAAAAGGTACTAGGTTAATCGAGTTACGAAAATTAATGTTAGTATGTTCATTCCATTTTTTAATATCAAATCATTTTTGTTGGAAGTCTAATTTTATAATCATATTGTTTTTATAATATATTATATTATTTTATATTACATAATATTATATAATATTCTAAATAATTAATATATGGTACAAAATATAATGTTGTCGGTTAAAAATTGTACAAATAAAAAAATCATGTTATAAAATATAAATTGTATAAATGATTTAAATTAAAATATATGTGTTCATTATAATATTATGTTCTTCGTAAAAACTTGAATGAACAGTTACATAAGTGGGTTTATAGCCGAGAACCAACTTACTTACTATTTTTTTTTACCCAGTACTCAACTTTCCGCTTTCAACATGTACCCAAATTATTGCGGACCCAATTTAACTAGCCCTATAAAAAGGTAATGAAAAGGTCTAATATAAACTCCGCCAGTTTTATTTTCTTACTTAGAAAGGGTAGGTAGGTATATGGAAACTATGCCAGTGCCTTCTTTATGTTAATATATCACAACTAAGTGAACTCAAATATTCAACATGATTAAAAAAAAATTGTGTGTTGGATAATGCGAGAATGATATACCTAGTGATTTAAATTTTCGTGAAAATTTTCAAAATATTGAAAATTGAATTTCTTATCAAATAAATCTTTTGATATTATATAGTTGTAGTATATTTAACCTTCATAATTTATTATATTTTAAAATATGCAGGTACTTTTATTACCATTTACCCATTTTAATATAATGTTGGTATTATGCTAATGAACATAATATAGTAAATTCAAAATACAAATCATTAAATATATATAATATATACCTATATCAATATATAATATTTAACTCGGTAATAAATGTGCATTTTTATCATTTATTAAAAATGTTGAATTTTTAGTTCAGTATAAATTATGAGTATAATATAATCGTTTTGTTACAATTATTGATTTTTCAATTTTTAATGTGTATTATGGTAAACGGAAGTTTCATGCCCGTCGCCCATTTTATCCCGCACAATCGAATTGGCTCCCAAATACAAGTAACTAGTTACTGTCAATATATTAGCCTTAATCAGTAATTATCTTTGAATTGGCTCCCTACCTCTTTTAAAAAAAAATTATATTGGTTACTAAAATGTTATTAATAGTTTAAAGTTAGTCGTTTTTTCCTAGAGTAGTTTCCGTCAGTCTGGATAAAGATAAAGATAAAAGACGAAAATCTATTTAGCTAAACATAAAAATAAACTCAACTAAAATTATCTATTTAATTATTTAATAGATAAAAGATAATCATAAAGAGATGATGAATAAGATAAGATATTATGAATCATAAAGATCAATCAAATTAGGTTTCAACCTTGAATTTACACCAGTATCATATTTTCATATTTAAAGTAATACAGCACTAGACTATACTTGAGTGCAAATTGACAATGACGACGTAAAAGTAAGCGAGTATAATATGAGAACCACTTGTTAAATAGTAATATTTTTCCGTTTAGGGAGCAAATTCAAATATACATTTTTCGGGAGCCAATTCGAGGTTTGCCTTAAAAATCCGGTCCACGGACGTTTCGTCCAATCGTCTCCAACAATAAAACATTTTTCTCCTGGAGTTATAAGATATTATTTAGCCATATGGCATAGCTTACTCATATTATTTAAAGATTAAATTTGACTGAAGACAATGAATTATATTGTAGGCAATGAATTTGAATTTAATAATCATGAAATCAAATTTAATGAATCATAAATAAACGTGTCGTTTAATTTTTCGTTACGATTTTATTTCTACCCACACCTCATACAAAAAGTTTTACTTAAACATTTTGAAACGTGGTTTTAATCGTAACGTATGTTTGTACCACAGCGACAGTCTACAGGAATTTCACGGTTCTGAAGATGTGCTTCTATACAACATTTAATAATGGTCCATCTGTCTGACGCGGACTATAAATATTGTGCATGTATAGAATGGACGCAACAATATCTATTGGTTAGTGGCTACCTACATTTTATTTAAGACCTTTTTTAAAAGGAAACAGCTGTCATCTAGGGATTAATTTATATTCGACCGGCGTCAGGAAGTCGCCTTACACATCTTTATACATCGCCAGGTATGTGGACAAACATTATACAGTTGAATATGGAATGGGATATGTACGATGCACCTACCTCTACCCATGTTTTTTTCTATTGAACACAGAGAGTGTAGTACCTTAAATAATCCCGGACCCAACTAGTATAGCAATTTTTAATTCTGAACAGAACTCGGATGCAGCCATATTTAGGTACAGGCGATTGTAAGGTCCGCCAGAATACCGGTTAGATAAAAACCGAGATTGGTAAATTGGGTCCTGGAAAAAAGGTACTAGATTAATCGAGTTACAAAAATTAATATTAGTATGTTCATTCCATTTTTTAATATCAAATCATTTTGATTGGAAGTCTAATTTTATAATCATATTGTTTATATAATATATTTTATATTATTTTATATTACATAATATTATATTCTATTCTAAATAATTAATATATGGTACAAATATTATGTTGTCGGTTAAAAATTGTATAAATAAAAAAATCATATGTTATAAATGGTATAAATGATATAAATTAAAATATTTGTGTTTAGTATAATATTATGTTCTTCGTAAAAACTTGAATGAACAGTTATATAAGTGGGTTTATAGCCGGGACCCAACTTCCCTACTATTTTTTTTACCTAGTACTCAACTTTCCGCTTTCAACATATACCCAAATTATCGCGAACCCAATTTAACTAGCCCCATAAAAAGGTAATGAAAAGGTCTAATATAAACGCTGCCAGTTTTATTTTCTTACTTAGAAAGGGTAGGTATATGGAAACTATGCCAGTGCCTTCTTTATGTTAAACAAATTAATATATCACAACTAAGTGAACTCAAATATTCAACATGATTAAAAAAAAAATTGTGTGTTGGATAATGCGAGAATGCTATACCTAGTGATGTAAATTTTCGTGAAAATTTTCAAAATATTGAAAATTTTATAATTTATCAAATTAATTTCTTATCAAATAAATCTTTTGATATTATATAGTTGTAGTATATTTAACCTTCATAATTTATTATATTTTAAAATATGCAGGTACTTTTATTACCATTTACCCATTTTAATATAATGTTGGTATTAAATTAATTAATTAAATTAATTAATTAAATTAATTCAAAATACAAACCATTAAATATATATAATATATACCTATATCAATATATAATATTTAACTTGGTAATAAATGTGCTTTTTTATCATTTATTAAATATGTTGTACTTTTAGTTCAGTATAAATTATGAGTATAATATAATCGTTTTGTTACAATTATTGATTTTTCAATTTTTAACGGAGGTAATTTATTGTTTGAGTCACTTCCTCAATTTTACCCAAATTATATATTTTTTTATTATAAGTGTTTTGTTTGTCTCTGACGTTATACTTGTTACAATGTAAATAAAAATAAAACAGTAATTTTATAAAGTATTTAAATATATTTAAACTTAAAATTTAATTTATTTGAGAAAAGTACAAAAAGAACAAATTTTCAAAATGTTCAATGAAAAAAAAATGTAATAAAAAACATAATACTGGCCATTGCAATTTGTATGATTCGTTCGGACAATTATTATTTTTATTTTTAAGTTTTTTTTATATTTTTGGGCATATACTCATAGGTGGTACTAGACCCTCTTGGCAGGGGGGGCCAGAAAATATTTTAACCATCTAACTATATGTTC
>NC_042493.1:75207392-75256456 GCF_005508785.2 Acyrthosiphon pisum
AGGGTTGTTTTAGTGTGTAGTGAGGCACATTTTGTGCAGTGAGAAAAGTATTTGTGCAGGGAAAATTGTTACTTTGTGCAGTGCAAAAAAAGAATTTCAGGATGATATATTTTATTGTATATTATAAAACAATAATTTAGTAAACTTCAAAATAAAATAATTAATGTTTCTATTAAAATTAAAAATTGTTTATAGGTATTATTCATAATGATACTATTTTTTTTTTTAAACAAAAAATTATCTACCACTTTTAAGCACATGCTTGTGGTGGTGGTAGATAGTTATATAATATAATAATTAATATGAAAATTTTAATTATAAATAAGAAAAGCAGACAAGAACTGAATAATCAATCTATACAATTAGAATACTTATAAACTAAATTTAAATTACAACAGTTAAATATAATCTGAAATCTTTCAAGTATTAAAAATAACCAAATCTGAATTTCTTTTTCATTTCTATAGTTATACGATTGCCTTCCGTATTGAATATTTCCCTTTTTATATTTACTGGCGTTGAGTTGTACTTTTTGGACCTAGATAATCTATGAATTTTTGACCAAACGCTTTTCTAAAATACTCCATTCTGACATAAAATGTCCTATTTTCTCTTTTAATAACCTTATTCATGTCCAGGAAGGATTCAAAATTTTTAATTATATATACAATAGTTATTTTCTTATATACAAACTCAAATGGTAACACATCTAATATCTTAAAGTTTTCTATAGTTGATGCAATTAAAGTGTTTTTACTTAAACATATACTAACAATTTTTCTTTGTAAAAGTTGTAGTGGTCTAGATGCATTTTGATTCAGTCAAGATTATCATTTTTACTATTATTTCATATTTGATGTAAAAGTATATTACAAAAATTATAAAGAAATTAGGTACCTAGTCAATTGATTGTTTTTATTTTTACAAACAATTATTATTACAAATTACTTACCTATTTCAAGTAAATATTATTTAGTAAGTATTATTACTTATATTTACAAACAAAATTTTAAAATTATTATTTACAAATGTACAATAAAAATAGTGCATTGATATAAAATGATTTATTTGGTATAATATCATGAGAGAGTCGCGATTTATATGTTTTTACGTATCCTTTCAGACTTTCTGAGTCTTATAAAAGTAAAAATGTAGATAGTACAGTTAACAGTAGACAGTAGGTTAGTAGGTACTAGGTAGTATAGCCAACACAGCGGCTCCAGAGACATGAGGGGGTGACCAAGTCATAATTTTCAGAAAATGTCGATGATTTTTTTTTTTGTAATTTTGTTTTAACAGTATACAATTGTTTAGAAATAAAGCTTTGGGGGGGGGGGATTAGTGCTCCCCTGGAGCGGCCCCTGACAGTTCAACGGATAACAGTCCATAAGGTTTGATATGAGTAGACAAATTCTGTACTATAACCCAAAGGTGAGAATAAGTTTGTGCAGTCAGAAAAAATCATTAAAAAACCCTGGTATACAGTTACTGGATTTTATTCCATGGCAGAGTTTGTATGAACTCGATTTTACCTGTTTTATTTTCCTGGCAGAGTTTACACTAAAAAAAGGTAGGTACTTGTGGCGGAGTTTACATGCGCTCTTGGGTACCTATTATATGTCTATATATGACTGTGTTAGGTGATGAAATCTACTTATTCCGAATCTTCATAATATGAGACCTGTGCATTATTACATTGTATATCTGTGCAGTGTGCATTGTATATAATATAATATTATCCCTCGCTCGGAGGAACACATTCCAACATTCCTACGAGCAACCTCTGTCAGACCGTTATAATTAATGGTTGCAACAGTAATAAAAATGATCAAAATATAATAAAATATATTATGGTACCTACATTTATTGACACATATAGGTCCACCCAACAAGACGTATTCGACGAAGGTAGGTATATATAAATCAACAATATAATATAACATATATTATATTTAAAAAGCAAGAAAAAATATTTGTGCGCAGTATATAAATTAAGGTTAGTAGGTAGCTACAATAATATGTGAATTATATTTTAACAGAAAGACCTCCCTGGTGTCGTCTCTTGACATTTGGAATTCTGCTATGTTGCACGACCAGTCAAAGAAAAATCGAATATACCTTTAGACCCACCATAAGCCATTTATCTTGCCAACTGTAACGAACTGGAGTTTGAAATTATATTATACTACACAATAATACATACCTATATATTATATAAGCTACCTATCTGTACACGACAACAATAAGTACTGTATTTTCATGTTTGGGTTATAGTATAATAATATTATACATATATCGTCACAGTATTTTATTTGTAAACACACTGCACACGAAGTCCAAGAAATTTTGTTTGCAGCCCGGAGGTCTTATAATATAAAACCTATAGATTATAACTGCGTCAAGTCTATATTGACTTGGCAGAGGTTATCAATGACAGCCCAGACGCCCCACAAAACAAAATTTATCCGGCCGCAGATAATGAAAAAAGTAAAAACCGATATTACCTACCTATGAGACGTTCAAGTGTTGTAGCACTGTAGCAGTTGTAGCTTATTATTTTTGTTAATTTGGTGACCACTGTTATATTATTTGGCTATAATGCGGCGTTATAATATATAATTAATGTCGATGTATAAAAGATATTATAGATACACGGGTTGCGGGTAAATGAACTTCATTCGGTGATGGCGGCAATAAATATGATGATTGACGATATTGCAGTTACGTCGTATATTACCATAACGTAGTCTATGGTACGCGTCTACAGTGACAATTATTATCACCGAACAGAGGGTTTATGCGAGGATTTAGGTATTAGACAAGACACTTATATAGTTATAGGTACCTAGTACCTACCTAATTGCTATTGAACGTATATTGAAATAAAATATTATTAACATAATTATTGTTACACACGGATGACAAGGCAACTTTTCGTTCGCTAGTTTCATTAGGATGCTGTCCGTTTTGATATTAGAGTGAATTGAAATATTATAAAAGTTTTATTTAACAAAATTATCTGTGTTCTCTCGTTGGTTTTTGAAACTATTAGGTCAATGAAACTATTAGGTTATTAATTACCATTGTGCGTAAGTGCCTATAATAATATTATTCTTATATTTTCTAAATAACAATAATCATAAGCGTGTATATTTAAAATATATACAAAACTACGTCGTATAGATTTTCCGAGCTTCCGTAACACAATTAATTCATGTATACGTTTATATCAAATAGGAAACAATAACATGTTTTTTACAATTTTTAATGTAACTTCAAGTTTTGCTCAAGAATCAAGGCCCAAGGGTCACATATTTACCGTTTTCATTTAACATTTTCATGAATGATATTCTATTTTACATAAACATAGTTTTTTTTACAGACATTATAAATTCAAATTTGGACGTAATTACATATTAAAACGAAGAATAACGATTTTAGTTATTTAGTTGTAATTTAAAAATATTATTAGTAGGTATATGAAACTTTTATAGATTACCCCCTCCCCTCCCCCCGCTGACATGGATGTTATTAATGTTAGTCCCCTCTAAAATTTAATGGAATTCCGTCGTCTATGTATATATACGACCTTAAACTTAGGTACTATCAGGGGCGGTTCCAGGGGAACCCGTATTTCTAAAAATATATTTAATATAATATATTTCTAAAAACTGTTGTTTTGCATTTGTTATTATAAGTTTTGTAAAAATTATAACTATTAGGCTCCCCCCCAACCAAGTCTCTGGAACCGCTCCTGGCTACTATGTGAACGGACTATGAATATGAAACGCGACAAACATGTCATGAAGTAACGAAACGGGCTTGACATTTGGTCAGACAGAAATCACAAATTTAATAATGATAATAAAATAGTTAAAATGATGACATACAGTCTACGGGCGGGATAACAGGCTGGCGGTATCGATTTAATTTATATAGGAAATATATAGGCAGGGGGTAGTTTGGGAGAAGGAAAAAATTACGGAATTAGAATACGAAAAGCTCTGTTGAAAATGACTGGCGACATGGCACTCAATTTCACTAAGTTTGCCTACCAAACCCCTACTAAGAGCAAGAAACTAATACAAATTGTTTATTGCCAAAATATGAATTAAATTTCCACCATAGATATTCGTAATATTATGCATAGTAGTATAGAAATCAAGCATTTCACCAAGATCTAGGCCCCTAAAAAAAGTCAGTGGCCCTAAACTGGCCCCCGCAATTTTATTTTTAAATATTTTAAATATTATAGAGTTTAATTGTCCTGAACCCCGGATTTATATATGGTAGGTACCTACTCTGTATAATTAATAATCGAAAATTCTTATTTAATTCCAAGATTTTATTTTATAAATATTTGTCACCCGACAATTTGAGATAGGTAACACAATAACACGTCTATATACCTACTCTATTCCCTGTAAGTTGACCTAATTTTTTTTTGCGACTTACTCAGAGTATAGGGTAAAAACGTTGTTACAATATAAGTACTGTAGATCTATGCTTCACGTCGTGAAACACCACAGTGTATACGTTCCCAGATAGCAATTTTATGTATAATAATATTATTATTATAACATTATAATCACGAATAGTATTAGTATAACGTTATTATAATACTATTATAATATTTTCATTACAAAATGCTGTCTGGGTTATGAACATAGGCGTAGCGTGATGAATTAAAGGGAGGGCTATAGCCTTTTTTTATTGTGGTATGTCGGAACTTCTTGCGAATTACTTCGCAAAAGGGCTATAATGATTCGGATTCAAAACAGTATACTACAAATATAACTATAGAAAAAACAGTAAACTTTTACATAGGGGGCTAAACAAATTTTCGGGGGCTTAATAGAATTCTGGAGGGCTATAGCCCCCTTAGCCGCCACCATTATACACCTATGGTTATGAACTGTATTTTCACAACGTTTTCACCATACGCTGCGTGTGCAAAATAAAGTGGGTAAACTTACGGGAAATAAAGTATATAATAATATAGATCGAAAACTGGAAAACACTAGTTAAGAGGATGCTACACCTACAGCATGTGTTGTCTCCGTCTTACAAATGTACAGCATAGTAAAGAACTGTTTGGCGCGGGATTGAACCACTCACGCTGTAGTGATAGTTGAGACTCCACATTTATATACAATATAGTCGAGAACACTATCTGTGAAAGATCGTTTTAATTTGTTTAATATCACTTATACAAAAAAAGTTCTTATTGGTTCAAAATCCGTTAATTTTGTGTTTTACAAACTTGAATACATTTTTTTTAGTTCCGATAATAAAAAAATAAAAACGATATTTCTTGGCTGAGAAAAGTACTCATTTTATGTGGTGTAAATGTCTTAGTCATGACTCATGACTGTAGCCTTCTTGGTTCTTTCCCACGAAAACAGTTTTTGATATGTTTTACATTTGTAAGACGGAGACAGCACATGTGGGTGTACTGTTAACCAATACAAACAAGAATTTGTTAAAATTTATAATTTTTTTTTATAGATTTTGTGTACACAGCGTATATAAATGATTTCATTTATGATGTGTTTAGAATTAGGTACTCTGTATCTATGATATTTGACAATGACTTGATAAATTTTATTTTGTTCATTCTTTTAATAATAAATATAATACAAAACAGCAATATTTCCTTTTAAGAGTGATTCACTTGATGCTTACAAGTAACCAATAAAAATAATACATAATAATGAATCAATTAAATATTGAAATATTGAATTATCATAATAGGTACTTAACTACCTTATCACAAAAATAAAAAAAATAAAACAGAATAAGGGGATTGAATAGACGATCCAAATAGAGAAATTAAGGGCTATTGTTACTAATAGAAAGGTCTTCACGTTTTAATGTTTTATTAGGTATATTAGAAAATTGTAAACGACCTATGTTTAAAAAACCATAATATTATCGTAACATTATAATTTCAACTAATAATATATTCTGTGTGAATAAAAACATCGTAGAATTTTATTTCCACTTCAACGATGATTATTATTATCATAATATTTGATTCTACTATCAAAATCTATAGGTATGACAAAATCACAAACACTTACTATTTACTAATATAAAACTAATACTATTAATACTAACATTAATCTGTTATTAGTCCATGACCACTAATTATTACTACATAGATGATACACCTAATTCCACACTATAAATTATTGAATAATACTAAACATTATATAAAGTTCTATGGCGATGACCGTTGTTTTTTACTATTATACTACTCCGTTAAAAATTAAAGTCAATTTTATCAACTATTTTTTGTATTAATACAAAATTAAAATTAAAATTTCTTAATTTGATGCTTAAAATATTCAATTAGGCTTTCAACGGTTTCCTGTATAATAGTTAATTTTAGCCATTATGGTGCCTTCATCAATACAATGGACGATGACTCCTTCGGTTCATATTTTAGTGTATGTATTATAGTAATAATTCATAATTGGTTTGATACATATTCATTTTAAAGATATCATGTTGTCGACTGTCATATGTAGTAAATACATCTGATATTATTTACAAAATAGGTACTTTTGGTAACGTAGGTATTTAGTTTTTTTTTATGTCCAAAATTATGACATTATATCAGTATGATATTATTATCGTTGGATTTTAAGCTGCGTTCAGTAATATTAAGTAATATAATTAATTAATTCAAAATTTCTGAGTTGGACATGATACTTTTTAATGTTGCTAAATTCTAAAATTCGGAGAACAACAATATAATATATTTATTTAATTTCTCTGTAGTAAATTATACTTCAATAATTTGTATCAAATTATACGCTATATTATCTATCTATAGTAATAATAGGAAGTAGTTTACCTATCGTATAACAGACTAATAATAATACACAAAATGTTTGATACACATCATTTTTTTTATATATATAATAGGTAATATATTATAATATGGAATAGCTAAAATAATTTAATTCTACCTAATTATTAGGATTTTTGAATACATGATTTATACATTATCGATATATTTATTTATTTAATCACGCTGTACACAATGATTTTAAATATTACTACGAATAGTCAACAAAATGGTTAATTATTTAAAAAAAAAATGAAAGTCGTAGAATCACTAATATACGACCTGGGTAGTATTAATAAAAGAGTGGCTTATGAACTTCTGTCATTAAATATTATCCGTCATATGTGTTTGTAGTTATCCGATATCGAGATACGTAATATCGCCGGTCAATAAGTCTCCCGGAACAACCGTCCGACACCGCGGCCAACGTCATACATCGACGTCCGGCCGGACTTCCTTCACCGTTCGTCGCTGCAGTGAATCTCGCGCCCGTCGTAGTCTCTCCGACAACTGCGGTAACCGTCAGCACCGCCGATCGCAAAAATACCGTCGCCTGCAGACGTATCCCCCGAAACGGTCTCCCTATCGTCGGCGAAACGGCTGCAGTAAGTCACGGTGTGATAAGCGCAGTGGATCCCGGGACACGTGCAGCAGCGGTCTGCGGTCTGTGATCTACCACCGAGGCAAGCAAGCGCCGCAAGACCGGAAACAAGAGCAAGAAGAGGACGTAGACGTGGAGTCTGACGAGGATGAGGAAGATAAGGATTTGGAGATGGAGGTGGAGGACTGCAATTACGATGGTGATGACGACAACATCAACGACGATGACGACTACGACGAAGACGATGACGATGACGAAAACGACCAAGTCGTATACGACGGAAATGAGTACGAAGAGCAACTGATGTTTGGGAAAGAAGAACATAAACGGTTGGACGACGCCACTATCACGTACGGCTGGGGACCGCAGCCACCGTTCGGCGAAACGCAAAGTCGCGTCATGCGACGTTCCGCCAACGTTGTATTGCTGGCTCACGGCAACCGTTCACTGTACGTGCTCACGATCCAACGAAACCAGGTGACTTCGGTCATCAACACTTCCTCCGATCGTTACAGAAACCGTCATTCAACTTCTACCACCGTGATCAGTTACAAGCTGTAAGTACCTATTTACAATATAGGTACATATAATATATCATAAATACGATATACATTACCTGAATAATAAATTATAGAACACATTTCATAAATCATTTTAGACAACATGACGTGTAGTTGCATGGGTACACTCACACGTTAATAAATATAAATCATCAAAATATCTTCTAAAACATTGCATTATTGTAGCTACAACTCATTCCTCAATAGCAAAACTCTTTACTTAAAACAGTAGCGCTATTTGAGTGTTGTTTTTAATATGGGTACCAATTTAAGCAGGACAATTTCTTTCACGTCAGGCCACTTTTTATTCACAATAAAATTATAGTAAATACATATATTGCATGTACCTATGTATGGTACATGTATGATAGGGTTGAAGTGTCATACATTTAATATTATTATGAATTAAAAATATTTGGAAAGTTGTAAGTTGGAAATAGCTTTTGTCAATGCGCATAACAATAATAAACAATAATAACAATATATAATTATTATAATTGTTATCTAAATATTAAATATACATTCGTATATTACTCCCATGAAGTTTTCATTATTTTACTATATATTTTCAACTTTTATGCATCGTGTTAATTTATATAGCAGGCCAAAATAAGTAGAAAAAGATATGGTACACCCTTCCACTCCTTTCCAAATGGCGCACCTGACTCAAAATTACTCGTGAGACTCCTCCCTTGCCACTAATACAAATTCCAAGTCATCAGACATATACCTATTAGTTTTACAATTACGCTTTTTTTATACATTTAACAGTAGCACTATCATAAGCCAACAGTCGTAAAATTGGTCAATCCAAAATTCTATAAACCAAACGTAATTTGTTATATTACCAGTATTTTTTATACATTATAAATTAATTTACATGTAACACAAAAATAGATAAAAAAAAATAATCATTTGCTATTCAACTGTTTTTCAGAGAGGGGGGGTCACAACCTTCAACCATCACCCACGCCCCCCTCCTAGTTGCGTCACTACCTTACTTTATATAACGTTGGTCTAACACTCTAACGTGTAAAATCTGTTTGTTATGTTTTGGTTAGACCAGGTGGACAAATCATTATGACAGACGATGAGCAACAAAACTGCCAAAGTGGCAGAAATATATGTAGTTGTCCTGACGATCAACAGTGGTATTCAGCAGCAATCAACCATTTCATGACAAACTTCACGGTAAAATACAGTTTATTTATTTTACAAACAGTTATCATAAAAAAAGTGGATGTCGCTCTGCTGTACAGTAGATTATAAGTGAGTCAATTTATAATGGATTGTATTAAACTTGAATTTAATGATATAATATCATTGAATAAGAAAAACGATTCTGAGCGGAGACGGTTCGTCAGTCTGGATTTTTTAAATTCTTATTACTTATTATAGCCTTTAATTTGAATTGATATAATATTACATTTTTTTATTCGTTACTATGGTGATAGCCAAAGCGTTAGAAATTAAAATAGCATTTTTAGCGGATTTTTGTCGGTAGTTTTTCCTGTGGCATTAAGTAACTATACATCTCTAAAGTACCATCTTGATCCAATTTGCTAAAAGATAAGGTAGCTGGTACTATATGTAGAAATCGAAGCACTCCTTTTGGTAGAAATTTTGTATACAGGATAAAAAAAAATTAAACACCATTGTAAAACCACTAAAATATTACGTTATAATTTACTATCATAATCTATATCATAGCCTATATAGGTTCCAGACATTTTCATTAGCTTAGACACTTTCCAAATATGCGCTATTTATTTGTATGCACTATACAGATAGAACAACTATATTTAAACTATAAATATTATTGACATGTATTCATATATTTTATAATAGTACAATTATTTTTTTCATTTAATACCTAGGTACTTAATCAAATTTGTATGATTTCACTTTTTAGGTTTTTGTTTGATGATATACAATTTAAGTAATATTAGAACATTTATTATTAGAGTGCGGATTTAAATGCTCAAAAAACAAGAAAAATAGGTACCTTAAAAAATACAACTTAATACACTAAAAAAAAAAATAGTTATTAGCTAACGCTAAATTCGTCTTACCACTCGTATTCAGTAATACTTGCTAAAACCTACAGTGTCTTATTCTTAGGTATACACTATAAGCCCTAAGCTAATGACTATATCATCCAAAATTAAATTCAGCCAGCACTGTTAACTAAAGGTGAGGTGTGATGGCATACTAGGGCGTAGCCAAAGGGGGCAGAGGGGCAATTTCTATAACATTTAATATTATAATATCTCACTGCTTTCCGTCTGATACGATGAACGTGACACTCATAACACACACACACACTTCTGCTGAACTATCATAGGCGCAACTAGGGTTAAAATTCTGGGGGACTAACAAAACTATTTATTTAAAACTATCCATAGGGGTCTTATATCTAAATCAATAAGGGATATTTGTGGGGGGGGGCTAAATCTTAGTCAGGGGGGCTAATCCCCCCTAGCCCTCCCCAGTTGCGCCAATGTGAGCTATACAACAGTATAGGGACTCTCCACGCACGCATACTGAATTTTCGGCGTTAAATAACAAAATATTATGTCACCTACGCACAATTTGCCTCTCGGGCCCTAACTACATTAGTGACTATTACATGCTAAATTATACGTTCTTCATAATAATATATTATAATTTATGATGATATTGTGTCCCATGTTGACAATAATAATTTATGATATTGTGTTACATAATACATAAATATTACATTATAATTTTAATGGCCATCTATAGTATACGAGACACGGTAAAAAATTCAAGAAGACCTACTTTAATTTTGAATTTGTTCGCTTACTGCCTGTAAACATATATAAGTAACTATATGTATATTGTATAGTTTTAGTCGTCCCTTCCCTCTCGGCGGATGTTCTCCGTTCTTCCGATCTCTCGTTCACTTTTATTCCTGCGGGCTTTTCCATTAATAACATTAATATTGTTCGACTGCTGACAGACTCGCGGCCCGACGACTTCGGAGACTACGACTACGATGACGGCGATGACGGGACAAGCCGACGGCGACCAACCGCAGTTCATGCCGCTGGGCAATTGGTATAGGACGCAGCGAGACAACGACCACAAGGCCATCGTGGCATCAGGCGGCGTAAAGTACGACCTCCGCTGGCGGGGCAACTGCAACTATTACCCGTACAAGCCGGCGCACGTCAGCCGCCAGCTGGCCGGCCACAAGCGCGTGTACGCCGTCCCGGACGCTTGCTGCCTGTTCCCGGGCGCCGAGCACACGTTCCAGCTGCGGGCGCCGCACGCCAAGACGAAAACGGCCATCACCAAGACCGAAACCACCACCGTCACCGTTACCACTACGTACAAGTGCAAGTTCGTCCCGCTGGCGCGGCTCCACGAAAACAGCCGTCTGTACGGACCGATCTTGTCGTCGCTGCCGGCCGTTTTGTCTGGGTAAGTCACGTGGTGTGTGAGGCACGTATATGTATATATGAACAGTGGCGTATCTAGGGGGGCAAGGGTTGTAACTCCTCCGAAAATTGCTTATTGTATTCGGCATTATTTAGCAATTAATAAATTATTAAAGTAAAATGTACATTCCTATTTTAACTCATATAATTAGTGCTGCAAGAATGCAATAAAATGTATAATAATGTAGTTACAATAAAAACCACACACAATTTAAAACAGTATTGAGATTTAATGTAAATTAATAAGTCTTTTGTTTAAATATTTAGTTAATGTAGGCTCAAAACCTATGTATAGTTGAAACCTTTTACCAAATATATACAAAAATGTGTTACATTTTCTAAGCCCCCCCCCCACAAAAAAAATGGATACGTCACTATATATATAGGCACATTGCTCAGAATAACTTGCATAACCAACAAAAAATTGTATGTTTCATTTTATCATACATTCAAGATTTTAGAAAAATATAATAAATAATACATTTATTAGAGGAGAAATGACAATGGGAGAAGGGAGATGAAACATTGCATATTATATTATTAATACATAATATAACATGCAAGTGCGTTATATATATTCTTTTTTACTGGCAGTGTCGTCCAGTGTACATAATATAATAATAAAACACATTGAGTATTGAATACTATTTCTTTTTCAGTATGAACTTGATTTGCTCACCCTGAGTCCGACATCGTCGTTTTACCATCGCATAATTACGGAACAAAACAGAGTGATAGCATTCATTTTTGTCCGTCAACGAATAGGTACCCATATATCTAATTGATTTAATATGTTTAATTTGATACTCACATGTACGACCAGTAATAATGGCACCTGTTTATTATCATGTTTAGATGAGCTTTTTCGTTATGTTATAATAGTATTTTTTTTCAATTGACATTATGTATCACCTGTTTATTTATTTTTTCATCTAATTATGTAATATTTTTTACGTAACTTATAATTTAATACGCTTAGTGAATTATATTGTATAAAAACACGTTTTGTACTTATCGAAACATATATTTGAATTATAATATGATATCATTTTCTTAGAGATATAATATTTATTTATTTATTTATTTATTTATTTATTTATTTATTTATTTATAGTAACGCCCGCTAGGGAAAAGAGTACAGATAATACACACAACATAGGTTAGGGATAGCATATAGTATAAAATTGATGAACAATATAATACATATATCAAATATTAAAAGCTATTAGAGAGAGAAAATTGTTGAATATGAGATTTCTACTGTATTAAACAGCTGTTTTGAATCATTTAACAGGAACTTATAAATATTAATAGTAAACAGTATACAATATAATTTAATAATAGGAAATTAGTAATTAACAAAATAAATGTAATATAAATACTCAAATACTACAAGGAGGCAATATAAAATATATAATATATTTTTTAAATTTTATTAGACAATATACAATCTATACACAAGGGCATAATAAGAATATGTGCTACAATAAATTTAGAATATAAATAGGGTGAGGGAAGAAACCATCCAGTGATCACACTTCCTTTTGCTTAATATATAAAATATAAGAAAATAAAACCCATTGTAAATACTTTGCCTAATTTCTTATTTTTTAACTACTAAATGTACATGATTCAGGCACTCACAAAAACATATAATTAAATAATAAGATTAATCTTAATTTAAAACTTATGAATGTTTTCATGAATGTTTATATTCCTACAATTATTTATTTGATGGCACAAGACAATAACTTCCATGCAAAAAAATATATTTAATTTACCTATCCTATTTATGGCATAGAAATTGGAGGAGTTCTTACCTACAAGTACGTTAAATTTGATTACATATTTTTATAATAGGTGCAGTGCCCGATATGCACACATCATAATTGTAATTAAATGAGTAATGATAGATCTTAATATAATATAATATATTTCTTCTCTGTGTGTAAAAGTATTCAAACTTCTCCGAAACGGCCACACCGATTTTGATGACATTTTTTATGTGTGCTTGAGTGGGTCCCTGAATGGTTTAGATTCACTAATGTCAGTGCTCAGGCAGAGATTTTGAGATTTACGATGGAAATGTTTGTTTATGAATGATTGCTATTGATTCAGGAGAAATAATTGGTAGAAATTAGTATTTTATATTATTGGTTGCCAAACTAATATTTTTAGGGGCAGATCATTAGGTACAATCAATGCAATGTCATCAAACTAATAAGTACTGATCGCGGACGGTTCATCAAACGGTTTGAACAAACTAATCTCATTTTTCAACATATAATATAGGTACCTACCTATATTAATTGATAATTCCCAATTTATTTTCCGTAGTATGAAAATCAAACAACAGGTAGTACTTATAAAGTACCTATCTATTTAATGTTTATTAGTGTGACTCAAATTCTCAATATTGATGAAAGAATAAAACGATTGATCAAATTACGTCGGTAAACGGTATTATGGACATAAAACATTTCTATGGTTATAAATACTTATAACACATAAATCCGCACGTTTCAAAAGTAGGCATAAATAGGTTAGGTGCATCGTACACAGCTAATATTATGTTAAAGAAAAGTTTGAACTCAATCTTCCACTATATGGCTTATCGCTCATTTAAATGTGCTTCGCAGTATCAGTGTCGTATTTAAGCTGGGGTTTATGCATATAGATTGGTATATTATAGTATTTTACAATAGGTACATCGTACATTAAACGAATCCATGGTATGATAATTATTGCAAGGATTATTTACACATGAAACCTTCTATGTTATGGTAAGAGACTTACTCTTTGGATTCACTCAATTCCATTTGGTATTGAATTTTAACTTTTTCCGAAAATATTTGAATATTTGGCAGGATTTGGGGTGCCTGTGTGGTCTCATAGCCACCTGCAGAGTCCCTGCTGTGACAAAATTCCGAGAAATGTATTTTATAAGAAACACAATAAGTGACCACACACGCGTTAACTGACAAAATTCCGAGAAATGTATTTTATAAGAAACACAATAAGTGACCACACACGCGTTAACTGCATGTATGTATACAGTTTTATACCTAACATTGTATTGTCGTCTACTGGAAACACATGTCCGTAGGTCATAGTATATATACGACTTGCACTGATAATATTATATATATATTGGCCAATCCCTAATCCCTATTTTGTATATATTATATGATGGTCCATTGGTGACAATAATCCACGATATTTCTGGCGCCAATAAGTCGCTATCGGTAAATGTAGCGAAATGCAACCAACAATCTATAGTACCTATACCTACCATCTGCCATCTGCAGGCATCTATGTATACATTATACATTTATACATATATAAATTATATACTACCTATATATTATTATATTGTTGCGTGCCAATAACAACCAGGAAATATCAATATTGATGTCGATTGAAAAAAATTGTATTTTTATTTAATACACGTTTATTTAATTTACAATTTAGTAATTTTACATTGTAAATAGTGTAATATTCAAATAAGCTATCACTGCTGATGTTTAAAATTATGAACTGTTTTTCACCGAAACTGCAGTGTACGTGTAATTCTGAAAATCTTTTTTAATGCTATAATAGCTATATATAAAATTATATCTTATATACATATAATATTACTATACATATATACACAAATCTACATATTATAGCACAAAAAAAATATCTTTTTAAAATGATGTTTTATTGACAAAGGTAAAGTCTTATACTAATTTCAGGAGCTCAACATTTAAGTCACTATATCTTTCGATATACCGATCATATCGTGTACCTACATAATATTATTATATTATATTATTATATAATATTATTTAAAAAGTACCTATATAAGAACCAGTGTTGGGTAGTAACGTAACGCAAATTACAAATTACTGTAACGCAATTACTTTTTAAAAGTAATTTCTATGAAGTAACGCACTAATGCATTATTTTCCTAAATGTTTGCCTAAATGTTGCTCCTTAAATCAATCCTATAGCGCAGGGATCGGCAACTGGCGGACCGCGGTCCGGATCCGGACCGCGGAAGGCAAAACTCTGGACCCTGTCTACACATTGTACTTCATTATGTTATTTTCTGTAATAGTATTATTATTAATAGAGAAATTAATTTAATTTAATTTATCAAACTCAGATTATAGTTATATCATAATTCATTGAAAAATATTTTATCGGGCAGGTAATAAACGGTTTTATTACAATGTTATCGGCCGACGGCCGAGTCGCGACAATACCAAATATTTCGATTTTCTAAGAACTCCGAAGAACCGACGGCAAAAAATTATATTTATTGCTCATTGTTGCTATCCATTGAAATAATTTTATTATTTGTCTGTCTGTATGTATTTGTAAAAAGAGTGTATGTTGGAAGTGGTCACTGCACTTTTTCAAGAAAATAAAAAAATCGTTACCTCTATCCAAGATATTTCTTTGTCGGCAAGGAGTAACACAAGAAGGACGGAAATGTTGGCAGCCGAAAACAAAAAAAGCTTATTTGAACTTTTGCATAAGTCACCGTGCTACTGCATTGCGCTTGATGAATCTTGTGACTTAGTTGATTCTGAACAAATGTCAATTTTCGTACGATTCTTTGACATTGAAAATAAAGTGTTTAGAGAAGAGTTACTAGGTAAGGAAAAGAAATGCAATTTTTCGCATTAAATAATTTACTGTAATAGATATTTTTTTTTTCATACTTTTAATATTGTAATTTTTAATATAAAAATGTATTATTTATTTATTTATTTGTAATAACTGAATAATTATTTTTATTTTTATACTGCTATTTTTAAAATATAAAGATTTGAAAAAGATTTTTTCACTGGACCTCATTGATTTATTATTTTAATTTTTAGGACTCCAATAGAAATTACTTGCCGACCCCTGCTATAGCGACTCCCCTTAAGTATAGTGTAACGTTTGCTGGGGGTTGAGGGCCAATTATACGACAAACTTGCCGAATTCGATAAAAAGCAACGGTTTTATCGCCTGTGACAAAATTGTATCGAATACATACGACATAATATTTATATTCTTTGATCTACCTATATATAGGTAGGCAGGTACCAATATTTTATCATAGAACAATATAGAAGCGACACTCGATCAGCTGATTGGGGTATTGGTTATCTATGATCTGAAGTCTGAACCTACGAAAAACAAGGAATTGGTTCCACGCACCAACATGATGTTAGACCCATGGTTACCAGTATTATGAAAACGGTTCCAAGACTATGGCGGGATACGTTACGCGGGGTCGGCTTGTTTACCATTCCCTATTTCACGTATGCCACGCCCCTCTAGAGACCATTTTCAAGGCCACAATCGCCCGATCCGACCAATTCACTGTGTGTCGTACCCCTGATTTTATCGAATTCGATCATACCACCAAATCGGTTATAGTGATATGTGTAATCTTAATCAATAAACAATTTTTATCAATGTTCATGATTTCAAAAACGCAAGTAGAAAATTTTAAAATTGTACTATAAAACCACAGAATTAATAGCTAGGTATTTAAAAACTAATGCTATAAAACTTTTAAAGTGAATAGTCTTTAGATACTACCGTTATTATAAATTTTATTTATGATAAGTGATTTTAGAAGTCTTACTGGTGTAGTTAAGTTACGTATCTCAAGTAGAATGTCTAAACGAGACCTAAACACTAAATGAAGCATTTTACAATATGTAAATTCTGTATTCAGGTAATACGACAATTATATATAAGATATAATATTATCTTGTGCGAAGAAAGTGTCCAGTGTCACCACTTCAAATTATATCTAAAAATATTTATCTAATATAATAGAATACATTAAGATTTATAAATTATCCAAAACTCATGACTGGTGAGTTTTCCACAAACTTTACATATACAATTGCTAAATAATAAAATTATGGTTACAGATGTGCAATGAATTACCTGAATACATTTCCTGTCACAGTAAAGTTCTATAAGAAATGCAAAAAGGTAGAATAATTTTTTTTAAATAATTTAAATATGTTGGTATTTCATTATTGAAGTTTTAATTACATATATTTTAGGTATGGCAATATACAAGAAGTCAAGAACGACTGCCAAAATAAAAGCTGCCGTTAAAAAAACATACTCATTGGACAGGAGGTGGACGGTTGTGTGATATTACCAGTGTTGGGTAGTAACTAGTAACATAACAAAAGTAACACATTACTGTAACGACATTACTTTATTTGTTTTTCAAAATGTGTGTTTTTATATGCTTAATTTGATGGTACTTTCAAAAAAAGTCACTCAAACTTCACTTAGAAATTATGGTCAAACAACTTAAAAATGCTAAATTTTTTCAAAAATCGTGTTTTTGTGTTATAAATAACAAACATGAACATTTTTGGAAATGTTGGTATTCATATACTCAACATTTTGGTGGAATCAGAATTTATCTGTCATACTCACTTTTTATGTTATTGTTAATAAGCCACATAAAACTAAATTATAAAGTTATTTCAAACATTTTCCTACTAAAGTAACTCAAAGTTGATTTGTTTGACATCTTTCTTTCATTTGGTGTGTGTAATTACTTCGAGAAGTTTTTGGTAAAATTAGAACTAACTTATATTTTTTGGTTTGGAAGAAATAAGTTAAAATAATAAGTAACAAAAATCCATTGTGTACAAATAAAGGTAGCAATGCAAAAATACAGTATTTTATTATTTTGTTAGTACTCTGTATTATACGTGTAATTACATTTTGTATAATACTGTTGTATTTAAGTATGGTATAATAATTTTTGTGTTCTACTGTAAAATACATATAACCATTTTTTATAAAAATAAAATCCTGTATTAAAAGATAAGCAAATTTAAAATTACATATAAAATTTGAACTTGATAACTCCACCATTGTCCATTTCCCATTTAAAAATTGAATTTTATTAATAAAAATTAATAAAATTATACAAATAAAAATTTGTTTATTTAGCAAAATAATTTGTCAATGTTGATTTGTAATAATTATTGTTTTTGTAAATTAATTTTTAATCAATAATTAATTTCTATACTAAATAAATAAACTAATACAATAAATTATTATTATTATTATTATTATTTTTGAATTAAGCTATACATGTTGCTTCATGCTTTAAAACTTCAAGACCAGTATAAAAAAGTGGTATTCAAGGAGTAAAATATTAGAAAACTCGAACCTTAAAATTACTCTCTATACATTGTGTATATAATACCATGTATAATACGGTAGTATATTATACATTTGTATTATACAAATTTACATCACTAGCATACAGGTCGTTTATTTTATTCATTAATATTTTTATAGTTCTGTAATGATACCTGATAATTTAATTTTTATTTTTAATAACTATCTAATATAAGTAAATTGCTTGGACGTATATGTGTAGAGATGTATAGAATATTCCAAGAACTCGAATCGAGAAAAAGTAAATTTTAAAACTTAATTAAATATTATGTTATTTATAACAATCATTTTACATTATAATTGTTCTATTAATTTCATCATGTTCTCTAGCCCCCACCCCCCCCCCCCCCCCCATCAAGGGGTTATTTATTTTTTTAAATGACATTTGACCTGAAAAAAATAAATAGTATTAAATAAACAGTATTTTTCCAAAGGTAAAATGTGTTGTTCCATAAGGAAAGATACATTTATCCACAAGTCGCACTTATCATTAAATACAATTATAAGTTTTATGTATTTTTGTACAAAAAGTTTTTGAGGATATTGATATAATACCTTATATAATATATAATACATTACCTATATCTGTACATTTTAGTTTTGTATTGCTTATTATTTTTATCTATTTCTTCTAAACCAAAAAAATATAAGTTAGTTCTGATTCCACCAACAACTTATTTATGTTATTACACACCAAATGAAAAAAAAGTAAAAAAAAAAAATTGGGTTACTTTAATATGCAAATGTTTCAAACAACATTTTTTAGTATTACGTGAATTATTAACAAGAAGTAATAACATAAAAAGTAAGAACGATAGGTAATTCTCTTTCCACAAAATGTTAAGCATAGGTAAAGGTTAAGCATTAGTATTCAACTAATATTTCCAAAAAAATAATTACAAAAAATTGCATTTGTTCCGACATTTCTTTTTATGTGTAATTCCTATAATATAATTCATGTGCCCATCCCTGTTTTACATGATAATAATTGTTAACTGTTTATTATTTTTAAAATTTTTTCGGACAAATTATTATATCTATATAGTAATTTTTATTAGAGTAACAAATATAGTAGCTTAATTACTTACCCAACACTGTATCTTACATTCTCTGAACCTCAATGGATATATTATTACCTTTAATAATTCAAATTTCTGCAAGTGGTAATTCAACAAATCAGAATCAATAGTCAATTTTGATTTTTCAAACATTGAAAATTACATCAAATTTAAGTTCATTTAATGTAACACATAGTAAAATTAGTATGTACTATTTTATGTAGGCACTACTTAGAAAAAAAAATATGTAACTATTTATAATTGAATACATTGCATTTTTAGATATTTAAAACATAGATGTTGATACTTACCAGTCTATATTGAAAATAGTCAAAAGGAATGTATGTATGTGTATAAATTTAAACCTAGTTTATTAATTTATTATTAATTATTTTATCAATCAAAATACTTATTAAATATTTTATATTTAGATAACATTTCAATTGCTACAGATTGTGAAATAGCAGAACTATCATTTGAAGAACTAATCAAATTTGAATCTTATTCTAAAATAAGTATGATTAATTAAAACTTAAGTAAATATTATATTAAAATATTAATAATATCTTTTTTTAATTTTTATGAAAAATCTTCAGCTGCACAGCAGTTACAAGAAATTGATGATGTTGCAAAATGGATAGCTGAACTTGCTGTTTATAAGATAGAAGAATAGAAATTGATTCCGCATATTATTTTAAACACTTAAAGCTAAAGGAAGATAACAATGCTCTTTTAAGTAACATAAACATATTATTGAAGTCATTCATATTTAAAGTTATAAATTGAATTGGTACTTCTGGGTTATATTGACTACCTAAATATTTCCAAGACTACCTTGTATCACCTGATAATATGCTGTTGGTATGCGGTTGGTTGAATAAAATCTGTATGAAAATTTGTATTCAATGTATTGTAATCCGTATCATCGTAATATATTTAACTTTTGGGATTAGCAAAATGGCTAAGCAAAAAACATAGAGGAACAGCTCGCCATCGTCTATACCTTACTGAATTTTCAAGAATTCTAATTTATATTAAAACATACTTGCCTCCACAAAAAAAATTATTAACTTTGAATTTTGATTTTAATTATTTAATTTTTGTTTTAAATTTTAAAATTTTTTTATACTTAGGTATAATAATTTATTTTTAATTGACAAATACCTAGTACTTAATAAATATAAAATATTTTTTGTGATAATACTTACCTAGTAAATTTTATAACTGAATGTTAATTAAATGTCATAAATATAATATGAATAATACATTTTAATTTAAAGATTGCAATAGCTAATATAATGCAAAGATTAAACCAGGTATTTTGGAAATATTATGGTAGTTGAGATAACCTAGTTCTGCACCTAATGTAGTTGAGATAACCAGTAATTACTATATTTAATAAAAAAAAAACAAATAGCTGTTTGTATGTAAAAATAGTGTTCATTGTAAACATAAAAATAAAAACATAAGACTGAATTAAATATTAATTATAAAACAAATTCCCATGGCTGGGACAAGTTAACTATCTTTTTGATTTGTTTAGTTAATTAATATAGAAAAATGTAAAAGTTAATTTCTTTTTCTTTTTTTTTAACTTGTAAGAGTTACAAATTAATTAGAAAAAGGTAACTTAACTTAATTAAACATCAATAACTTTTTTCATATATAATTTAGTATTATACCTTTTATTTTAAGCTTAACAAATGTCATGTATGTAGTTATATAATATTATAGATCTTACAATTTAAACTAAAAATAATGTATAAATTAATATTTCTATTTCGAAGTTGTCCGTTTATCGGTGGGCAATGAGCGATTTGGTCACACTCACACAGGATAAAAATTTAAAACGGTGATCGTTTCGCAAAATGTGTTTTCTTCACTCTCTAAAAATATACTGTTAAATAATTAACAACGTACGATGCAAACACTATCGTGATATTTTCATTTCAAAAATTATTGCTAAATTGTTACCTAATGATAATATTAATTTGCACGTCTAATAATGTTTTCGATATAGCGCCTAATTAATATTATATACTTACAACGGTAAAATCGTATAAATAATAATTGTAATAAATTTTTACCAACTACCTATATTAGATATTTAGATCAATATATTATATAAAAATTTAAATAATCGAATTTATGTTTTTGTATTTGAAACGCAATGTTTATAAGGAGTTCTGTATAGGCAATAATTGAAAAGGTGTAATATTATAATGTAATATATAGACTAAGTTTACACACTTTCATTCCATCAAACCAAAAATATGATGTCATGATTTTGATATTTATAATGGATTTTAATGTCTAAATTTTAATGCACAACAGCGGTAGGTATACTCACTTAGCTACTTTCCCACATTTTTAAAAGTTCTTTTTTCTATATATACAGATGAAAAATTTTGCATTGGGTTAAAAATCTTAGAAATGTAATATGAGATTCCTCATTATATTTGTATTATATAACTGTTTATAAATATAAAAGATACATATTATATGCACGTTTTTTTTAAGCATTACCTACAAGTTCAAATTTTTACAAAACCTCACATCATATTGTAAAACTATTATAATTTCTAATATTCAAGTACCCACGAATAATATTTTACATTACTAGGTACACATTTTACCACTTTGGAAGTGTCTCTCGTGTAAACTATTCAGTTTAGAAAAAAATTATATTAGAACATAGGCGCAAATATCGTTTGAGATTTTGGGGGGGCTAATATGGCTAATAGGGCCTTACTTTGATAATATTGAATAAGCTTAAAACAAAATGTAGGAAATGTTTGGGGGGGCTATGGACATTTTTGCGGGGGCTTAGCCCCTAAAGCTCCCCTATTTGCACCTATGTATTAGAAACCTCGGTATCATTTTTGAAGACCTATCCATAGATACCCTACACGTATGGGTTTGATGAAAAAAAGTTTTTGAGTTTCAGTTCTAAGAATGGGGAACCCCCAAAACGTATGTTTTTTTCTATTTTTGTGTGAAAATCTTATTGCGGTTCACAGAATACATCTACTTACCAAGTTTCAACAGTATACTTCTTATAGTTTCGGAGAAAAGTGGCTGTGACACACGGACGGACAGACAGACAGACATGACGAATCTATAAGGGTTCCGTGTTTTGTTATTTGGCTACGGGATCCTAAAAATAACTGTTTATATATTTGTTTGAATTTTTGGTTACAATATGAACTATACTTACATGGAACCTATTTTTAAATTTTAAATCTTTAGCTATAAAAATTAAACATTTTAGACATTTTAAAGTTCTTAACTGCAAAACAATTTGTACCTACATTTTCAATTTGATAAATGTGATAACGCGATATTTAATATCGTAGAAGTATAGAATATAATAGAAACGACATAATGTATTTAATATTTATTGCCCTATATGGTAAAACAATATTTTACATAGACACGATATTTATTATTTTCTACCATATTATGCAGTATAATTACATTATTCATAGCTTCCCAACAGCGGCTCTATAGACTTACTTCCCAACAGAATTAGGTATATTTTAAATGAGTAGAACTATTTAAATGTTAGAGATTAATGTTATAATTAATGTTATAATTTTTTCGAATTTTGTTTTTATAATTTCAAAAATCGGTATTATTTTTTCTTTCAATTTTGTTTCTGGTTTCGAATATCGGTATTTTCTTTTCGGTTTTGGATATCTAATTATTTTTTCCGATTTCAATTTCGGTTTTGATTACCGTGGTATCGACTTTTTCGATTTCGTTTTCGGCCTCGATATTGATTTCGGTTTTTAACGGTCTTAATCAGTATTTAAAATCGATATCCAATATCGGTTTCAAGCCCTGAACTTACATAGGTAATAATATAATATGGTACGGACAGCGACACAACTTACTTCCTTATATTGAACTGTCTTAAAAATTAGATGGGTGGGTTCCGACTTCTTGGTGGGTAAAATGGTATAATCTACTATAATTTTATTAAACACAGGAATGTCAATAAATTATTTTTATAGAATTAGTTAATCCCGTTTCGAATAAGTTAGAACATTGTTTATAGCGTTTACCTTATTAAATACAATAAATTGTAATAGGTACGAAAAACGATTCGGAGCGGTGATGGTTTGTCAGCCTAGGATATTTTATATTATATTTATATTGTTATTAATTATTATTAATAACGGTAGCCGGTAAGTTGAATCAATATAATTTGCATATAATTATATACTTGAAACGTTTCGAGTACACACGAATAATATTTTTGAGTTACAAGAAAATAACTAAAATCGTTGGTTTTTTATATGTAATTTCGTCCAAATTTTAATTTAAAATAACTATAACAAAAAACTGCGTTTTAGTGTTTATATATTTTTTAGATTTTGTGGTTACAGAATTAACTACTTTATACATTTTAACTACAAAATAATTTTTTAATTTTAAATTTGATAAATGTTGGCAACATTTGAACTTTAAATATGTATTAAAAAAATGTGCCTATGTATTTTTAATAATTTTCAACTGTTATTGTAACAATATATCAAGAGCCTTGTATAAATATATTGTAAATGTTGCTTTATATTATTTTCAAGTTTCTTGACCATGGTTATCTAGATAACCGTGTTCTTGACCCACCAAATACAATTTTATTGACATTTATAGAAAAATAAAGTGAAAAAATTAAATCTGTAAACAGCTTAAAACGAGTCAAAATGTTTTGAAGTATTAAGTAGAGAAAATGATTAAATAAACATATGGTGTAAATTTAAAGTATCTACAGTTACAATTTACAAAAAAGGGATTGTAGGTAAAACACTAATACCTACATTTATACCTTTGAACATAAAATACCAATCATAATTAATCGGTTTCAGATAAGCGGAAAAGCAAAAACGGTAGAGTCTAAAAAAGATTTGAATAAACTACGATCGGAAACACTTCAGTTTTATTTAAAACAAACATCATTTAAATGCAAATGTTCATGTTAAGTATAGCTACGGTACTACAGTGTACCTTGTAGTCATGAGTTCGCAATATATAGTTGGTGTGTACTTAGGCATTACTCTTGTAGTTTTGTGCCGTTTCCGCACTGCTGTATGTCGCAAGTCGCGACTACCAATAGTTAAAAATTCAAGACATGTGCCAAAACAATTTCAATTATGTGTTGTTATGAACACTCGTTTTCAAGGAGACCGATTTATATTTTCTATTGTCACTTGCAAAACTTACGATAATGAAATAACAAATTTACAATAACGTAGATACCTGAAACACCCACATTTCATACATTATGTATGTAATAAATGATATTTTATATATACCCATTATAGTGTGTCCATTTTCGACACCGAACATTTGGTCTTATCTTGATTTAAAAAAAAAATAGAATTCATTGCTTGTATCACGTAGGCCGAAGTGCAACGTGGTGTTAGGTGTTGGCTGGTACAAGCGGTGAATTCCCAATGTCGTATATGTATTTACACAAACAATAATGGAATGTCCGAATGTAACACACGTGAACAATAACAATACAAATCAACCATACTTAATATCTGTTAATTACATTAAACAATAACAAAATATACTATATAGTAGGTATATACCACCTACATATAAATTCTATAAATTCAATATTTTATTAATGAATTAAAATGATTGAATGATTGTATTTTATTGTATTATTGAACGTATTACCTACCACATTATACTAACAATATTTTTATCAAAATGTTGCTCCGGGTTTTTTTATAAAAAAGAACCCTTGCTGGCTTTGCGTTTAGGAGTCACTACCATATAAATAACATTATTATAACATTTATAACATTTTTTTCGGAGATTATGACGTACATTATGATTATACGTGAGTTAAATAAAAATAATAACGATGCATTCTTTTTACGATTTATAAAAAGTAATAATAACGATTTAGTATAACCTAAATCGGTTTGTTAAAAGACTCCAAAATATTGGTGTATTCCTCACGTTTGTGAAGTTGGTCCACCTAAGTATTGCAATTATTTTTTTAAAATCCATGCCGTTATTTTGCAAGTTATTTGCAAGTCCAAACTTTCACCATGAAACTAAAAAATGTACCTAAATTTTACAAAAACCAATTTCATGTAACCCATTTTGACCTAGAACTTCGAAATTGATATCATACGAAAGCTAACGATTATCAAATATCAAGTATTCGGAAGCACCTTTTAGATTCTGAGTGGAACAATGAATGTATTGATTTTACAATGATGTGTGTTTTTTTTTAGATTCTGAGTGAAACGATGAATGTATTGATTTTATAATGATGTGTGTTTTTTTTTTTTTTTTTTTGTGTCTGTCATCACCTTTTAGGACAGTAAAAGTGCTTGGATTTTCTTCAACAATACCTTTTCTGATAGGAAAGTGAATCTAGTTGGTACTTTGGGGGGTCAAAAGTAAAATTTTTCCAATTGTTTTCAAAAGTGCCGTGAAAAACAAAAGAAAAATTAAGGAAAAACGGGAATTTTTACGCAAAACCTGTTTTCAAGAAAATTGATTTTGGTTTTTGGTGTAACTTTAAAACAAATGACCGTAGCTACATGAAATTTTCACTGGTTGTTTAAATTTCCATTTTTTATACATGATAAAATTTTCAAAATATTTTGATTTGTTTTGAGCTGTTTACGGACAATTTCAGTTTCCAATTATATTAGTTTTTTTTCTATGAATGTCAATAAAACTTTATTTGTTGAGTAAAAATACTTGAAAATTTAATACAAGGCTCCTACTATATTGTTACAATGACATTTGAAAAATATTAAAAATCCTTAGTCACAGTTTTTTTTATTAGAATTTAAAGTTCAAAAATTGACAAAATATGTCAAAATCACGAAAATTAGCAAATTATTTTGAGTTAATAATTCGTAAAAATTTTTCTTTTTAGAACTAAGATTTTAAAGTGTAATACAAGATTCCTTATAGGCTAATCTACCTTTATCAAAAAAAAAATGTCTATAAGAAACTCAAATTAAATTTTTATGAGCGTTTGGAATTCATATTTTTACAACATTTGATATTCACTCGATTTATTACGTAACGTTTTTTCTTATTTTGTTGTAATTAAAAAACAAGCGACTGTAGAAACTTGAAAATTTCACTGAATGTTTATATTAGAATTTACTATATACAATAACATTTTGAAAATAATTTGACTCTTTTTGAGCTGTGTAAAGACATTGTAAGTTTTCAATTTTTTTAGTTTTTTTTTCTATAAATATCAATAAAGTTTTATCTATTGAGCCAAAAAGTGTAAAAAATTAATACAAGGCTCCTGATACATTGTTACAATAGAAGTTGAAAAATATTAAAAATACATATGCACAATTATTTTTTATAAGCATTTGAAGTTGAAATTTTGACAACATTTATCAAATTTAAAATTGAATAATTATTTTGTAGTTAAAAATTTATAAAATGTTCAACTTTTATATCTAAGGACTAAAAATTTAAAACAAGATTTCACGTAAATATTTAATTATGTTGCCAAAAATTCTAAGAAATACATAAGCACAGTTTATTTTTATAGTCATTTTAATTTCCAATTTAGACGAAATTACATATTAAAAAACCTGGAATAACTATTTTAGTTATTTTGTTGTGATTGTAATGATTGTATAATATTATTTGTGGGTACTTGAAACTTCTAAAGCATACTATTATATATCTATGATAGTACCACGGTTTGTTGTTGATGTATAACGCGTTACCTGATGGATATTGTGATATGAATAATTTGGAACTTATTATTGATACCTATTATAATTTATAGGTCAATTTTTTTTTAATACTATAGATAAGTATACCTAAATATGTATGTCTTATACCCAGACTGACATACCGTCTCCACTCAGAATCGTTATTCTTATCCAGTGATATTATATCATTGAATTCAAATTTAATACTATCCATTATAAAGTGACCCACTTGTAACCTACTTTACAGCAGAGCGACATACACTTACCCACTTTTTTTAAATTTGCTAGTCCTTCCGGTAGCCGCTACAAACTTTTGAACTTGTGAAGTTGGCCCATCTGGTTTGACCTTGAACTTTGAAATTAGTATTAAACAAAAGCTAATGATTAGCAAGAATTTTCAAGTCTCTTCTTAGAATTTTCAAGTTACCCGAACGGCCACTATGAGCTTTGAAGTTTGGAAATTAGCCCATCCAAGTTGTCTCAGAACTTCTAAATAGGTATCACACGAAAGTTTATGATTAGCAAGTATTTTTAAGTCCAATTTTAGAATTTACAAGTTCAAACACGGGTGGCCAGTAAGAGCTTTATTAGTTCAAAAGTTAGCCCAACCAAGTTATCCAAGAACTTAAAACAGACTTGGTTAAAATACTTTTTAAAAGTATTTCAAATACATCTTATTCCGAATACTTAAAAAAGTACTTTTTGATAATAATATTCCTAAGTATTTTTGAATACTTCACAAAAAGTATTCCAAATATTTGTCGAATACTGTTTTTCAGTAGATTTAGAATTTAATAGCAAAAATATTAGTTTTTTTTCAATTCTGTGTTTATAAATGAACATTATTACTATCTCGATAATACACATCTATCTGGCTATATATTAGTTATAAATTATATTCAAATTAATATAATTAATAAGTTATAATTAGTAATATATATAATAAGATCCTAACCTAACCTAACCTATATAAGAAAAAAAATATTCCGAATACGGAGGTTAGTACCTAAAAGATCTGTCAAAGTTACGGTGTTAGCCCATCCAAGTTGTCCAAAAACTTTGAAAAGGGTACCAAACGATCGATTTTAATTTACAAGTATTTGCAAGTCCCTTCATAAAATGTGCTAGTCGTTCAGGTGGTCGGCATGAAGTGGCCGCTAACTTTTGAAGTTGGGCCGTTGTCGGGGTAATTTGACCTGAAATTTCGAATTGGGTACCAAACGAAAACTAATGGTATGGCAAGCATTTGCAAGTCACTATGGCGACAACCGTTAGCTTTTGATGCTGGTCATTTTGGCTCAACCGTTTCGATCGAGAATTTTATGATTCCTGGTTAACAAACAAAATCCAATGATTTTCAAGTATGCGCAAGCTTATTTTAAAAATTTAGAAGTTACTCAGGGATCTATATGACTATATCTTTTACTTATCACCCCTACTTAGGGGCTTTCAAAAATATTATTATACCATTTCTTGTTCCACGTTTGTATTGATTTGTACGACACTCCTATTTTGAATATTGAAACGAAATCTGCAGTTTTAAACGTTTATTCTTTAGGTACATTTCGTTATTTCTGTATGTTGTAACTTACAGTGTTATACAGTTCAGTTTACAGTGTAGCTTATGCATACTGAACATAATATAACTTAGGTATATGTGTGTTGTATACTTGTATGTAGAAATGTACCTATTTAATATTTATTTACTATTTATTACTATTTATTATATTGTATTAGTATGTTCTTACTATTATTACCTACCTACTTATTATTATTTCTTATTTTATAGTAATAACACATTAATACAATATTACATTATACAAATAAATGTATAAATAAAAAATAATATACATATATTTTGTCGACTATTCACGAACTCATATAGCATGAACTGTATTTACGAAACTAGTACCCAGACAGCAATTTTTTGTTTAATAATATTATTATAACATTATAATAGCGAATAATATTAGTATAACGTTATTATAATACTATTATAATATTATCATTACAAAATGCTGTCTGGGTATAGACTTATCAGGACGTTTATGAATTATTCTGATTTTTAGCTGAATATTAGGAACATTCATTGATTGATTAAATATTTATTTTAGGTCATAGGTGTAATATTTGTTTAATATGCCGTTTCGTGGTTCTCAATATTATGTCTATTACCTACAATCATGGCTGGCCGACTAGGGATCATATCATGATACCTTAATATGCTCTTAAATAAGTTTGGACTTGCAAATTCTAAAAATAGAATTGCAAATACTTGCAAATAACTTGCAAAATAATGGCATAGATTTAAAAAAAATTGCAGTACTTAGGTGGGCCAACGTCACGAATGTATATTCCTCCACTAATTTATACTCTATAAATATGTACTTATTGTCATGTTACTATAATTAACTACACTCGTTTTAAAAGAAAAAAAATAGTGAAAATTCAAAAAACTTATGTGGAATCTTGTAGGAAATATTCAAGTTTTTCGAATGAGCTTAAATAAAAATATCAAACATTTATTTTCAAAAATTTAAAAATGTCAAATAAGAAGTATGAAGTAAATATTCTAACTTCAAACCCTCATAAAAAACTATTGTAAATTTACGTTCAACTATTTTTTAATTCCAATATAACTAATTTATGAGGAACCTTGTATTAATTCCCAAGATTTTTTACAGAGCATATTTTTAAAAATTTCAAATGTCTATAAATAGCTCATATACATCGAAAATATTTGGAAATTACACTATAAATATTGCTAGTATAAACAATAATAATATAAAAATATAGGTACATTAATATTATACTTTAAATTTTTATATTAAAAGAATAATATAAAAATTTAAAGTATTTAGAGTACCTAATTTATTATTGAATTACAAGAAAATGAAAAAACCGAACTGGTTTTGAGTACAAATTCACATATTATTTCAGTTTTTCAAAATTATTAAGAAAAGTAATAATTTTTACTTTTAACCTACCAAAATATCAACATTCATGATATTAAAGTTGAAATATTTTTAGATTCTGAGCGGAGCGATGCACGTATTGATTTTACAATGATGTGTGTCTTTTATTTTTTTTTTGTGTCTGTGGGATAGTAAAAATACTTCAATTTTCTTTAAAAACATCTTTTCTTTTGAGTTATTTTATATTTATAGACATTTCAAATTTTGAAATTTTTTGTTATTCTATAACATTCAATGCAATTTTAGTTGTTGGGTCAAAAAGCTTGAACATTTAATACAAAGTTCCTCATAAATTGATATAATAGTAGTTAAAAAATATTAAAAATTTATAGTCACAATTTTTATTTTATAGGCATTTAAACTTTAAATTTTTACGAAATTCATCTTTATAGAATATAGGTACTATTATTATATTTTATACAAACAATGACATTTTCAAATGCATTATTATTTGGGCAAAAATTAATTTAACCTACTGTAATTGTTGTACTAATGCCTAATAACTAATAGTAAAATAAATTACTTTAATCACAATAATATGTCATCAAATGTAGGTACTTAGTAATATTATAGGTTGATAGACGGCCTTCCCTCAAAATCTTTTTTCTTATTCAATGATTTTATATCTAGCTAAAATATGTTTATTTTTTACTACTTTATAATTAAAATAGTGAATAAACAAATTTCTCACGAGTGACAAAGCCAAGACGTTATTATTATACAATTTAGTTTTTTTTATGTTTTTACATTTTTTTTCAAACACCTAATATTTTACATTTAAATAATATTGTAGTATTGACTATCGTGTGTGTTGGCGACTGCTGACTATAACGAAAAAATATATATACACTATTATAATATACATATTACAGTTATGAGTTATGTTTATGCTATCTAATTTTACATTAAAAAAATTCTACATTATTAATTCGATGACGTAAATAAAACAATTTATTGTGAAGTTCATTGAAAAATTAATTATTCTACTTATTTTTCATAGTTTCATATAGTTTAATATGTCATTTTCAATGCGATATTACTTACTGCAGTTCGTCGAGAAATTTAGAAATGATTTTCATAATATCATATTAAGTGCTATCCACCGATAAACACGTAATGTGATCTTACGATTTACAGATATATATACTTAATATTTGTTGTAAATTATGATGGGCAATTCAAAATGGACAAAATGCGTTTATGCGGTACATAATTAATAATTGTACAATAATCGAACGAGCATATTATATAGATATAATAACTACTTTTGAATGACTATATATTGTGAAATAAGAACGGCAGTAATTATTTAATTAACAGCTGCATATATATATATATATATAAACAATTTAAACATTAGTTATACCTTATATTTTACCTACGTTATATAATTGATTATTAAAATAGATATGCGATTACTATATTTGAAAGCTTGTACCTATACGTACCTAACCTAACCTAGGTAGTAAGAATAAAGACTATACCTAATAGACTATTATATGACATATTATCTTATATAGGTAACTTCGCAGATATCGTAGTTTACTATATTAATTGAGCTGCAAATGTTTTCTGGAATTATGAACGATGTGGCGTCATATACGATGAGGGGGGCTGGGGAAGTGAGATAGATAGATACGGGAAGATAGAGTGAGAGAGAGGAAGTGAGGAAAACAGATAAATATTATTTCCGCATTTTATGCATTATTTAACAGCAGTACGATTTAATTAAACAGATATTTTAGTTAGGTGTGGTAGCGAAAATTGTGTCCCATTTTTTAAACATTTTAAATATTATGTATAAAAATAAAAACGTTTTATTACAATACTTGTCACAATATTCATTGTATTTTAAAATCCAATGTCTAATTTATTATAACAATAAATGTATATTTTTCATTTCTGTAGTAGGTAATAAAATATTAAAATATCATAATACTATTTAATCAAATATAAAATAAAATAATGTAATATTTAGTAATAATGATATTTGAATTAAGGGATTAGATAGGAATGACTGTTAGAGCAAATGTTTATTTAATACATACTATTTTCTCAATACAGCAAAAAACAGAAAAAATCAATAAAATATGGAAGGTGTAATGTGTTTATTGATAAACCAGTAATTTAAGAATTTTAAATAATATATTGCTGTATTATAAATTAAAATATAAAAACTGGAAATTCAAACACGTAGACGTCGTACCTATCATTTGTATAGCTTCATAAAAAAACTAGTACTTATAAATTATTGCTGTAGTCGCTCGTTTAAAGTCAATAATCTTTATAATTTGTATAAAACTCATGTAATAACAAATAAAAATATCAATAAACAAGTAATAATAATTATCAAGTTTTGCAATAATAACATCATAATAATCGGCAGTTTAGGTTTCACTTATCATTATAGGTGTGTATAATACGTATATAGTTTCCAGCTATAAGGCCAGGTCCCCTACTCTTGTGACTTGAGTTTTTGGCAAAAAACCTTGCCGGAATAACGTCCACGATGGATAATCTAATTTCAACCCGCATTTTTTCCTTTTCGTAGCTAGGTCCCAAGGTCATTTTCGCAGTAGGAAATGGCGAAAATAATAATAATAGGTGTAATAACAGTCCTGTTAAAACACCACGCACCGATAAAGCGACGCTACTTAAAAAAAAAATACGAATATAATTTATAATAATATTATGTGTATTGTGTATGACCTTTCGAACGCCACCGTTTTTTCACCGACTATAACTTGGTATTCGAAAACTATTTGTCTGTTCACGCTTATATTTTAATGTTATTATTATTTATTAGGTATCGATGATTATGGTAGCCGGGACGGGACGAGAATGCGAGAGCGCTTGATCAACAATGTACAACTACTGTATAATGATAATATTATGTATAATTATACCCTTATTACGATAATAGGTACCTACATAATTTTTTATTATTTTACGAGGAGGAACGCGGCGGTGACAATAATAATATACCTGTATTATATTTACTTACATGCCACGACACATACGTGTATGTGTTTGGAAACGAGTGCGATGTGAAGTGCATATAACCCAAGAGGCTAAGACCTAACCTATCGAATCGATGCGTTATTACTTATTACACAATAATATTAAACAGGTACACCACCGATCACTGCCATAAAACGAACAGCGAATTCCAAACAATAATTGTGTATCACATCCGGCGGCGGTTATTATGGTGTTCCGCGATAGCATTTTATTATACAATTGTAATATAATATTATATGTAATGTATGTCACCTGGGAAAAAACGACAAGGAAAAATATCACAAGTAAAAAGAAGAAACGGTCGCGGTGGTGTGTGTTTTTACTTACCTATATTACCTATTTGCTTAAGATGCATTAAAATGTTTGAAAATTAAAAATAACCTTTCCAAGACAATATTGAGCCAATTAACACTATAAATGCCAGTTGTCGTTTTTATGGACAAAAATAATGTAATTTTTATGATATCAGGCCACTTTATACATTTCACACATACATTTCATATACTTATTTTCTAATATAAATTATGAACTTGGCGCTTGGTATATAATAATATTATTATGTGTGTACTGTCTATAGACTATAATATATTAGATAATAGGTATAACCCTGTGGTATGAAGGGAAAACAATGAGTTACCTCCGGTGGTCCGCATATTGTGGCAAATTGATAATAATGAAAGTAATTATACGCTGAATGACCGACGACGACATAATGACATAATATATTATTAATTATTATACTACGCATATTATGTTTGTCTTTTAAATGATAGTGATTTATGTCCAAAAATCATTTATTAGAATGTTCAAAAATCACAAATACAATACGAATGTCGGATAATGTATACCTAATACCTATACAAAAATCATAAAAATAAACGACTCAAAAAATATATTTGTAATTTGTAAGCATTTCAATTTACTTTACAAAATGTTACTACTAAAAACACATATTCTGTGTCGTTTTTTTACCCTTGTCTTTTTTATTACGAGTCATATTTTACCGATTACTGACTGGGTCACACACGCGATTAATTCGGTTCTAACGAAAACGAGACGTATCGATCATTACAGTATTGTTATTATTTATTTGCATTATTATTACTTTTATTATGGTTTTCACCTTCGAACGCGTCGTCGCGTACAGGAACCTCGCCGGCCTGGTGTTGTGTGCGTAAGCGCGATAAATGTAAAAGGTAAAAGAAAATCAAATTAAATCAAACATAATAAATTATTATGTTATGTATAGTAAAACAAACACGCATTAATCCACAAGTGGCCGCGACATGGGATGTGGCGGTGCAAGAGGCGGCGGAGGAGGTGTGCGTTGATTATTATTATGCCGTAGTATCGTTTGTATCGGAACAACGACCAACGATGTAAAAAATTGAACATGTTATTATTATAACTACAATATAATATATTATTTTGTAGAACATATTATTACAATATTTGTTATTATTATTATTATTATTATTATTATTATTCCTTTTAATACTTTAATCGTATAATATAGTTTTATCGGACCGGACAAAGGCCGAACGATAAGATTTTAGCCAAATGTATTCTATTCCCTACTCCCGTATACTTGCGTCTTCGTTGTTTGCGCAACACATATACACACGCACACGCACACTCGCACGCACGCACACGTTATAAGAGCGATCGCCGCTCGCCGTTCGAATGCTTGTCACAGTCAGTCACGTGAGATCTTTCGGCCGCTCGTCTCACTCGTCGTGAACACCTCAACTCGTCTCGATCGTCGCCGGAAAGGCCGTTTCGTCCTCCAGCACAGCAAAATATAGACAAAACCATGTCGGCCGCCATTGCCACCGTCCACTGGCTGATGACGATTGTCGTCGTATTGCTCATCGGCGCCGTCCAAGCCACCAATCATCCTTCGCGTGCTGATAGGCAATCGATCGCCAACCCAAACAAAGTGTCGAACGAGAGAGGTATGTACCGTCATATGACATGCCGAATCGGTCTTGATTTCATACATATTTTTATCGACGATTAAGCAAATAAACTACCTCTATATAATGTGCATTACACGACAGTCTAAACTTTATTTTATTTTTTATCAAAGGAATATCTCTGTATTTTCGAGTAACCTTTAGACCTTAGAGCATCCTCTAATATGGGAATAATAATGGAATAATAGAATAATAGTACCTATAGGTATATATATGCACTATGTTAAACCTAAAAAATATAATCCTAACAGCGTGATAGTAAATCACGATGTTTACAATTCCGCCTAGGAAAATCGCAAGTCCGGTCACGCAGCTTGGGTGCATATTTAATGAAAAACCTTGTCGGAATAAAGTTTATGATGGATAATCTAATAATTCAACATTATTAATTCAGAATTTTTCATTTTCGTCCCAAGGTCGATTTTGCAGGAGGAAATGACAAAGCTAATAATAACGGTAATGGGAAAACACCACATATCGATAATTTTATAAGCGAAATAATGTTATAATAAATGTACAAGTCTTAAAAAATAACGGGTTTTGGACGAATTTTAGTTCTTCAACGGATTATACAATCAAAAGTGCTCGTTATGTAACCTTTACAAAAACCGTCCATTATTGTAAGTTTTATATGATATTATTGACATAACGATTAATGTGCTGCCTATTAAATTAGATTATCGACTTTATTGAAGTTTTACGAACATTTGAATGCAATATAATTAATGTTGTTATTGTGTGTTTTAATTCAAACATTTTGTATGAGCATTTGCTAGACATCATTTAATTTTTTAAATGTTTTAGTTTTTTTTCTATAAATATTGATTAAAACTTTTGTGCTCAATAAAAAATCTTGAATTAAATTAATACAAGATTCTCGATAGGTTACCTTGTAGACTGCTGTTATCTATAAAAATATCGAAAATAAAATGTATGGACACAATTTTTATTCATATCACAATCAGTGGATTATTTACACCTAGGTATCTAATCGAAAATTATTTCCGCTGGAAATTATTGAAGTATAGCTAGTTTACTAGTCCATGCAACCGTGCAGAATGCAGATTTTGGCTTCAGACGTTCCCGAAGTAATCATAGGTACATACGATGTGTTTTACGAACGACGAAGTCTGTTGTCCAGTTTATACTTTATACCACACTACCGCGTCTAATGATCATATACTAAATAGCGTTGAATATAAATACTAGCATTTACAAATAATTATACTCAATGTTAATAGTAACATTTATAACGACTATTAGTCATTAAACACGCACATACCTACGATATAATATTATAATGTATTTTACCAAGAACCCATTCTAGTATACATTCATTATACAACGCGTATACCTATACCTACTGCGAGTAACCGATGATACCTACACGACTAGTTAGTTAATTAGTTATTAGCACAAAAATTAAAACTAGTGTTTTTTTACATTACTTATACTTAACAAATAATAACTTATTTGATTACTTGGGGTTTTATTTCCCTAAGCTATCAAATAATATTATTTAGTGATGAAATATAAAATAATGTGTGAATTTATATTATAATAATAATTTATAAAGACAAACAAGAGTGTAACATTGTAACATTTGTGTATCATTCATGTAACTAACGATCAAAATTCGGTCAGCGCTCCACGATGTCCACTCCACGTGGTATATCTATATAGGTGGTACGTGGTATCATTGTATCAACTATCAAGCAATACCTACCTAATTTGCTTGATATTTATTTTTTTTTTGTATCAACAAGTATAGACTTTGTTTCGATATATTTAGTTTAGTTAACTATTTTTTAACCACACAAACAATATTGCTTTTCGTAATCACTAGCATCAGTACGTGTCTGGGTGTCTGTCTCCTGCTGGGCTTAATCTCCAAAATAATTTATTCGATGCTGAAGCTCCCCGAAAATAAAAACAATAACACTTATTTTACACATCTAAATAAAATGTACTTTTAATTATTTTGTGTACACGCTTTTGGGTGGGATATACTGGACCAAAAAATATATTTATACTTCTTTCGATCAAAAATCGCATCATCTTGGTACTTTAGAGAAGTAATTTTTCAACATTCTCAAAAGTTATTCAACAATTTGGGAAACTCTATCAAAAATTGGACTATTTTATTTATTATGACAAGAGCATAAGATGTTGTCTTAAGACTTAAGTTTGTCACTAAAAATACTTAAGAAGATAATACAAAGTTATTCATAAGTTTTTTTTACTGTAATATTAAAAAAAAAAGGTTTTGCACCTATACTTACACCGCATGGTCTACGCGCGCGATACCTCAGTATTGATGACTATTATATTAAGTTAATAACAGCTGAATTATAATTTCTATTTATTGTATGTAATTTTTTTTGGAAAAATTAAATCAACCTATAACGTACAACTAATAGAAAATAAATTACTTATAGCAATATACTTAATAGACAAAAATAATTTCCTTCGAAATATAAACTGACAGGTTAGGTCAGAATAAGTTTACATCGTGTACAAATATACAATGATTTATCATTGAATTTAAATTTTACGTATTCATTATAGGTTCAATGACAGGTTTACTATACGTCTATACAGGAAAGTGGCTTCCTCGGTTTTCACTTTGTTTTCGCTATGGTTGATAAAAGCCATTTGGTTCGGAATTTCTTGTCATGGTTTCAGGGGCAGCAAGAGATTAATCCGGCCCATTCTCCAAATTCACCGTTAATCCACCCGTAGTTTTACTTGTCTTACATTATAAGGTATACAAATTGAAATTATATTGGTTTTTTGTTTTTTTTTATCATAAATGGTAATAATATTTACAATTTAAAATCATGAAATTTTTTTTTTATAGAAATCAGGTCGATTTGTTTTGTACTGGTAAATTCTATATCATTATAAAATATTTATTTATAGGTAGTGTACATTTACCCAAAAAATAGAAATATATATTATGTGTAAGTATAATTTTATCGAGGCCCACTATTTAATATTTGCCGGCCGTGGTAGCTCCAAAAATGTCTAAGTGCAACATATTGCTACCTCTGCTGCCCCCGTGCGCACGTCTATGTCTTGTCAGTTGTCGTACCTTCTCTGAAAGTTTTTCATAATTAATTTATCTATATAGTTAACACATGAGACTTATATAGGCACATAGGCACATAGCACATTACAACAGAATACAAGTAGGTATAGTAAATGTATACTTGTATGAACTATTCTCATGAAAAAAATTATAAAATATGAATGAATATTTTATAATTTTATAAATATACGTTTGAAATTTATTTGGTACATTTTAAAAGTTTAAATTTAAATTTAATCATAGTTTGTACACTATAAACAAGCGTAATAATAACACGGAGGCACCTATTGCAAAGTATAACGTCATTTCTCATTATGTTTCGCCATTCGCCATTTCGACGGGTTAGACTGCTAACTATTTAAAATTTTATATTGTTATGAGTATTATTATTCGTAAACCAATATTAGATTAATATCGTATATTCGTATGTTTATATCATATAAATTCTTAATTCGTAATAACTAATAACATAAAATAAATTTCGCATGGCATAAACACAATGTAAAAACGTGTTTTTTTATTATTATTATTTATTAGATATTGTTAGAAATTTCATATAGGTAGTGATATTACGAGTATTCCATCGTAATGGAAAATCATTGCTCGGAAACTATTGCGCGTGTACTGCTGTCGTAATCGTAAAATGTAGGCTCGTAATGCATAATATTATAATAATACAATAAAATTCAATAATTAGTGTGCTAAACTTAAACTATAGGAAAATGATAAGTATGAATTTAAAAAAAGACCCCTGCAATCACTCTTAATGTACAGCTTACCATAATCATGATGTTGATGTTGTTGTACGAGTATAGTACGTATATAATACATGTATTCAATATTCATGTTAGTTTCATTCTGATTCATAAGTAAAACTTGTATTTATGTATAAACACAAACCTTTTTAAGACTAGTTACTCAAACATTTATACTTATAATTTAAAATATATCGAACAATAAAATAAACTGGTACCTAATGATATAATAATTTTATAATAAATGGCTGGACTGTGGGTATTTATATCTTTAGATCAAATAATTGATATTGTAGTTCAAACTTCAACAAACTTATATTTTGATTTAAAAGACACTTCACTCCTGATCCGGCCAATCCAGCTATCCAACAGTCTTCAGGGGTCCAGAGATTTTTTTCTATCTGGCCACCCAACGCTGAAAGGCAAAAATGAAATAATATCTTAATGTTTAACCGTGATTTTATTTTTTTGTTTGTCATCATTTTTATATTAGGTAGGTACATAGTAATTATTTTTATTAATTATAATGATTTCAACAAATAGATCAACCCAACAATTTTATTATAAGTTTAAGATTGGACTATGAAAATAAATTATGATTGTATAAACTAGAACTTGAATCATTTACTTTTTATTTATAATGCTTTTATTGGATGTTCAATTCTACAGAAATTTGATTTATATCTCGCAAAATTCAAATATACATATTTTAATTTGCATCTTCCTCTTTTTGAGTCAGACATTTTATGTAATTATTTTGTTGAAACTGATTACTTGAATATAGGAAGAAACCCAACACTTTAATTCAGCTCAATCCTTCAATTATTTATATAAAATGTATACTATTTTCATATTTGTTTACAATAGGTATAGGTACCTAGCTACAGCTGTATCGCACAAGTATATCATAGGAACTTATTTTTCTAATCACACGACTTTTTATTGACATTATAGTCGTTAAAATAAATTCATAGTATAATTTTGAGTATTTCTTTAAAATTATTTTTATATCATTAAATTCCAAAGTTGGAAGTCCAGCCCTAGCTTCGATATTTGTATCTTGAAAATTAACATTAAACGTTTTACAATTTTTAAATTATAATTATTTACCTCTGTTAATAATCTGGTTTTTAAAAGAAAATATTTTGTTTTCACAGTGGCTTATTTATAACTACTTATGTGCTGGGGTATTCAAATGTTAAGCCAGACCAACACTGTTTACTAATTATAAATAATAAACCAACTTATTAACTGTAATGTTATAACCCTAATGCTTATGGGTATTGCTAACGGTGCAGGTAAATTACAGATAACAAGAGAACAAAAGATGATAATTGTATAATTTTTAATAGACAGCTAAAAATAAAGTAATTTATAGCATTCTTTAATGAATAACTTATCTGCATAAGAGACTATAGTTGGGTGACTGCATAATATTTTTAAGTGTTTACTTTTACAAAGTATACAGTTAGAAGGCATAAAATAACCTATACATATGTAGTTACTAGTTAGTAGTTACTATACCTAAGTCCAGTGTCCCACATAAAATTTACTTTTGTTAGTAAAAAGTTGTCACAATATTGTAAAGCTCTTATCTGATCGATTATACTAATAATTAGTATTTACAGATAATTATAACAATGATTTAATGATTTTATTGTAATAATATAAAATTATACTTTTAGTACATAATATTTTTTATAAACTAATTCGTTCACATTTTACGGTACCTACACTTAAAAAATAGGTTGCTTTTTTTAATAAAAATCATATAATTATATCAAATGATCTACAACAATGCTACCTATTCGTAAACTATTTTATAATAACCAAAAATCTGAAGATTTTAATTAGCATTGGCTGCATGTCTTTTATTGTATTGTACTATCTACATTAAGCTGGCGTACATAAATCTACTCGTATCTACTTTGTTGAGTATCTTATAATCTGCTTACACCCGCTAAAGCGCGTCGATCATGGTCGTCATGTTATTAGTGTTTACCATAGATTATTTTATAAAATATTATGTTATTTGATGATTTTATTTTATTTTTAAGTGTGTACCTATACACTCGGTTATCTGCTCTATACTTTTAATTCTGCACATCTCGTTATTGACATTATAAATTAATTTTAATCTATTTTATCACGTGTAACCATGTTGTTAGTTGTAATCATTTTTTAGAAACATGATATTAATATTCGAAGTGATTGTTATTTTTGAGTGTGTTGTATTGTCAATTGAAAAAGTATAATATTAATTTCAAACATGGTTGTAAACTATAGGTATACCTTGTCAATATTTTAAACATAAATCAGTTAATTTCTTAATTTTTATAAATAACATTTTGACACTATTATCATAGTAATTACCTACTATATTATACATATTTTATACTTCCATTATGATTGCAAGAAATTATAGGTTTTATTTTATATTATTGCAATTTTCTTTTTACTTGTATAATTATTAATTACCTACGTACTATATTTCTACATCTCGTTTAATATTTATACACTTTACACATAGCAGCAAGTAAAATACCTACCTTAATCGTGCAGATCAGTTGATCTTACTGAGAATAATAATCTGTATTATAGTACTTGAATATTTTATTTTCGGAATCATTCAAAGTATGTAATGGGTAAGTTCTCAAGGGAATATCTACAATATACGTACTTATATTAGAACATGATCATAAATATTTAAATATTTTAAAGTCCTTTGAAAACGTGCTACGTTTTTGTCTCACTCGAATGAAATGTTTCGATTTTCAATTAATCTGTTTACTGTTGCCAGTGTGTGATAATTTATTTTTTAACAGTCACTTCATTATGATGTAGTATATAAACAGAATTTAGAGTTGATAAGTTGTTTAAAAAGGGAAGAAAATGTATGGTCGATAAATTACACTCAACGAAGTTTTCGACCAAAACATTATATACAAATGTTTTGCACTCAAACGGTTACATTTGGGTTGATTAATGGTACTAAAACAAAAATATATATTATTTATATATATTTAAAAACATCCCCAACCAGCATAATAAAACCGTCATTGGATAAAATTTTAATTTGTGGGAGAGTCATCGACAAACATAATAATATATAATATATTTTTATATATATAATATACATTTTTGTTATGTTATATACTTATATATTATATAGAAACAGAAAAAGTTTTAATTGTTTTGAAATTATTTATCGTGGTGACAAAAAACAACCTTTTGAGATTCTGAGTGCGGAACGATGGATGTATTGGTTTTACAATATTGATATGTGTGCTTTTTTGTATCTGTGTACAACCAACAGTTTTAAGGGTAATTTTTAATAACAAATTGGATCTAGTTGGTACTTTTGGGGAAATAACAAAAAAATTCCCAAAACTTTAACAATATTCGGGGAGAAAAAAGTATACAAGTACTAACTACTATATTCTGTACAATAGGTGTTGATTGTACTTCATAATTGAGTAGGTCACTGTATTGGATGATGTGTTCAATTTGAATTCAATGTTAAATCATTGCATATGAAAAACAATTTTGAGCGGAGGCAGACTGTCATCAGTCTATACTAAGTTTCATATTTTTATTGGTATTATACTGATTTATTTTACTATTAGTAATATAATAGGTTGAATTATTTTGAAGTGAAACTTCTTTACTGAGGGTATGACAAAAATATTAAGTCACGTGACCGACTGATCAAAACAAAACGACGATCAGAATGAAACAACTGAACGCCACGCTAATAAAGCGCATGCGCGTCGGATATTTGCTACGCAACGGTTTATAAAACACTCTTTATCGCCCTATACCCTTGATGGAAGAGATCAATTGCCATTTGTGTTAAGTGGAGACTTTAATGTAAGCTTTGCTTCAGAACACTCCAGACATACATTTTTTCCGAAACAAACTTAATTTATTAATGATCCAATAACACTAACAACAAGATCAGGAACTACGATTGATGTGATTTTTACACGGTACCTACCTAATGTACAATCAAGAACTTAAATATCTTATTTCAGCTATCATAGACCAATAATATCTACTTTTCCAAAAGAAATATCTACAGATAAATCCTCCGACGAATACATGGAAATTGATGAATTAGAATAATTTTATTCTAATTCTTTGTTTTTTTATATTTTTCTATATAAAAAACTATATAGTCTTAAGGATGTACACCATACCTATCACTATTAAATGTTTCAGATTGTCATATTTATTTTCAAAAAATAATAGACAAACATTCTTATAAATGTATGGGCCATGGGATGCTAGATATATGACCTATACGTGGTGCACCCCGGGTAATGGTAACAATATATGGAAAAAAAGTTTACGAGCAATAGGTAAGCCCCGATTAAATATGTCGTTAGCTGTAATGGACCCGAACTGTTATTATTCCAACCTTGCTGTCACGTCACTATTTTTATCTTGTGCCTTAGTAAAGTAGTTTCACTTCATACGCGCGTACTTGTTTTTTCTGAAGACATGGCTTAACTTCAATTTTAAATACGCGTATTTTTTAACGTCAGATGGATTTTGGGGAACACAACATAAAAAATTCAGTAGAAAAGGTTCAATCATTCAAAACTAACCTCCTATGAAGCTTTGCAGACAAATATATTGCCTAATTTCGATTGTTTTCTTTTTTAAGATTCCAGGTGCCACCACCCAACGACACACAATTGCAATACTTCTGTGTATCCGATTTTGGACTGGAAATTGTCCGGCTGGTTTTACCATTCGATGTTCAAATCGTGCCGACCTCTGTACTCGTTGAAGGGCGAGAACGTTTGCGTTGAAAACCAAGACCTGCCAAAGACCAGAGAAATGTGCGAAGACTTATGCGGTAAGTTATGTAACGATGATGGTGCGAGTGTGTGTGTGTTGGTGGATATAGGAAGGCAAATAGTTCTGTTATCGTATTGCCGTGGCATACAATTACCGTAATACCGTTAATAAATACCGTTTATATAATTTATTTGTTTTTAATTAACTATTAAAAAAAAAAAATATCATATATTTAAACAAAAATTGTATTGTTCAATTTAGGATTACGGTAAATAAATAAATATGATATAACGGCGAGGAACAGGATCCTGAAATATCCGATAAAATGTATTTAAAAGGATCGTTTTCACTAAGCTTTGAGCGCCACATGAACTCTGCCAAATAGGACTCAAAGAAATGTCGAGCAGTACCATGACGTCATTTATTACCTTACCAACCCCCCCCCCCAAACATTTGAATCGCCCCACATTCACTTTATACGTTTTGGTGGTTCAGTGGTTGTGACTTTCAGAGATCTCTATGACGATAACCTATTCCCCTTGAATTCTGCATATTATTGTACAATTTCCAACAGTCCGAAAATATTATTCACCCTGGCCTAATAAATTGTCGAGTTAATGGTAGTTAAGTTTTTTCCAACCGATCAGTCATACACACAATAAAACACTCTTTGGTTTCTCGAAAATTAATAGCACAAACTGTCTACCCACTGTGGCACTGCCGAGGAATTATACGACCACCACTGTTTTTTTGCGTACAAAAAGACTTTCATCCATTCCCAAACTCTGAAGTCTCATTTCGTGAAATTATACGACAAACCGTGGAATTATATTAATATATTGTAATGTTCAAAAACTGCAGCCTGCAAGGCGAGTTGCTGTTTCAACGCCTGGCAACGGATTTATCAAAATGATTTACTATATTGTATGCCTACACTAATTCCGAGTTGCATGAAAAGTGTATTAATTTATTTGTTCCATAAGATTTAATGGACCAATCATGGGCCACTAAATCATACATAAGGCACCCTTATTAGCTCCTATTGATTCGTTAAATGTTTAATGATTGCTCGTGAAACCCGGCATAGTAGTACAACATTGATGTAACAGATTTGTTTTTTTTCGCTGTGTAGGTGAATCGTGCGTCATGAGCAACGGGTCGATGGGCATTTGCATGTTCAATCAAATGTGCAAGATCATAAACAACAAGCCCTCCGCCCACCCAAGACCATGTGGCAGTTACAATGTAAATTGTTGTCCCAAGGTATCAGACAGCAACTTGGTACCGTACAGAGATCCTTCGGGAAACATCAACGGGAATGGCGAATTTGAAAACCGCATAAGCGCCGCTGACCAATCGTCCTCCCGAACCGATACAATTTACATCTATCGTTTTCCAAATACTCCAGTTATGGAAGGAAAACTCAATAAGTAGTACTTGTACTAGCAACAGTAACGTAACATTGTTATGGTGTTTAACAAATAGTTACTGAGGTTTTTTTTTCTCTACTTAATATCATTACTTTTATTATAACACTATTATTGTTTTAATTATAACTATTATTATTATTATTATTATTATTTTTTTATCATCATCATGTTATAATATTATACTATGATTACGCGTAACATCGCCTAATAGGTTTCAACCCGTACAATACGTCACTATAGAACCGTACAGATCAACAGTTTTACACGCCTTTTAAACTCTATATTTATTATTATATCCTGTATTGAACGTATTGTACGAAAATGAATTGTTTAAAGGCCAACGCTTGCGTTCCATCGTACAATATTAAACGATGGTGAAACACACATTGCAAGTGGCGTTAGGTACCGTGTTTATTTATTACGTTTAACGCAGTTGGTTTAAGCGTTTATATATTATTATTTATTTTTTTGTTCATGATTAAGTTACTATGTAGTATGTACGGTTGAATATCAAAATATTATAATTCTTAACGTGGTTATCATTAATTATACATTTTATCACTATTCAGTGTATTTTTTTTTAATATTATCATAATAAATCAAATAAATACAGATGTATTATATATAGTTCGTTATTGCATTGCACAAGAAGCCATTAGCTTATTATTTTCTTATCATAATAATAGTATATTTAAAAAAATATAATTTGTATATTTAAGACAATCGGTAATTTTATGAGCTCAATGACTTGCTAACCTTGTGGGTGAACCAAAAAGAAATAATCTTAAGAAAATTATATAAAATTACCTATACATATTAATATTTACATATACTTAATTTCAAATAGGTAGGTACGTATATTTTATTTGTTCACTTCTACTACCTTGGATTTAATTAAAATGTACCTATTGTTGGAATGTAATTCCAATAATATTTTTTTGGGCATCTGAACTCGTAAAATAACGATTTCTCATCTAATGGTTTCAGTTTTTTTGTTGTAATTCAAAAAGTATTAATCTTCTACCTTTGAATTGATATATAATAAAATAAAAATATTTTATAAAACACTATACAAAACTAAAATAAAATAAATATCAATATCAACATGTAATTTTGGTTATTATTATAAGTATACTAGCTAAACCTGTACACTTCGTTGCCCATTAAGTGTACCAACTATATGTGACTCAAACTTTGTTTAATTCGTTATTTAATATTAGGTGTATGGTTTCAAAATTAATCTTAACTTTTCCGTTGCCGGAATAAAAATTCTGATTCGCAGCACTACATTATCAGGTAGGCAATCTACCTGCGGTAGATCGCGGACCCCGTGCTGTATGTACGTTAGTGTATGATTTAACTCTAAAGTATCAAAGTTATACCAAGTTTGTAGTATTCTACCTATGGTGGATTGATAATATAATCAATTAATACAAAATCCTAACCTAACCTAACCGTACTAAAATCAGATGAATAAACGCAAACGCATAAAAAAAAATTCATTCAAATCGGTCTAACCATTTAGGAGGAGTTCAGTCACAACACACGTAAAGTAGAATTATTGCGCTTAACAACACATTCTGCGATTCATTTTTATATTATACGAAATCAACAAACATGCCGGATTAACCAATAGCAACCAATATAATATAGTGCACTGTTGCGCCACTGTTGTATTTTTTACATACAGATTTGAGATTTCCTACCTTTCCGGTGGATTTTCCTAAAATTTTATTTCATAAAAACCTTCTCCTGGCAGTTACGAACATCTTAAAAAAAATTAGAGCCAAATCGGACCAGCCGTTCTCGATTGATGAATTGTTATACATTTTTGTCTCCATTTTTATATATATATATATAGAAGATTATTGATTCACCATTTTTTAGTAGGTACCTATACATATTTCTTATTTTAAATGTGGGTATATTTATACAAACCCTAGTCATTAATTAATGTTTTATACTTTATAGCATGTATTTTAGAGGTTTTTACTACTTTTTTGAGCATATAATTATTCCAATCCTCTTTACTAGAATCAAATTCATAGTCCAGGGACTGGAACCTTTTGAATTTATCAGTATCAGTTCCGGTACTAGTTCTTCAAAAATAAAAACTTCCGGTTCAGTTCTGGTTTTTTGATAAAACAAAATAAAGGTATCGGTTCCAAATAAATCATTATACTTTTCGGTACCGGTTCCAGATAATTTAGGTACCGAAAAGTATAATGATTTTAAATACCTATCTAGAATGCGGGTGTAATTAATAGTATTAGAAATATTACAATATTATAAAACTCATGTGGTCATACATAGCTTATACACTAAACAGCGTAATACCATAAATTATATTAGATAAAATTATTTTATTTTTGAACCTAAAAGAACCTATTTAATTTAAAAATTCCGGTTCGGTTCCGATACTTTATTTATTAAAATAAGGGTTTCGGTTCGGGTTCCGGTCCTTAATATTTTAAAGGTTTCGGTTGCAGAACTTGTTCTTTTAGGTTCGGTCCCAGTCCCTGCTTCGTACATATTTTTGTCGATATAAGTTATAAGCATGAAATGCATGATCATAAGCGCACTAGGGAGGGGATGGAGGGGCTTAGCCCTCCCCAAAACTTGTAATAGCCCCTGCAAAATAAATTATTCATTTATTTCCCAAAATATTAATACATTTTTAAAAAGGTGGGTAAGTGGATTTCGCTCTGCTGTACAGTAGGTTACAAGTGGGTCACTGTATAATGGATGGTATTAAATTTGAATTCAATGATATAATATCATTGTATAAGAAAAACGATTCTGAGCGGAGACGGTATGTTAGTCTAGGTATAAGACATAATATTATATTAGGTACCTATAATAAATTCCAAATTAATCATATCATAATATTTATTAGGTACTTATAACGCGTTATACATCAACAAAAAACCGTGGTACTATCATAGATATATAATAGTATACTTTAGAAGTTTCAAGTACCCACGAATAATATTATACAATCACAACAAAATAACTAAAATAGTTATCCTAGGTTTTTAATATGTAATTTCGTCCAAATTTGTACTTAAAATGACTATAAAAATAAACTGCGTAAATGTATTTTTTAGATTTTTTGGTAACAGTATTAATTACTTACGTGGAATCTTGTTTTAAATTTTCAATTCTTAGATACAAAAATTGAACATTTTATAAATTTTTAACTACAAAATAATTTTTCAAATTAAAATTTGATAAATTTTGTCCAAATTTGATCTTTAAATGCTTATAAAAAAAAATTGTGCCTATGTATTTTTAATATTTTTCAACTGATATTGTAACAATATATCAGGAGCTTTGTATTAAATGTATACACTTTTTGGCCCAACAGATAAAACTTTATTGATATTTATAGAAAAAAAAACTAAAAAAATTTAAAACTGAAAATGTCCGTAAACAGCTCAAAAAGAGTCAAAATATTTTCAAAATTGTATGGTGTATAGGAATGCTAATATAATCATTCAGTAAAATTTTCATGTATCTGCAGTTATTCGTTTTT
>NC_042493.1:75258451-75260733 GCF_005508785.2 Acyrthosiphon pisum
AAGTTGACAACAATTAATTCTTATATATTATTTTTTGTATATCCCAATATAATACTAAAAAAATGTAGAGTGTAGCTTGTAGAAAACAGGGTATAAGTTTCACCGTATCAGAAATTAGTAATTAGGTCTGTTCTGGAAATTGTATTATTAGTTATTACCTACTTATCAATGTACACAGTACACTAGTAACAATGTAACATACATCATAAGTCATAACCGTTGTCATTTCATAGAAAATATAAACTTCCTAGTTATATTCCAAATAAGTTATAAATAAATAATAATAATCACTATTCACTATAATAGACAATAGTATAATACTACTAATTAGTAATTACAATATGTTTCTACAGTATAGTAATAAATACAATAATAAACATACCTACAATCAGTGCTCGAATTGGTGGGGGGGGGGGGGGGTGCGCGCGGGGGGACGGAGCTCCTCTACTATTTTTATTTTTTTTTGCGTACCCCAACTATTTTTTTTTACTTGGACGGGGGGACGGACCAAACTAATGCCCAAAATAATTTTTATTAAAATTTGGAGTGGATTTAAAGTGTTTTGTCAACGATAAACCTAATGAATACCTTGTCTTTAAGTCTATTCATCATTCTTTCATATGTATATGATGCTATATGTTATAAAAATTATTTACTTTCAATAAATATGCTTTATAAATTATTATTGTATGTTTTTTAATTACAAAAAAAAAAAAATAACTATTTTATCGCATATTTTCAAAACTAATTTGTATAATTGTATATGTAGAGAAATATTTTTCTATAATTGTCTTAATGTTTAAATTAAAATATTAAGATATTATTGGGATAAAATGTTTATAAAATATTTAACGCGAATATTATGTGATAAGATTATCACAATATTGAAAAATGTTGTTAAGACAACATGAAATTTGCACTCAAATAATTTTGTAGTAATGTTACAGAAACATCGACAAATATTATCGTAACATTGGTGAAATAATTTACCAAATGTTACTGTTTTGTAATTAAGGTTCTTATAACACTACAAGAATATTTTCCTGCTGTCTGGGTACATCATTGTAAAATCAATACATTAATCATCATGTGCGTGCCTAGGGTGGGAGAGTTTCATTTTAAGTTTAATACTACAAACATTCAACAGGTTTATTTATATAATACATTATCGATCTGTCTAGTACTATTATAGATAAGATTGACTTATTATAATGTACATTTACGCTATTGCACGACTAAGCTAACCATACAGTGAGCAACATAAAAATATGTAGGTATAATACATTATTGCCACGTGTTAAAATATATAGAGGATTAAAAGGTTCCAATCAAATAAAAATTAATTTCCAAAGGTTACTGGCACTGACAATATATAATAGGAAATATCGAAAGCGAAAAAATATAAAATATTGATAGAAAAAGTAGGTATTTGCTTAACTATATAATCACTTACAGCAGTGGCGCAAATAGAGGGGGGGCTTAGCCCCCCAAAATCACTCAAAGCCACCTCAAAAAATAATAGTTTACCATCCTTAAAAGTATGTACCTATAAATAAAAATTTAAAAAAAAATTTGTTGGGGCTTGAGCCCCCCTAAACATTTTTCCTATTTGCGCCACTGACTTACAGACTGTAAATTCCAATTTAACTGCTGCATGTGATTACGTTAAAAATGTAATTGAGGCTCTTAGTAATCTTCGTGAAAATAATGATTCCAATTTTAAACCAATATATAATATAAGTAATCAAATAGGTACTTAATGATGTAGGTAGTGAAGTGACAATGTCTCGCTGCGTAAAAAAAACAATTAAACCTGGTTACTACTCGTATAATACTTTAATACTCCTTCAAAATCACCCGAAGAAGAATATTTGAATATTACTAATGCACAATATTTAATCAATTTTTAAACCATCTCATTATTCATTTATCAGAACTTTGTATACAACATAAACAAATAATAATCAACTTAGAAAAAGTAATTCCAAGTCGTATTAACGTAAATTCACTAGACCTGTCAAAAGATTCTATAACTTTATATCCTGAGGTTCTGTCACTGGACAGTCTCCTCTTCATGTGCTTCATGTCTTTCTTTAATCACTATCAGCATTGTTACTTATTGTTTTATGTGTAAACAGATTGTAATAGATATATTTTTAATAAAAAAAAAAAAACTTTATATAAAAGTTTGTTGCCAGATTCTACAGTATTTAATAAAGAATTATCTACATTGAATATAAAATGGTTAAAATATGACGTTGAAAATAACCTTCGAATGCAGT
>NC_042493.1:75262053-75264257 GCF_005508785.2 Acyrthosiphon pisum
CATTTAAAGATCGAATTTTGACAAAATTTATCAAATTTAAAATTGAATAATTATTTTTTAGTTAATAATTTATAAAATGATCAACTTTTATATCTAAGGATTGAAAATTTAAAACAACATTCCACTTAAATGTTTAATTCTGTTACCAAAAATTCTAAGAAATTCATAAGCCCAGTTTATTATTATAGTAATTTAAATTCAAATTTGGACGAAATCACATATTAAAAAACCTGGAATAACTATTTTAGTTATTTTGTTGTGATTGTATAATATTATTCGTGGGTACTTGAAACTTCTAAAGTATACTATTATATATCTATGATAGTACCACGGTTTTTTGTTGATGTATAACGCGTTACCTGATGGATATTGTGATATGAATAATTTGGAACTTATTATTGATACCTATTATAATTTATAGGTCAATTTTTTTTTAATACTATAGCTGATAAGTATACCTATAATAGGTATGTCTAATACCTAGACTGATAAACCGTCTCCGCTCAGAATCGTTTTTCTTATACAGTGATATTATATCATTGAATTCAAATTTAATTCTATCCATTATACAGTGTCCCACTTGTAACCTGCTGTAAAGCAGAGCGACATCCACTTACCCACCTTTTTGTTTTATTTACCGTCTGTTTATCGGATTACAATTTTAAGTATATGAATTATTGTTTGATATTGATTATAATAATATGATGGTTATTAGTTGATCATCATTAAAATAAATTTGATAATTTCCCATCGTTGAAAATAAAGATAAAAATATTTTTTTGAAAGCAATTAATATTTTATTTTACTTAAGTTTTTGATTAATTTTGAAGGTATGCGTGGGTATACGCGCGTATACTTGCGTATCTTTGGTAATTTTACAGGGTATATGCTAAATCAGTAAACTGGTGATAGGGTAAACGTCATATATCCACATATACCCTCCAATACACCACTGAAAGTGCCTACACATAGTTCGTCAAAAATAGTAACAATATTGTGATATTTTCATATTAATATAAGTGACATATTAGATAAATTATACAAATATTCTACAGTTTTTGTCCCCATTTGACCCCCCCCCCCCCCCAAAAAAAAAAAAAAGTGTGCAAAATGTTCAATTAATTAATTTGTATTATTTAATTTAAAATTGTTATAGTTATGAAGATTAAAAATTTAAAACAAGGGTTTTCATAAATAATTCATACAAATATAAAAAAGTGGGTAAGTTGATGTCACTCTTTTTTACAGTAGGTTACAAGTGGGTTAATGTATAATGGATTGTATTAAACTTGAATTCAATGAACTAATATCATTGTATAAGAAAAACGATTCTGAGCGGAGACAGTTTGTCAGTCTGGATATTTTATATTATTATTATTTATTATACCCTGTAAGTTGAATAAATATCATTATAATTTTATTATTTTTTATTCGTTTCTATGGTGATAAACAAAGCGTTATTTAAATTTTCTAACGCTTTGTTTATCATCATAGAAACGAATAAAATGTAAAAATTACCTAATTCCCGCTAGGTATATTATTATTATATACAACTAATGGTTACTTATTATATTTATGATTTATACATTTTCTTTCGTCCGCTATAAGAATCGTTTTTTATCGAATGCGATTCGGTTTGAATGCAATAATTCATTCCTGAATTTGCTGAAAAATTGAAAATTTCATTAAAAAAAAGGATTTTTTTTCTAAAGAACTAAAAAAGTAATGTATAGTGGAAACAATCTAATAAATAATGATGGTTGACAATCATATTACATACATATTATAATATATACCATACTGTCGATGGGCGAGTAATACGTATTACGTACGTCGTATCTCAAAAATTTAAAATGTTCAGGAGAGACAAAATCGTGAACACTGATAACATGTAATCAAGTTACGGCAAAATTAAAATTAAATCTTTAATCTCCTTGAAGATTGTTATTATAATAATTATTAATATTATTAACAATTAATCATGTGTTATTTTTATGCATTTTTTATGTAGGTATAAATCGCAAAATCGATTTTCTTGAGATACTACGTATTACTCGCCCATCGACGATACCCAACTTAAAGTCTGTAGTGGATAAATCTAGAGAATTCTATACTTGATTTATAAATAATTATAATTTGTAATATTAACTCCTAAAGTACTAACTACCTATTAAGTATTTACTATGAAGTTATTTCTTATTAGG
>NC_042493.1:75264357-75269973 GCF_005508785.2 Acyrthosiphon pisum
AAATTTAATATGTACCTACAGTTTATACCTATACTATAAGTATATATTTGTAATTAAATATTATTAATGTGATATTTACACTAATTATAACGTTTAAAAAATATTTGCTCAATCATTTTTATGACGTATTTGTGAGTTAGTAATAAAAACCGGCCAAGTGCGAGTCGGATTCGCGCACGAAGGGTTCCGTACCATAATCAGCTATACAAATGTCGGCAACACTGCTTATATTGTATATTCTAGGATTTTTAGTATTTGTTGTTATAGCGGCAACAGAAATAAATAATCTGTGAAAATGTCAACTTTCTAACTTTCATGGTTCACGAGATACAGCCTGGTGACAGACGGACGGACGGACGGACGGACGGACAGCGGAGTCTTAGTAATAGGGTCCCGGTTTACCGTACGGAACAGTGCCGCAATTAGCGGGGGTGCTGGGGGTGCACCGCACCCCCAAAGGGCCCCATCATCATATTTAGGGGGCCCTTTTCGGACATAAATGATTTTAGATTTTAAACTAATATGAACTTTTATTCCAATTTACAACACATGATGAAAATTGAAATTTTTCTATGCCTGCAACACCCGTCCAACATCCAATATTATGTTATTATACTTATGAAGATAACATTTTATGCAACATTTTATACTATACTTTTTTAACTATAACTTGGTCTCACAAATAAAACTTTATTGATATTCATGGAAAAAAAACTAAAAAAATTGAAATTGAAATTGACATTATCCGTTAACAGCTCAGAACAAGTTAAAATATTTTAAAAATTTTATCAAGTGTAGGAATTGTTAAAATAAATATTAAGTCAAATTTTCATGTATCTACAGTTATTCATCTCTGAATTGTAAAAAAATCTTAAATTTAAAAAGAAAATTTTTTATGAATTTCTAACACAAATTTATTTGACATTTGCGTGAATTTTATGTTTAAATTTTAACTTTAAATGTTTATAAAAAAAAAATTGTGAATATAGATTTTTAATACTTTTCATTTGTCTTTGAAACAATATATTAAGAGCTGTCTATTAAATTTTCAAGCTTTTTTGCCCAACAAATAATATTTTATTGAAATTTATAGAATAAAAGACTAAAAAAATTGGATTCTAAAAATATCCGTAAACAGATCAAAATATTTTTAAAACCTTATGATGTATAGAAAATTCTAATATAAACATTTAGTCAAAATTTCATGTGGGTATCTACGGTCATTTGTTTTAGAGTTACACCAAAACCTAAAATCAATTTTGTCTAAAACCGATTTTGAGTAAAAATCCCCGTTTTTCCTTAATTTTTCTTTTGTTTTTCACGGCACTTTTGAAAACTATTTAGAATTTTTTACTTTTGATCCCTTTGTATCCCTTGTAGGTATATACTCAATATATTATTACGGTATAATATTATTATAATTATTATCTCACTAGTTTCTATTATATAGATTATGACAACTGCGGGTTATATGGAAGCCTAATCAATGTTCCGAGAATTTATTTTTATAGATTTGTGAGAAAGTTCTTTACGCTGTTGCTGTACTTATATTATTAATTTTATCATATAATTAAATTATACAAGTATAATCTAATAATTAATTAGATATTATACTTTTCAAATACTCTGTTTACATTAATGAACCACTCGGGTGACCAAAATATACGTTGTTTTTTCAGTCCGCGGGGAAAGAGTTGCAGTTTTGTACCTATATATTATATATTTATATGTAAGCCTATTATTATTAAAAATAACGATTTAAGAACTACCCCTCTTAATCTGCACAACTTATTTTATTGATATAACACTACATTATGCAAGGTCATACTGGTGTATAAATATAATATATTAATATATAATATTATATAGATTGTCTAAAAAATTTACTATCAGGAAAATGGCAAGCGTAATAAAAAATTACATTATAATATTAAGCTTAAAATTTTACGATAATGTGTTTTTTTTTGTGGGTCCTTAAATTCGAGCGTAAATTCACAATTTTTTATGAGCATCTGAAGTCAGATTTTCGACAAAATTCGTCAAAATCACGAAATTTTGCAAATTATATTAAGTTTTGCAATTCGTGAGAATTGACTTTTTAAATCTAAGATTTTAAAATTGAACTCAAGAGTCCTTAGAAATTGTTCTACGTTGTGAGCGTTTGATGTTCCAATTTTTACATTATATTATGCAAGGTCATACTGTCGTATTATATTATATAGTGTATAGATTGTCTGAAAAAAATTACTATTAGAAAAATGGCAAGCATAATAAAAACTACATTTACGAATGTACCAGTTGTATTCACTCGATCTCTTATGGAACGATTTTCTTAATTGTTGTTCAAAAATGAATAACCTTAGGTACTTACTTGAAAGTTGAAATTTGCACCAAATGCTTATTTTATCAGTATCAATAATTGGTTAAATTTTTATGATATTTTGACACGTTTTTAGCTGTTTACGGTTTTTTTTTTTTATTATTATTATTGATCAATTCCCATCAACAGCATATATATGTTATTAGCGGGTTTTTTTAATTAAAAATTCTATTTCTTTAAAATATGTTAAATGTGTTACTATGTTAGTTTATATAGTTCTAAATTATATTTTAATATATTATTGTGTACACAACAAGTATTATCGTAATCATCGACACAATTGACAGCGTGTGCGGATTCGACAGTCAGACTCTTGTGGATCGATGAGTGGATGGGCGCAGCAGGTACTTACTGCTTTTACGTAAACACAATGTGGGAACAATAGTTATAATCATATTGTTATTTTAGATTCTGAACCGAGTGATGATTGTATTGATTTTAAAATAATGTGTGTTCGTTTTATTAATTCCCTTTTCTGTCTGTTCTCACATTTTGGAGCAGAAAAAATTTCACTACACCGGTAAATATAAAATACATTCAATATATTATCTTATTGAGACTTAGTACGTAACAAAGAAATTGTTATAGTCAATGCGTCCTAGTGGAATCCACGCTCACTGCGGGTTCACTGGGGCTATTATTATGTTGAAATAAATAAAATCGTACTCTTTAATGCGAAAAACAAGAAACAAAATTTTACCGTGTAAACAGAATAATTTTATTAGATCATTTTAATATGATGAAAAATGTTTAAATAATTTATGTTGAGTGGTTTACAATTTTGATAATAATTATGCCGAAAAAATGAGATACAATACAACTTAAGTTGTAAAAAACAATAAATATAATTATTTTAAAGAAAAAAAAGGCATCGGACAAGACGAGGCGATATGTGGGGGGTACGTGATGGCGAGTGGGTGGTGATGCAGATAATAATGATGGCCACTGGTCACCTCTACACAGTTCTCGCGGCCGGTCCTGCGGGGCGGACGAGAGTCGCGGGCGCGTTTGCTCAGGACGCGAAGACGACCATGGCAGTGGGCGAAGCTCGGCCACGACGGCTGCGAGAGCGACGACGACAGTTGACGACGAGCGGCTAGTGCGCTTGACGGTACTGCAGGCGCTGAAGACGACTGTTGTGACGGCGACGACGGTGACCGAAGCTCGGAGCAAGCGACCATGATATAACAATGTTATGTCATGCAAGCGACGAAGACTATAATATCGGCCGACAAGATCAGACCACGGGGCAAAAAAGGGAGAGAATCTGCGGACGGCTTCGCAACGCACCGCTATCCTGATACTCTCCGCGGTTTTCGCCCTGGCGTCGCGCTCCGCCGAACTCTGAAACGTTTCGTTCCCTCGAGCCCGGCGCTGCTGACTTCCGTGTTCCTGGCCGCCCTATAATCATAGTCATCCGTCACTCATCCGCCGTGAGCTCTGCGGTCTCCGTCGCCGCCGTCACCAGTCATCTTCGTGTAGCACTGCAGCAGGTGTCGTCAGTGGTACCCCGTCGAGACGGTGTCGATGTCCGCGCCGGTACCGCTAGTCTCCGTCGTCGTGTCGTCGTGTCGTCGTCTCTTTCGGACCGAAGCAGCCGGACGTCCGCCACGCCGCCAGAGGGTCTCGCGTGTCGGCGACCTCGAGTGCCCAACGTCCGCGATCTCGTCGTGCTGCCGCCGGTGCAGGCCGGAGAATGTGTATCGGTGACTTACCGCCGATCACCCCAAAAGTGCACTGTCACGTACCTATATACCTCGACCCCACGTCATCGCCTCGTCCTGTCCGCTGCCCTCGGCCAGGGGGGAACTCTCGGACGGTTTCACTTCGGGTAACAACAGCAACACACGCATACGGCCTTTTTGACACCTCTCCACGCAGCGGACGCGATCATCGCCGCCGACCGTCTGCGCGGAGCTGCGCGTGTTGCTAGCGTTGCCCCCGGGTCCAGCCAGCCGATCAAGTATCCATAGCTGTTCTTGACCTCAGCTCCCCTGGCCGGTCACTGGGCGCTTCCACCGCCGCCTGCGTAGCCGGCACAGCGACCACGTCGTCTCTGTTATTTCCATTCAACCGGTCCAGTACTGGAATCATCGTCCGGTTGATGTGTTTCCGACGAGTCGCCGCCAACAAACTGAGTCGCGTAAAACAGAAGACCCGCTAGATCCTTGATGGTCGGTTCCTCATCAATGTCGTCGAATCGTCTTAGATTTTCCTCCATCAGTTCGTAGTCGATGTTGCTTATAATTTTCTCTAAGATGTCCATGATTTCGTGGGTCTTTTCGTTTTCTTGTGATTCAGCCATTTTTCAGGTAAATTATCAGCGTGTAGATAGTCAGAATTGCAAATGAGACGCGATTCGGAAGTTCGTCCTAGGCCGTCTCCGATAATTTAAAACAAACATTGTTTATTAGTAACCAGCGAGTAAACCATCACATTATTATTAATCGACCTGGGGCATCGACTTGATTTCTGGTCCGTTTATTTTTCCAAACACCATTATTTGTATTATATTATTGATATATCAATACTGTACTTAGGTTATAACGCAGAGGTATACTATATAAAACAGGGGTCTCCAACCTTTTTTACGACGGCCCAAAATTGAGATACGCTTTGGCATCGCGGGACAATATTTTTAGAGGTATAGATCGGTTAAGAAATTGAATCATCGATAAGATTTATTTAGAAAAAAGAATGTTTTTTATATACTTTTTTTTTATTTTATAACGAGTTTTTATATTGTAAGTAAGGGTTGGATTTGAAAAGCCTTTTTTTTTATAATAATACCTAATAGAGAAATAATTTTTATATAAAAATGCGTGTCATTTAATATGTAAGATTATGATGAACGTACTTTATTTTGCCTTTTTCACTTATTAATTCCTTTATTGTATTTAATTTTTAATTGATTTAATAGTTTTATACATGACATATGTATAAACGGTACAAAAGTTTGAAATAGGGGGCCCCAAAATTTAACTCGCACCTGGGCCCTTTTATCTCTAGTTGCGGCACTGCGTACAAACAGCACGGGGTCCGCCGTCCGCGATCTATCTATTATACCGCAGATAGATTGCCTACCTGATAATATACTGCTGCGAATCAGAATTTTTATTTCGGGCAACGGAAAAGTTTAGATAAGTTTTGAACACCATACACCGAATATTAAAAAACGAATCAAACAAAGTTTGAGTCGTAGAGAGTTGGTACATTTAACGGGCAACGAAGTGCAC
>NC_042493.1:75270023-75306214 GCF_005508785.2 Acyrthosiphon pisum
CTTTTAGATTCTGACGAAGTGATGAATGTATTGATTTTACAATGATGTGTGTTTTTTTTTTTTTTTTTTTTTTTGTGTCTGACGACAACTTTTGGAGCAGTAAAAATGCTTCGATTTTCAAAAGTTGTACCTTTTCTGAAAGGAAAGTGAATCTAGTTGGTACTTTGGGGGGTCAAAAGTGAAAATTTCCCAATACTTTTCAAAAGCGGCAGGAAAAACCTTAAAAAAATAACGGAAAAACGCGAATTTTTACGCAAAACCAATTTTTGACAAAAACGAAAACTTAATTTTACTGTAACTCAAAAAATAATTATTGTAAGCACTTGAAATTTGCAACAGATGTTTATATTAGCGTTGTCTATACAGGGTTAAATTTTCAAAGTGTTTCGACTTTTTTTGAGCTATTTATAGACAAATGAAATTTTCAATTTTTCTAAGTATTTTTTTTTAAAATAACGATAAAAAATTTTTGGTTGGATAGAAAACTTTGAAAATTTAATACAAGGTTTCTTATAAGTTGTTCTCACAGTGATAAAAAAAAATCCAAAATCGTTAGTCACAATTTTTTTTTATAAGTGCTTAAAGTTTAAATTTATACGAAATATGTCAAAATTGCGAAAATTTGCAAGTAATTTTGTGGTTGAAAAATCGTAAAATTTTTTTCTTTTATAACTAAGCTTTTAAAATTTGGTACAAGGTTCTCCATAAGTTTTTCTTTAAATATCTGTAAAAAAAACTCAACCGGACTAAGACAAAAAATTTTTAGGAGTGTTTAAAATTTAAATTTTTACAAAACCGCATTAAATAACGGTTTAGCCTCAAACGATTTTTGATATTTGTTATTATTCAAAAAGTATGAGTCGTAGACACTTGAAAATTTTACCAGTTGTTTAAATTGACATTTTCTTTATATAGTTTTATTTTCAAAATATTTCACTAATTTTTAATCTATTTATAGGCAATTGAAATAATCGATTTTTTTTGATTTTTTTTTTATAAATGTTGATAAAAAAAAATTAGCTGGGACAAAATACTTGAAAATTTAATAGAAGGGTCCACATATGTTGTTCTAACTCCCATTCAAAAATTATAAAAATACATAGGCACAATTTTTTTTTATAAGCATTTAAAGTTCAAATTTTGACTAAATACGTAAAAATTACGGCAATGTTCAAATAATCTTAAACAGAAATTCATAAAAGTTTTTCTTTTTAATTCTAAGATTTGGAAATTTAATACAAGGCTCCTAACATATTTTTACAATAGCAGTTGCAAAATAAAAGGAATACATTGTCACAATTTTTATTTATAAGCATTTAAAGTTCAAATTTTGACAACATATTATGTAAAAATCACGAAAATTCGTAAATTATTTTATGCTAGAAATTCATAAAAAATTTTCCTTTTATATCTAAGATTTCAAAATTTAATACAAGGCTCATAATATATTTTTACAATAGCAATTGAAAAATAAAAGAAATATATAGTCACGATTTTTTTTTATAAGCATTTAAAGTTCAAATTTTGACTAAATACGTAAAAATTACGGCAATGTTCAAATTATCTTAGACAGAAATTCATAAAAGTTTTTCTTTTTAATTCTAAGATTTGGAAATTTAATACAACGCTCCTAACATATTTTTACAATAGCAGTTGCAAAATAAAAGGAATACATTGTCACAATTTTTATTTATAAGCATTTAAAGTTCAAATTTATACGAAATATGTCAAAATTGCGAAAATTTGCAAGTAATTTAGTGGTTGAAAAATCGTAAAAATTTTTTCTTTTATAACTAAGTTTTTAAAATTTGGTACAAGGTTCTCCATAAGTTTTTCTTTAAAAATAATATATCCTAGACTGACAAATCATCTCCGTTCAGAATCGTTTTTCGTATACAATGATATAATATCATTGGATTCAAATTTAATTCCATCCATTACAGTAACCCACTTGTAACCTACTGTACAGCAGAGCGACATCCAGGACTTACCCGCCTTTTTTTATAATAATACCTAATAGAGAAATAATTTTTATATAAAAATGCGTGTCATTTAATATGTAAGATTATGATGAACGTACTTTATTTTGCCTTTTTCACTTATTAATTCCTTTATTGTATTTAATTTTTAATTGATTTAATAGTTTTATACATGACATATGTATAAACGGTACAAAAGTTTGAAATAGGGGGCCCCAAAATTTAACTCGCACCTGGGCCCTTTTATCTCTAGTTGCGGCACTGGTACGGAACCCTATAAAAAACTAATATTGTAGTCCGGGGGTTTTTATTTTGATTACCATAGATACTGTTATTATAGTAAGTATACTGTTATTGTAGAAAATTAAATTTGAGTAAATATATATTTTTTTTTATATCACTTTTTATATTCTTATGTGAATATATATGGTGGCATGGGGGCACCCCCCCCCCAAAAAAAAAAAAAAATTAGCCCTAGTTGCGCCACTGAGCATCATTCGTTTGAAATTACGAATAATTCTTCAGTTTGACATCACTGTCCACTGAATAACTATTATTGTTAACATTTACAAGTTACTTCACAATCCATTTAATTTCAGATTTTTATGTAGACTGAACTGAAGGTAAAGTATGAATTCACTGCTATTATTAATAACGAACAAATTAATAGTAATTATTACTATAATACTATGTTATATTCACTGCAAAATAAATAATCAAACATGACATAATTTTCATAATACCTACCTATGATTAGGTGTTTACAACAATAATGGTAATAATAATAAATAATATTTCAAGTGTAGAAGTTCGTGGTATTTTCGGTTTCAAGTGACCATCTATAGCTATAATATATGTAATATGTATGGATATTGGTATAACCATTGATAATGAATACTAATATAATACTAATACTATTATTCATAATCAATGGTATAACTTATAGCTGTAACAAAAGTGCTACACCAGCTAATGTCCATTTCGATGATTTATCTTTGCTTTTAAGACTAAAAGTCCACACATACGTCGGTCCCCTCGTTCTAGTTTTGTACACAGGACACTCGTAAACGTTCCGTGAATCTTGTTTGTCCTGTGTAATAGCCTGTAAGTTCAACATAAGAAATGTTTGTCAACAAATCGGGTAAGAAAAAATGTTATATTAAAATATATATAATATACCTAATATATTTCTGAACGTCATAAAGACAAACTATAGGTGGCGATATGTACATAACTTTAACCCTGACTTAAATTCTATAAATTAACTATAACTATAGGTAACTGAACTATAAATTATACATGTTGTGTAAATAAAATCGCTTAGATTTAGTCTATGAATGGTCTGGAGATATTAAAATACGGTAGGTATATTATTTTTTGCCTGTATAATATCGTATTATACGGCTTAGAACATTGCAATTGCAATAAGTGGTAACCTGAATTATCGGAAATTTAACACAGTTTATAAAACTCTTTTATATTATGGCCAGTTTTAAAGTGGTTTAATAATTTCAGAAACTATTTTAATAGCCACAATAATAAAAGAATTATTTTAGAGTAAATTAATACTTGTCATGCCACTATACCCTGATATACCTATAGTAACTAGAAACATTTTTAATTAAAATAATATAGGTACCTAATTAATAGTCATAATTCATAGTAAATTATGTTATTATAATTAATATCAAATTAATTTTTTAATAACATTAATAAATATTTTTTTTAAACCATTTTTGTATATAACTTGTATAAAATAATTTTATACCATGTGTATTATACCTCATATAATATAATTTTATACCACTGTCTAGTGTCTATACAGACTCACATCTCTAGAAATGTCTACCAAATTTACTTTAAGGGCGTTGCATGCGGTGATTTGCTGTCTTTGTCTAACACACTAGTAACATAGGAATAACAACCTAAGCACCTGACAAAAATTAAGGTACTTCTAGTTGTTTGATTTAAAAAATGTAAAGATGTTTGAATTGGTATACAAGTTTACTCTGCATCGGTTGAAGCATTTTTTAAATATTTTTTAATACAATTTATAAAATAAAATTATAAAAAATTTAAAATTTAAAATTTACATAAAAATGATTTATTTAAAATTCTCATCAAAATATTGTCACGATTGAAAAAGTACTTCGACCGATGCAAAGTAAACTTGTATACTAATTCAAAAATCTTTACATTTTTTAAATTGAACAACTAGAAGTACCTTTATTTTTGTCAGGCGCTTAGGTCGTTATTCTTATGTTGCACGTGTGTTAGACAAAGACAGAAAATCGCCGCATGCAACGCCCTTAAGACGTATTCAGAATACTATTCACACTTACTCGGACATTAATCACCGGCATTTGAGGGAATAACTCTTTGAGTTTAGATTCCATTATGACCCCTTGCATTATATCCCATCGGGCGCCTTCCATAAAAAGCCCATGAATGTAAGCCCCGTCTCTGGCGGCTCCACTGAAAAATCGTCATCGGTTTAAGCATACAACAATAAACTACGTCTGTAGTTGGCCGACAGTTGCATTTGAGATACGATTGTCAAGTAGGTAGGTATAATTATTATTATAGACCTGAATTAATTACCTGAACTCTTCCTTGTGCTTTTTTGTCACGTCACACTGGAGACACATTTTGTCGAGAGGCAATTCGTGTTTCCTCGCTGTACTCTGCATAATCGCCGTCAAAAACGATTGCGGATTGAAAAATCCAGAAAGCCAAACTGACGTGGGTACCTTAAACGGTAAAAATTCGATAATTTGAAAATATTTTGTATTTTATTGCAATAATTACTAGGTATATAAAATACATATTAATATATTATCCGTAAAATAATAGTAAATTATTTGAAACTTGCAACTAACACACAACATAGGTAGGTACTCAACAGATTTTTTACTGATTAACGCTGATTGCATTGAAAAGTTCAGTAAGTACACATAATTCATTTTTTTAGGACAATTTAAAACAGGTACATATACATATTACAAAATATGAAATTTTAAATGTATACATTTTATAATCCTTATTTTTTTACCATCATCATGAACACATTTATTGACTTATGTTTTTAAATAGTGACTTATGTAACTTAATTGAATTAATTTGAAGTAAATTACTTTTATAAAAATCTCATTTTTTTAAAAAAAATTTTTAATAACTAAGACATATTCAAAATTTGACGATTGGTGCATAATGCAATAAATGAACCACAAATTTCAAGTAGTATAGGTACCCAAGTTTTCACTTCAGACCTCATCAAAATATATTAATTTGACATAACATACATTAATTACCTAATTATAAATATTGTATTAACCATAATAGATTCATTATAACGTAGACGATTCTATTTAATTTTATTTTTTTAACGACAAGTCAAGTAGTATTAGATTTCTGTGCGCAAAATAAAAAAGTACAATTCATTTACGAATTATATAATAAAATATACAACTACGCATACTCACGACAAAATCAGTGGTCCACGTTTCCAACTCTCTAATACGTAGCAAAAGATCGGAAAACCACGCTCCAAGACCAAGCAGAGACGGATAAGCCCGATTCGTCCACACCAGAGGGATCTGGTCCAGGAACAAAGCGTTTTCCAAGTCTTCCATGTCCGAAGTAATAGTTAATTCACCCTAAAAATATAATTGATTTTGACGATTAGTCATAAACATCATGTCGTAATTAACACGTTTACCTTAAGTCCAAGTTCTAGTTCTTTCAGAGACCGTTTCATTTCGCTAGTTAGAAAGTTCATCCGTTGGCACTCCTGAAAGGCTACAATGACGTAGGGTGTCCTTTCTTCGACTTTACCCATCATCTCGATTATGTTAAATTCTTCAGGTAATTTTTCTAACGTTTCGTCGACAATCTGTTTTACCTAAAAAATATAAAAATAAAATATTAACACTTTTTCGGTTACTCGTCCACATTTATTAAAATTATTCTATTTTGTTCTACACTTGTACATATTTTTTTACGATATGAATGTTTGATTCGACACGAGACTATACTTATAGTGTCGAGATCAACTTTTCACCGGATTTAGCTTAACGTCGTGTTGCAATTCTGGGTGTTGGTTCGTTACAGACAGAAGTTACAACTTATATAATAACAATATAAGTTATTCATATAAGAACATTAGTTCTAAGGCGCTTACCTTGTCTTCCCTAGTGACGTTCGTACCCCCGATCGCACCTGCTTCCCGTGGCTGCATTTCGAATACTGTGCGAAACAAATTCTCGGACGTTGTACTCATGAATCCAATTTCAGCGTTGGGGTGCAAGCCGTATAGCACAGGGTTCTCGGCTGGTAATACTTCGTCTATGTAGTTGTGATAACCTTGATAATCTGTGTTTGGCGGTGCGGGGAAACCCGGGGCGAGGTGAAGATCTCCATCGACCTGTACGAGGTATACGGGTAAGATAATTCCATTCGTTGTCACACGTAAACTGTTAAAACTGGTTTATGTATCATATACAAAAATGCAGAAATATTCTCGTATATATATATTAATATACCGGAGAAGTGGCTGAAAAGAATGGTCCGATGCCCTAGAGTAGAATATAGATGAAATTCCGATTAATCATTAATATTCCATCCTAGGGGTTCTCAAATTCAAATAAAATAAAATAAAAAATATTCTAATTCACGTTTAAAAACACAGAAAGTTAAAAGAACAAAACTAAATTCAAAATAATATTAAAATTATCTTTTTCTTGATCATTGTAAAACATAATTCAACTAATATAGGTAGGTACCTATGATACCTTTATGCTTTAATTTTTTCTGTAGTAATATGTTGTATAAAAATCAGTATTTGGTGCTAATAACACTGATTTGATTAAAAATAAATAGGTAGAGTGACCCAAATAGTAAAAACTATACATAAATTATAGAAATGTATATTGTGTATTGTGTACCTACTGTAAAGTAAAAACGTTTTATCAATTGAACAAAATTTAAATAAAATCGATGTTTCATCAATAAATTATGACAAAACTATAATAGTATATTTTTGTAATATTTTTGATTCACAAAAGATGAAATCAATTTAGAAATTTAATCGACAAAAGTAAATATTTATTACAAACTTTTTAAGGGCTTATGAAGCTCTACGTTTTCAGAACAATCTAACCGCCATATACAGAATTTGTTTTAAAAACCAATATCGTAGATATGTTAATTAATTATTTTTACAATATTTATTTGTGCAAAAAAATTGTTCAAATTTTAAGAAACCAGTGTAAGATAAATTGAATTACAATTTGTATGAACACAAACTAATTTCAAATTGATTATATTATAAAAATATTAAATAGTTATCTTAATAAAGTTATTAATTATTATTAAACCTATAGTTCTTTTATCTAAGATATGTCATACTATTACATTCTTACATTATTTAATTATTTGTATAGCATAGTAGAAAATGTCAGAAATTAAAATAAAATAAAATTATTAAATAGTTGAAAAATTGGTTAACTGCTGAACTGCCTCAACATACATTTTTATTTTTTTCTGTGTATAGATAAACAATATGTATATATAATATTATATGATAATATAGGCTAATATAATTATGTAATTATATTATTTGATTAACGCGTTAACCACTATTTTTAAATTAAACTAGGATGACCATATATGTACATATATAAAAAAAAAACAATGCTTTTTCTTGTAATGAGTAAAAAAATATATCGATTGACAAAACTTGAATTTTATTTATTTATTACCAGGTAAAAAATAACCCCGAAATTGCGATGATATCGATCGCCGATAAGAATCATATTGGTAATTAATTTAATTACCTATATTATTCTTGTTGGCGATCAATATCGTCGTAATTTTGTGGCAAATAAATATTCACACTAAAAAAAAATAAACCTTTTATAGGCACTCTTTATCATAGAAGACGTTTTTATAAATGCATCAGTAAAATCACTTTTTGATTTTTTTGAAAAAAAATAGTAAAAAACAGGATTAAAACAGGATAGTTACGGAAAACAAGGCTAAAAGCGTCCTGTTTAATTCCGATTGGATAAACTAAACACCAAGCTGAAAAACAGGAATAAACTTGTTTAAAACAGTTCCTATGGTCATCCTAAATTAAACATATTATGATGTTATATATTTAAATCAACAACACATATTAAGATTTATCTACCAGGTCAGACTGCATCAGTTCCTCCAAGTATGATATACACAATTTTCTATCCCAATCGTCCGTTATGTGGCCACCGTACATAATTTCACCAAATAAATATCGCAGGTCTTCCCACGGGACTTTGTTATTAGCTTCCAAATAGTTGAACAGCACGCTGACGCTTATATTTAAGTCACCTGGACAGAAAACGACACGATGAGATTGAGATAAAATTTTAATAAGGGCTGTGCGTACATAGGCCAACCGACGGTGACTCTAATAAAATATTACACTTTTGACAAGGGTATATTCTTACCGACGTTAAACGGATAGATCTTGTTCCACCCCTGCGCACCAAATTTCCTCCGTTCGGCGACTACGGCGTGGAAATAACAAAGCGAAAATAGAATCGCTTTGAACTCGGCTTCTTTGGACGACATCTCCAGTGTTTCTTGATTGAAATTTTCCAGCGCCTTGTGCAAATTGGCTTGCATACCCGTCGGTGGCTCGTTTGTGATTTTGATACATGATTCCAAAATTCCCTAACGTCGTTACAGACAATGTTATACAAATAAATAAAACCATAATAGAATTTCCCTAAAAGATTTAAATATGTCTTAGACCTTTATCAGCCTATGTTACGGAGAATCTAGATCAGTATATATGTGTTGTGTATAAATTAAAGCGATATAAAGCTGTTGGCTTTATATATTAGGTACAGTAGTGAACTATATAAACGTATTTGGTTTATTATTTGTTCAAAGACTTTTTTTAATAATAATATGGAATATCTTTAATTTGAAAGTTGTCAGGGTTAAGTCAACGTTTTATTAAAGACCATTTTCTATTGCATAACATACTAAGTGCAGAAAATGTACAGAGCTTAGAATGAATTTTTTTTGTTTTATAACATAGATCTCCGGTCTAGCTTGCATTTAGGTCAAAACATAATTAATGCGTTTAAACAGGTAAATAAAAAAAGTTAAGTACTTGTGGAATAATGTGTGCCGACGCCGTAGCGGCCGGTTCAGCGCTTAAAAATAGTCTATAGCTTGGATGAGCTGTGTCTCCGAGTAGTTCCATTTTCTTTTCAAGTGTTGGTAGCCATTTTTTCACTAAATGTATATTCTGAAATTAAAAAACCATGGCTTATGATACGTTCCTAACTTTCATTTTATAAACATTTATTTGTTTTTGTTCTATAAAAGATTACAAGCTGAAGTTATTGATGTAATGAACAATCAAAATTGAAAATATTATGAATACTTTTTTATGAAGCTTCGTACATAACTAGTTTGAACGTAGATAATATTATACAATTAGGTGTGTTTAATATTATATTGTAACACGTTTTGACAGAAACTTCATCTTGTTCACTGTTTTCAATTAAAAATAAAAATATTGGGAGTTAGAGCGTTTCCACAGTGCCACACTATGCGTTTTGGCGGGTTTGGGGAATACTAATGTAGTGGTGTGGCTACAAACGAAAAAAAATCGTCACTGTATTCAAATTGCCTATGCTAAACGCCGTATTATATATTAATATTATAATTCTAACTCGTAATAAATTATTTTTTAAATACGATAAGTCAAAAATTGTTTTTACGAACACGTATGCACCAGTTTTTTAAATCATTTTTAAATAATAATATAATATATCACATATTTTTATTCGTGTACCTATTATATGAAATGTGTAAAAACAAAAAGTCACGTTCTATATCTAGACGTTTAATGAGAAACTGGACAATTATTGGTATAACTGCAGTAATACAAACTCTGGTACAAAATATATCATAATATAATACTGTAGTCATAATTTTGGTGTTGATATAAGTTTACAACTGAAGATTTTGGTATTTTATATTTTTTTTATAAAAAGATAATTATTTAAATATTAGAATATTTTTTATTTATTGGAACATACTTGTAACATTTTCAAATGTATTTTTATATTTTTATAATTTTAATATGTACCTGAAGAACGACCCAATGACCATTTCGAGCGGAAATTTCCATTGCGCTTTCGGCAACGACTTCTTGGCCTTGACCTAATGACACATTGTGAAAATTGTTTAATCCGGTTGAAATTCCTAGTTTATGTCCCAAATCTTCAACATCCTGAACAAGTAATATTATAATAAACTTAATATTATGTACAATACACATTGTATATTATATTATAGAAATAGTTTCACCTATTTTATTCATTTTTAAAATTTTAAATCAATTAAATATTTACAGACTAACTTTTAATCTTTTTAAAAACCTGGTTGTGGAATGTGCTACAATTCCAAGACTTTAAAACAAGATTAAGTAATATTTTTAATTTTAATTTTAATTAAAATAAATCGTAAAAGGTAAAAATAATACGAATATAACCTTAAAATATAACCATAATTTATCTATAATTGAAATGTTTAATTTGTTCAAAAAAACTGTAGAATCGTGAAAATTTTTTGATTTGTTTTACATTTTAGAACAGGTTATTTTATATGTCTAAGGTTTTTACAAAAAAGTGTTTGTTGAAACTAGTTTTACTAGTATTTTTTTACAGATTTCGTGTTATAACTGTAATGTAAAAAACAAAACATTCTATTTAAACTATTAGCTTCTTAAAAGTTTGCCAGTTCATTCTAAAAATCTTAAATTAAATTTATTTCGTATATAAATAATTAATAAAAAGTATATGCATTCAAATAAGTGCTGGGTTATTAGTTAGGTAAATATTTACCTAACGAAAATCTAGTAAGTACTATTATCAGTGATAAGAATATTACTTTCAACGGGTTTACTCCTGGGGAAAGAATAAAGAAAATCGGCGTTGTTGGACTAGTTTCTTCGAACGACTTTGCAAATTCCACGCTTCTACCTTCTACATACTTTGAACCAAGTTTTTCTTCAATAAATACGCTGAACAAAAAAGATGATAATAAATTAGCTTTACATAAAATGAATTAATTAATTTTGATTAAATAATCAAACATATAATAAAAATTAAAAACCATTAACAAATAACAAATCGAAATACTAACGACATAGCATAAGTCATTCGGTCTGGGCGTAATGCCCTCATCATCATGAGTCTTTGTAGCGACACTTTATTTTTCCATTCTTGAGGAAACTTTTCGCGTTCTGGACAATCCGACTCAACAAATTTTTTCCATCTTTTTGAAGATGTTTCAATATCACGGTCTAAATTTCTAAAAAAAAAAATATATAAATGCAATTTTACCAATCTTAGAAACTATTTCATTACTTAACTGTTTTATGGAATTGGAAATTTTTAAAATACCTGAATTCGTCTTTAGTCGACAAACTTCTAACACCTGACCAACTTGAATTGGACAAAAATTCTACTGGACTGCTAATATGCTGAGCTGTCGGGAATCTCAAGAAGAAATCTAACTCTTGTGGAGCTATTTCTTCACTCATTAATAATATCTGTAATAAGTTTTTTTTATAAAATAACTTCCATCATATAATGATGATGATTCACGATATGAATATAAAAATTAATTTAATATTTATATGTCGTATTAATAATTCTTGTTGTATTAGTTAATTAATTTTGTTAGTTATTTATACTAAAATTACCAAAAAATAAAATAAAAATTCACATTCCTAGTATTTAAAAAAAGCAAATTATTGTATTAATAAAATAAATTAGTTATTACATATTTTTAAAATGATTTCACAAACACAGAAATTATAAAATTCGAATAACAATCATAGTGGCTTATAACTCAATAATACATTAGAAACAGTGGTACTAATTTGCACATTACATTTAAAATGAAAGACATGCATGCGGTAGGTACCTGAATTATAATAATGTATAACTTATGATCAATGATTATACTTTAATTTTGTTTTATATATAAACATATAGTACCTATGAATGTTAATAATAATACTAAACAAATAATTTAATTAATTATGATAAAAGAAACCTGGGAAATAACACTGATATATTATAGTAGGCTAATGAGATACACTGCTCTAAGTTAACAATGAAATAAAAAAACAGCGGAACTCGCTCTAAACGTATACTTAGTTATATATTTCGAGTGCGTACGTCTTCATCGATTAAATCACTGTTTTTTATGTGTCTTATTTAAATTCAATGATTAATGTAAACATTTAATTTTAACATCACTCTTTTAAAAAAAAATTTATTAATGTATTGTTTATATTTTTGAATTATTTTAAGATTAACTTATGACGAATCTTGTATTAAATGTTAACTTTTTATTACTTGCAATCAAAAATATTAACTTAAAAATAAAATCGATTTTAAATAATTAACAAAAACTGGTGATGCGTGAATATTCATTTTAAATATGCAAGGCTCATCCGTGATATATTAATTAAAACCGAAAAAAAAAGACCAAGAGGGAGACCTCGTTAACGATGGATAGACAGTGTGATCAAGGATGGGAAATAAGTAGATGATGGAATGACGTTAGAAATAGCAAGAAAACGTGACAGATGGAAAGACTTGGTTGAAGCGTGTGAAAAGCCTTCAAGGCCTGTTAAACTCAAAAACACTAAAACTGATCACAGTCGTTCGAAAATGAAAAATTGAAAACGAATATTTTAAATTATTATGTTAGATTATATTGTAGGTAGGTACCTACCTTTACCATGAAAACAATAAATTAGGTATTTGATTTGATTTAATTTATTATCATCATACTAAAAAAAATAGGTCAATAACTAGTTAAGTGTGAATATAATGGTATTTCAATTTTAAAGATTAATCACGGTGTGGCTGTGTATAATCAATAGTATTGATTTAGGTACCCGATATATTTATATTATATATTTCTATGACTGCACTATATAATTTATAATATTTATTTTCATGACATCGCTTACTTGGAATGTCATCTGCGACGCGAATATCAATTTGTCACATTCAAACAGTCCTCTAGAAGTGTACACGAAGACGAAGTAGGTGATACAGTCGATCAAATTGTTCACTCTCAGCGATACGGTTTCTGCCGGAACGGATTTTTCAATGGCGTTGTTAAACACTACGCTGAAAGCCTACAGTTTTCGACACGATATATTATGATTTATCATGTCATTTAAATGCGCAGTGGCGGATTTAAGGCGGCCTAGAGTCCCCCCTCCCCCATCTAGCATCTAGGTTAATAAATTGGGCCATTTTTAAATACTTGTGTCGTAAAACTTGGAAAAAGACGATGAGCCCCCACAAAATAAAATTCCAGGTCCGCCACTGTAAATGCGCGTATATTTGAATTGCTTTCTCGTGATAATTTTTTACCTTTAACGAGAATTGATAGACCAGATTGATCGTATTCAGTTCGTTGAGTATGAAATATAACAGACTAGCCCTCGCGGCTGCAGGTCTATAATGTTCTCTGGCTTCGTCAATCTTCTCCGACGTGATTTTTGCCTCGGCCACTTTCTGTTGTATCTCTGCAGCAGTTCTTTTAGTCGTTTCCAAATTTTCCACCAACGCCGTGTCACTTAATATGTTGTCTTTAAAGTAAAAATATTTTTATCCATAATATACAAGTGTTTAATTTATTATAATATTTAGGTTAATAGAAAAATATAGTAAATATAAATTAGCAAATGATATTCAATTGGTAACGTTAGCGTTAACATATGGCAACGTTTATAGGCTCTATTTAAAAAAAATATATATATTTTAATATGAGTGTATTTGTCAACAGAAGTTGTCAATAAAAATTTATTGAAAATTAAAAAAAAAATAATTATTTGGGCGCTAATGGGTTAAGGTAACCTATATACTGGTGGGACTTGGTAGTTTATCAGTAAGGTATTTTCAACGTTCGTCGTTTAATATTAAAAACTGAAACCGAAAGTTGGCTAAATATTAAGGTTAGTATCAGGGCCTTGCACTCGAATTAACCGGAACCCCTAATATCCCTAAAAACCCTTAAAAAAACAAATACCCGAATAAAACATTCTGGTTAATCCGAAACTTTATTTTTACAATCTTTATGTGGTATAAAATTTTGTATGCTTTTCTTGTGGTGAGCTTGATTCTGTAGTTAGTTGTTTAATAATAATAATAAATTAACAGGAACAATTTTACAATCAATCATAGGTAAATTTAATAATTATTTTCTTGAAAATAAAATCCAATAAACCATTAATTGATTCTGATTAAACCAAATCGCCTAATAATGTCAACTAAATTACTTCTTATACTTTATATATATATAATATATATAGATTACTTTATTGGTATATGAAAATGTTATAATAAAATAAATCCAAATATAGCCAATAGGAATATAAAATATAGACATGGTCTCAACCATGGTTTAAATATACAAGGTTATTACATATAGCCCAAATTGTTATCAAATAAAAATAAAATGGCAGCGTAAGGGTACGGTCCATATCATAGTATAGCCAGTATAGGTCATCTCCTTACGCTGCCATTTTAATTCATTAACGTGATAAAATGATATGGTGGGGGTACTATTGCAATAACCTTGTATATTTAAGCCATGGTCTCAACAAAACTGAACAACGTATTGACAGTCGTGACCAAAATACCAAATACTTATAAGTTATGAGTAATAGTAACTATGATTAATAGTAAAGTTAATACCTATCCAGTATTATTTGCCAACCAACTTCCCAACCGTTATTATTATAATTTATTAACGAATATCGTAATTCAAGGCCATATTTACCAGTTTTTCGGAAATCACAAAATATTTATATTTTATTTTATTTCTCTATGGCTCAACAGGCAACGCCCCTATATACTATTTTAAACATTTTAGTTAACTTATATCCGTCTACTAGACAAGTGGTAAATAAATAGGTACCTAATTAATTTCCTAGGTACGGTCGTAGTTCTTGTAGCTTCTTAGAAAAATGTACAATAATAAACTTAGTTTGGTACCTATAAACAAATGTTGTGCATTTGTCATTTGTGTTAGGAAATAATATTTTATTATACATGACATAAATTATTTTTTTTTTTTTCAGCTTGACATTTTTTTTTTTTTTGGGGGGGGGGGGGCTCAGCCTTCAAAAGTTGTGTTTTACAAGACTACTGAACATCCGTAATAACCAATATTAATCTGAATAATAACAGTTATAAAAACCCGAACGTTTGTTTAAATTTTTTATTCTGGTGTTTGAACATCCAGATACATCCATCACCCTAAACCTGAATGCACCAAATGTGATGAGGTGAGTTGAAAAATATTTTTTATTTATTAAATTCTGATACATTCTGATTTTCATATGTTAAATACTTGCATTTATTCAGTTTTAGGATTAGCAATTATAATGCATTTAATATAACATGTGCCTGACAATCTATAAAAGTATAACCTTCGTTCAAATATGCCATTTATTTATTTCATGTATGTAGGTACCTAATATTGTTAAAAATTAATAAAATGTTCTATGTGCTATTGAAATATATATTTACTCTATGTAGACTGTAGAGTCTAGAACCTAACGTTTTAAATAGATATAACAAGTCTGTGATGACACTTCATAAATTACTAATAAGCAACTATTTATAAAAATTAACTGTAAGTAGCATACCTCCTGCTGAGGACAAACGTGAGAGCAAATCGTCTTCTAATTTTTTCAACATGATTTTAAAATCGTTTTGTTGCTTCGTCAATTCAGCCTAACAATAGTATAATAGTATGGTTAAATTATATTTATGACAACACTTTTTACTGAAGTAAAAATAAAAATTACTTTTAGTTGTTCCAAGTCAGGTCTTTCGGCTTTTACAACTTCAGCAAGTAACTGGTCTTCTAAACCATCTCTCGTCACAGTAAAATTGATCAAAGTCGTTTGAGCTTGCATTTCGGGTTTATAATGTGGATTAGCTAATTTTGTATGGAGTAAAAGCCGAAACTCTTGATTGTATTCAACTTCTTTATCTCCCATTTTAATGGCTCTATCCAAGATAAAAAAAAAAAATACAACATTTTTAAAGACCTAGTATAAATATGTATTTATAAAAAATAACGTTGCACACTATTGGCGCATACTTACTTTCCTTTTTTTATGAGATTACGACCTAACAAAGGATCTAAAACTGGATCTAAATTTTCTTCAATATTTTCGAGCAGTACAATTCTTCCTGTTGTTATACTTTTTTCCAACTCTTCCATTGAACCTCTCTGTCCTAAACGCAACACAACTAAACTTTCTCCGTACTTCTGTTTGATCCACTTAACACCTTGTAACTGAAATATAAATTGCATACGATATATTATACAGTATACATATTATTGCATAATATATGATAAATAAATAAAACAGATAAAAATTATTACAAAGAGAATCTCTTATATTCTATTAGAAAAATATTAAATACCAGTATTCATAATCAATGATACTACTTAAGACTAATAATTAATAAATGAAAATATTAAATGGATGGGTAATAAAAAAAAAAATGGAATATATTACTTGTGGATCGATCATTAACGGCCAACGATCGGAGTTTGATAATATAGTTGCGTTTTCTGTCGACATACGATCACTGGGTAATCCTTCATTATTCCAAATCGCCACTTGAGTGTCATCAGTCAATAAAGTCAACGGATCTAACCCTTCAGTTATTGGTACAGCAGGCTACAAGTGAGATGTATTCTAATTAAACATTTATTGTTATGATCGAGTGTTTTATACTAAAACACAATAACAAACGAAACAAGTATTTAAATTCCAAACTATGAAAAGCACAGGATGATAATAAAAAATAATTTTAAATTAGTTAACTGTTAAATTCCTATTGTTTAATTAGTATTCTCAAAAGAATGTTATTTTTATAGAACCACTTGAAATGTAAAAATGTAGTATGCATAATGTATTTGTACAATTGTTATTATAATACACTAATATATTATTTATTAAGACTTGAATACAACTTGTTAAAATGTTTCGAGAGACGTATATTTTTCGAACAGCTAACTATAATTTAATTATAGTCACCAGAGTGCAGCTAAATGATAATAATTACAAAAAGCATAAAGTGACTTACAACAATAACAAAAGCTTTATGTTTGAAAGACGTCCTAATAGTTTTTAAGAATGTGCTGTCGCTTCTTATGAAATCCCAATGTACAATATAAACTAAATTGAACCACCTTAAATCAAAACTAATTTAGTTAATAGATTAAAATAATAGCAAATACCTACCCATTATAAAAGACTGCAGTATTCATATGTTCACAATGCCTTGGAAGGTTTCTATTCCGTACAACTATATATGCGTTGTGCAAGAGTACAGTAATTAATGTTCAAAAGTGTATACACAAGCTAAATTTCACTATTTTTAATTAATTGGTGACTTGTGATGAAGCGCTGTAATGTATAATTCTGAACTACGTCCACGCGCCACAATTAAACCATATTGGTCTCGTACGTCGTATTATTTGTTTTTAAACTTTTTTGATTCAACGAAATCATTTAATTTCTATAAGTATAACATATACATTATACCTATACCAAACCTATACGTACATCTAAGGTTTTTACGAATGGAGTCCATATTTTGTGTAGCAGTTCTTGTCTATAGTGTTTCGTGAAGCACCCAACGTACGATATGAACGCTGTGATGAGAAGAACGTCTCCCGGCAAAGTGGTACTTTGTTGCATAAAACTTAATGATCGAAAAAAAAATTTATTTCTGAGAAATGTTGACACGCAATAATAATTATTTACCAAGCTACAGCTTCGGCCCAACGGACGTTTTCCGACCCCAAGCCCCCTATGAGTCTATTCGCTAATTCGATTGTCTTATTAGTAGCGTCCGCTTCTTGTTGACAGTGTAGTTTTTCGGATGTGGCCTGCTCAAAGTCAGCTGTCAATTTGGAAAGTTGTTCTTCCAAGGACTGTGTGAAAATTGTTTTCGGATTAAATCGATATTTATATCATTCTTACACTGCTACAAAGTATTTCATATTTACAGCGACTTTTTTCTTTATAACTGCTAATTTTTCTTGGGCTTGAGCGAGTTCCAAATTGGCTTGAGCTAAGGCTAATCGTTTTGGTTCTACGTCACAATATACTTCATAAAATTTTATAATGTTTATCACCCAAGCACAGAGACCTGAAATTGAATTATCAAATACAATGTTTGACTTTTGTTAAACACAGTGGGATTATTATGAAATTCACCAGCAGCTGCCGCGGATTTTGATCTAACGAATTCTGGTTCAAACTCGGGATCTTTTAAGTATGGTTTAATAGCTTTAGTAACTTCGGGATGAATGTTCTCTTTGTCATAGTTTATGAGTAAATCGAGAAAACTGTCCACTTTAGCCATCATAATCTAAATTTAAATTAAATAGTTTAGGTTAAATGTAAAACCATGTAAACGGCAGTATTCTAATTTCCAAAATATACCCAATAAGTAATGTTAATTATTTAGACGTTTATTTCACATTAAAATGGAATTTCAGAATAATATTATACACTTGGTAAATTAACCATAGTCTAAAATTTCTTTAAATATGTATTTTTTATAATATATTGTAAATCAATACTAAATAGCATAAATTTGAAATACAAATAATATATCATAATTTGCAAAATATAATTTTTTAATCATAAAATTTAAACCAATTTTTTAATCTTGTAAAAAAAAAAAAGAGTATTTTAATTTAGGTACAATAAATCATAACGAAAAACGGTAATTTTTAAACCGATTGGATTTATCATCAATTTATTATTTATTAATATAACTACAATGTAATAACTAATAACATAATATAGGTACGTCACGTACTTTAGTAGCTTTCCAGCTACGGTCTTTGGGTATTTTACCGTTTTGTGCCAATAACACCATCACAGCAGCCGTTACATTTGTAACAACGCCGGGAGGTGATCCAAATGATTTTAATTCTGTTAAATTTGATTTGTTCAATGTATTTAAAGCTTCCTAGAGAAAAAAAATGAAAGAAAAACATTATTATATTATATTTTTTGTTAGTTATTTTTTTTTATTTTTAACAGTATAGAATTTTTTCGAAATATAACTTAGGGGCGGCTCCTAGCCCCCCCCCCCCTAATTCTCATATGTAACACTTAAAGTAATAATAAATAGGCGAATTACACTATTTACACTATTGATTATATCTTTAAATTTTTATATTTAATTATTGTTTCAATTTTTAGTTATTTTGGTAACCAAGTTTTTTTAAATCTAATATTATGTTTTATTAATATGCTACAATTAAAATTGTTTTATAGTTTTACATAAACAATAAAGTATATAACTGCTATGGATAAATGTAAAATAAGTACCTATAACAAGTTTTTATTTCATTTAAATATTGCAGCTTTTAATGTATAAGTAGATGGTAAATTTATATAATATTTAAAACAATTGTAATGGGCACTATCCAAGTATTGGGGCATTTGTTATCTCAAGGTTAACCGGGAATTGGAGTCTTTGCACGTCTATGAATACGTAATAATATAATATTTATTTATTTTATTTTTAGTGAATATACGGGCAGATAATATAATATTTATCTCAATTGTAATTTTTTTTAAAAATATTTTATATTTTAAATACAAACTTGAGCAGCGAGTAGGGCTGGTTCAGCCTTTACGAGGTCTTCTTCGCAGTCCCGTTGTTTTTTCTTTACTTCTTCTGCTATTGAACCAACTTTTTTTTCTTCGTCATCGGCTATATAAAATTTGTTTAAATGTCTTAAAAGTTAAAATGTAAAAATATTATTTTTTTTATTAATTTAAAATAGTACCAAATGCTTTTTCTTTTGATACTTTTTCAGTTTCAATACCAACTATTTGAATGAGTTTATCGGCCGCGTCATTTTTAATTTTTAATTCAACTTCTTGAATTGCTAATTTTTCTTTTAAATTATCCACCTGAAATCGAAATTATATATAAATCACACGTCATGCATTTTAATTATACTAAATAGCAGCATCACAATAAATCATTTGACTAATCAAGACTGGTCCGTAACTATTAACTCATATATTTAGAATTTGAACAGAGCGATAAATGTATTGATAATCAATGATGTTATTTTTTTTGTGAGTTTGTGTCTATGGACCTATAGTAGTATAGTACCTACACGTTCTATAGTAGAACAATTGCTTGGAGATCCTATCTCTGGTAAAAAATTGGATCTATATCGCATTTTTGAGCTTTCAAGAGTGAAATACTCAGTATTCTTAAAAATAATTCAGAAAAACAAAAAATTGAAATTAAGGAAATCGGGAATTTTTACGTATAACCATTTTTTGAAATTGATTTTGCTTTTTTGTTATGGTTCAAAAATATATTAGCACAGAAAATTGATATTTTATTAAATATTCAGATTAGCATTTACTAGACCATAGTTTTGTTGTTTTTGTGGTATTTATAGATATTTAAATATTTTTAAGTTTTTAGTTTTCTTTGATGTAAGTAATATGATAATTTTTTGTTTTTGAGAGAACAATTGAAAATGTAATACAAGATTAATGAATACAGTTTTAAACAACACACAAAACTTGAAAATGTGATAAGTACAAGCTTATTTACTAGAAATTTAAAAAAAAGTTTTGTTTTAGTCACAACAATCTTATGAGCGCTTGGTGTTCAAATGTTGATGACATTGGTTGTTCAAACGTTTAAAAGTATAATACCGACCTATCCTTGACCGATTTTTGTTATCTAGTTATTATATAAAAATAAAGATATTAATAAATATTGAGCATAGAAGAAACTTGAACATTTCACTATTAAATAAATTATCATTTCTTATACCAACTTAAATAAATTTTCAAAATATTCACACAAATTGTGGGCTATTTGTAGTGTTTTATTACGTATTATTATATAATATTACAACGTATATATTTTTAAATATATTCATCGATCCGCTTAGAATCTAAAATCTAAAATATCCTTAGGAATATATAATCTGACAGCAATGATTTATTATTGAATTCAAACTCAAGTATTTAACACTCCATTACAATGACCATATAACTCTCAATTACCAGGTTGGAGGTTCATACACTCAAAACCTACCGACACTGTACAGTGTATGTCTGTAAAGGCTTACAGTACAGCTAGTTCTCAGGTGATCAATGTATTCAAATACAATAAATTACAAATCCTTTTTTTATTTTTAAGGAGTTGTGTGCATAATATAAACTCACTTGATTGGCTGTACTTTTCAGTTTTTCTAACCCATTTTCAAGTCTGTCAATTTTGCTAGCCAACTCTGCGGATTTTCGCCTTAGCAACTTGGAGTAGAGCGATATCTGTTCTAAAAACGATTTGGGCGTGGTATAATTGTACCGACGGTCGCTCTGTAAATATATTCGCGATATGATGTTGACCTGCGTGTGCGCGTAACCCATGAACTTGGCGACGGATTCTCTGAAGTTTTCCTAGAAAAATTTCATACGACGGTGAGCACGCCACATACTAATCACTAGCAATGATAAATGATGACGATTTTGGTAGAAAAAGTAAAAAGTCATTTACGGGGAGCACTTCGAGTTCGGATAAAAACTGATTGGACACTGACATAAGTGCTTGTTGTGGCCACTCATGAAACCAGTTGATGGACGTGCAGTTGACCAGTGCGGGGAATTTCCTGGAACGAACCCGCAATACCGATCCGACTGGTGAGAAGCACAGCACGACTTTTAACTGCCGTCTAACCCGGTCGATGAAAAATTTCCAACAATTTTCGCGAGTGTCCAACTGTCCGGCGCCCTTGACCTAATCGATTATAATATTGTTATGATTTATTACTTTTTAGAAACTATTTACAATAAACTAGATTAATCTATTTTGGAGTAATTTTGTAGGTAATTTATTAACTCCAACAATTTACCAACTACAGTATACACACTTGGCCAACCTATCAATTAGTCAATCATGGGAATAAAAATGTCCTGTTCAATTTTATTGTATTAAAATAACGTACTTAATAAGAATTAAAAAGTTGAAGAACACTTTTTACATTAAAGGTTAGTTGTTATAAAAATTCAATTTTTGCTATGTTTGGCATTTTTGTCATATTTGATACTATTGATTACATGGAAATTGGAAATTGGAATTTATAATATTATATTTTATGAAAAGTCTATGGGACAGTAGGGCACATAATACTACAATAACAATAATATTCCGATCATTGAAATACTTTTGCAGTTCTAAAATTTTATAGCGATCCTGTGACGAATGATAATACAAATTTCTGTTTTTCAATTCGGAACCCCCTTTTAATTCACTTTTAATTATTCAGCAGATAAATTTTTTAAGAATTTTATAAGAACAAAATTCTAACGAGTAGTTTTTAAGTTAGGTTTATAACTCTGTGTAAGTACTAAGGAGAATATCTATGGTAATGGGTTAAGTATAATATATTGGGGCTTAGATTATTTGAAAATGTTACTTGTTAGTAATAACTATTGATCTATCAATATAAATAATTTGTAAAAATGGTCCAAGTATAATAATTAGGTACTTACTAGTTACTACATCTAATATTATATGTCATATAGTTAAAATTTTTATATCATTTTTAAGGATTATAATTATATTTAGATTAAACATTTTAATAACTCAGAAACTTCTTATTAGAAGTTTGATTTAAATACCTCAAATCTACATAAATATTTCCAATAAAACCTTAAGCTAAATAATTTTCAATAAAAAAGGAGGGGGTCCTCATTTGAAAAACAGAAGTTTATATCACTAAATGATATTCCTTAAGTAGTACAAGAAATATCAGGAATTTTAAAATATGGTCTTTAAGTATACTTGAAAATTCTAAAAATAAGAATTTGAATAAATGTACTAATAAAGAGAGAAATGGGGGTGAGCATGCTTAAAACATTACATTGTATACACTAATACACTTATATTCAATATTAAATTAATATACCTAGTATATTATACTTACATTATAACAATAACAATTAGGGGTGAAGGCCAATAAATATACAAAAGTAAGAAAACCACCCTACCTGTGACTTAATTATCCTCTTATTACGTACAAAAACCTGTTCGTTTTAATTGTATACAAAAATGTCATTACGATTGCGACCATCGCGATAGTAGGTATGTTTTTATCGATGTACATATTAAGTAAAAATTTCATTCCTCCTTCCATATACTACTCCATTAACCATTTACGTCTTACCTACCTATTGTATTCTATTTTTATTTTACTACAACGTTCTATACGATAATGTAAAATCATACTTCGTTACGAACGCCGGCTATAATGTTCTCAACCTCATCGTCGGGAAATAGTTCTGGAATTTCACCTGTCGAAAGCATGTCGTTGATCAGAACTAGAAATGATTCCGACGGTACTTGAGCGTCAGTCATCAAAAAAACGATTCCAACGTTTTTCAAACCCGACTTCAAATACAAACTGGATAATTCCATCTATGGATAATTATATCAGTATATACAAAGATAATTAAGTTAATAGTTAATGAAAATAATTATCTTAAATTATAATAATTATAATTTTATAGTTAACAGTTAACAATCAATATATTATTCAACTCAAAAAGTTTAAAGTTAATAAATATTAACATTTTTTTTTTAATACCAACTAAACATTTTATTAAAAATGAATCTTATTGCACAATAGCTATATTGTAGTGATTTAAGAGATTACAAATTAGTAGAAAATTTAGTTACAACCAGTGGCGGATTCTGAATTTTAACCGGCCCGGGAGAATTTCATTTCACCGGCCCAAAACACCATTAATGCAAACAATTTAGTGGAAATGTAGTAAAATTAAAAAATAATAATCATTGATACCAGATGGCATAGATTTTTGAAAATAATTAAAAGAAATATCTAACAAATTATTTTTTTCAACATCTTCAACCATAACAATATTTTTGTCATCATTAACATCAGTATTATAAAACGTAGTATCACATTCATCACTCTATAATAGTTAAAATAATTCAGTACCTATTTTTATTTATAAATTATTAGGTAGCCTAGTTAGGTACCTAGTTTAATACATATGCAATGGTTTATCATTTCTTATTGAACGAAAAAATAAAACATAATATTATAAATTATTACAATATTACTTCTTTAACTAAAGGTATTCACTTTTTGATTTAGTGTGATTGAAAACAGTTCCGAGATCAGTCTGCATTGCTTTGCTTGTGAAGATAAAAGTTTTTATTTTTTTCCCCTAACTTTCTGGGCTCCACCTTTACGTTTACTCTCCGACATTGCTTTCTCAGACAAAAAACACTTTTAAAAAAACGTTTACACCAATTACAATTTATTACACTTATTCGTATATTAATGTAGATTATAGATTTTTAGTCGATGCTAAATTCTATTTTAAAAATAATAATGTTATCATAACAGCCGCTGTCATGCTACATCATAATCTCAGACTGTGTGCTACATCGTGTGCACGCCGCACGGTTGAATGTACATTGTACACATGGTACAACCGTGTTGGTGAGCTTAATATCGGAATTTTGATTGGCCGTTTGTATTTCAGTATTATAAAGCTACCAAGATAATACCATGAAATTAACTAGAGTTATCTCATTAGTCATTACTCATAGATAATAATACAAATAATATTTTTATCAAAAACTAATATTTTTAAAAATAAAAAAGAACAAATTTAAGTATAAAATAAAATTATAAAATCAGTTTTAGAATGATAGACCCGTATAGTCATGACCGGGCTGCGGCCCACTGAAAAACTTCCCGGCCTCCCAGTTGCACAATCCGCCACTGGTTACAACTACATTATTTAATCAAGAAATATTTATTTTTATATTTTTTTTTTAAATAATTGTTTAAAGCATATATAACTAAACAAAAATAATCGAATAATTGACCTACTGTTATAGATATATAATATACAACCGTGATTTCAGTTTTTTTAACTAAGTAGTTTAATTATTACTTTGGTTAGAAATGTAACTAACTACGAGTATTCAGTTTATATTTTAAAAAAAACTTTCTAACTAGTTAATGCCTACCTTCAAATATATTACTGTTTACTATGAATAACCATATTTTTATTTTTTTCATTTAAAACCTCACTTTAAGATCCAAAAGCCCGTAGCCTTTGCGTAGTTGTATTTGAGCTACCTCCAAGCTGGAAATAAACGCAGCCAAACGCGCTAAACACTGTTTTCCGCTACCTCCGACCCCTACCAATAAACAGCTGCCCCTTGGCGATTCCAATATTCGGTTTATTCTATAAATTTCCACAAAACCCGTTACGTTAATATTCAATCACATCCAAAACTATAAGCCTATGGTTCTCCCTGCAATTTGCAAACCTGCAAATGTGCATCATAGCGTCTTCGAACAACACCAAATTCATGGCAGCAACCAAATCATTGTATAAGTTTAGTGCTTCTTCCAGTAATTTTGTAAGATTAGTCCAATTTCTAACCGACGAATACTTAGGTTCACCAATACCTTGAGCAAAATGGCAATAAATATTTGGTTTTTCAAAAACTGCACACTCGTCGATTTCCTACAAATAAGACCTGTGATTTTAGTTAAAAATATTTAAATCATATTTTATATTATTAATAAAAAAAAATGTATAAATATATAATTTACATTTCAGAATTATAATAAATAAATTAAACATAATAAAATGATGGTTGAAGATAGGTGCATAATTACAAATTAAAAATTTAATTCTTAAATTTACTTATTTTTGTTGCCATTAGCCAGACAAATAACTTAGTTTTAATACTAATGAATACAGATGGGCATTTAAAAATTATTCTCAAGAGAACAAATTATAAAATATTTTTGTCACAATTTTATTTAAAAATGACATAAGTACATTTTTACTGTTAAAGAAATATATTTTTTATGTGAATATTTTTATATGAATGATATTTATATATTTATTATTTTAAACTATATATTGGCTATTTATATATTTTAAACAAATCAATTAATTTACCTAATTTAAATTCTTAATTTAGTTGTTAGTTTTTATATATTATACATATCACTTAATTTAATTGAGTCAAAAAAAAAAAATTAATGTTATGAACTTCAAACATTTAAAATATTTTTATATCAATTTAACTTAATTAATTTTAAAAATATTATTATTTTGCCCAGCTTTTAGAAGTAGTGTTAGGTGTAAGTTTGGTTGTCTACCTCTAAACTTATAAAGGCACTTACATAAATATTTGATACCATATTTAAATAATAATAAATAGTATTTGAATGATACAATCTGTAACTCAAATATCATCTACAAATGTCAGTGCTTAACATTTTGAAACCACATCAAAAAGATCTATTGGCATTTAAATAGTTAGGTAATACAATGTTAGTATTTTTAGCTCTTGGTAATGGGTATGTTCAAATATTAAAGCAAAATATATTCAGTTTGTAGGTACGATTATAATAGTGAACAACTTACATCAAAGAATTTTTTCAACGCGTCAGTCTGTATTTTAGTAAAAGCGTCTGAATCTTTGTCATCCACTAATTTATCTGAGTATACTCTTTGGCATTCGTGCATCCACAGTCGCATTAGATCTGCACTGCAGTTCAGACACTCTCCGGTACTGAAGAGCAGACCCTAAAATAAATTATATAAAAAAATATTAAACCTCATACATAGGTTATTAGTAAAGAAAAAAATGCGTTTTTGTTTTAGAATATGTAAATACTTGGAAAACATTTGATAAATCTCTCAGATTGAATATGTAATGAAACTTGGTGGCGGTAGGTAGGAAAACCGAATTAACTTTGTTGTGTAACCAGATTGTAGCTTCGATTACGTTATCAGCTAGTTTTGAGGCGGCTTGTGGTATTCGATATTCGAAATTTCCGAAATGTTGGTTTAAAATAGAAGCATAAATCATCGTCAACGACTCTGACCCTGGAAAACTGTACGGTAAGACTGATTAAAGTTGATTGAAAATATTTGTATACTAATTGGGTAATTTTAATAAATGAAACAAACCTAATCACTGAACTTAAATTTATAAATACAGTCATGAACGGTGTGAGAGAAATACCTATAGGTGTTGGATTTAAGCTCCATGAGATAAGAATGAAATAATTAGTACCTATCTATATAAAAGCTAAAAATCTACTTATGAGCACTACTCCAGGAACCTAGGTTTCATACTTTCATCACAGATATTAAATTGTATCAAATTATTTTGACCATATCATTCATAAACTACAAACGAATAACCTTAATAATTAACAAATTTAATTTATTATTAAATAATAAAAATTAAGTTATTATTACTAATTTTATTTTTTAATTGGCATTTAGGACCTTCTATTTAGATTTTTTGTTTGTATTATTTTTATATAATTACCATTTATAATATTTATAATATAAAATTGTAATATTGGCACAAACTTACAAATTTCTTTATATTGTTAGCTGTAATGTCATATAATATATTATATAGGTGCTTATTTAACACTTCAGAGTTGGCACAAATTATATATTTGTTTACAAGTATACCTATCAGAATTAGTATTTTTGTAATTTTTTTTTTTGTGTTATTTAAAAATCAAGAAGTATTTTTACTTAATGAGAATTCACACATTTTTTTACAGTCTAGTTTCAATGAGTAAATTGATTTCTTATTTTTTATTTTATAGTGTCTTATAATATACCTAATACATAATTCATAGAAATAAAAAATCATTCTGTAACATTTCGTATTATTGTAGGTCGTAGTCTCGTTTCAAATGTAGGTGTTTTTATACATTTTTTTTTAAATTTAAATTTCACTTATTCGATCGATATAAATGTAATAATAAAATATTCCGATCTCGTACGTTTTTACATCCTTCTCTCTTCAAATTTCACATTTTTTTGAAAACATTTTATAACAGAAATGTAAGGCACCGTAAATATATACTATACATATACTAATTATATATAATAATCATTTTTTGCGTGAAGATAATGAAAATAAGATCAATGATTTGTTAAAAAAAACACATGAATTATATTATACCTCACAGCGATAACACAAAAATGCCGCTGTAGTCGGGGGTTGATGGTAAAACTTCCTGCAGTTGGATTCATGCAGGACACATATTGGCAGTTGTGAATGTCTTTTAAGGACAATTTAGTTCTATCGTACCAGTGGCCGTAGTCCAAATGTTGTCGGATCAGTGTGTGTGGTTGAACAGTTCCGTAGCAATCTACCTAAAATGTTAAACTATTTTTGATCATACGATTATAAAACAGGAAACCGTGGTTTGAGTCGCATGTACATTTGCTTTTATGCTTAGACATTCTGTGAAAAGCGTGTATTCTATTAATACAGTAAATTACAAGTTCGGTGATTCTAAACGTTTACTAAGTCAGTAAGTCCATAATAAACATACAATTTACATATTTATATTAATTTTATCAATTATTATTATTAGTATTAATAATATTGTTGTATAATTATTATTTTACTTCGGGCATATTCATGTCGTCTAAAAAGTATATGAGTGTTTTATTCCCCGGTGGTCCATAATTTCGGCCAGCTTTTTTTTCTAGAGGTTTTTCTAGTATTTTTTGTAACATCTCTGTAATTAACCAAAACAAATCAAATATATAAGCACGGGAAAACTATAGAAATATATATATAAGTATTTGACACCGAACTTCATCGTAACCAGATCTCATGAGTTCCTATGCATTTGCATACAAGCACGGATTGACATTTCGAAGCCCAGGGGCCAACGTTTTAAAAGAGGCCCCTGTACGAAAAAAAAAATAATAATAGCTTGTTACATACGTTATGTTTATAATGTATATATTATTTAATGTTAGGTACCTGTTATAATAAATATTTATAGATATTAGGTACTTGGCAATAAATAATGCATCATTTATTTATAAATTATAATGTATAAGCTTTTTTCTTCGCTAAATAATCATCGATTTTTTAGGGTGATTTATGCAGTGTTATAGCCTATAACGAAAAAATTAATGGACAAGTCTGAAGCCCGGGGGCCATGGCCTCCTCTGGACCCCCCTTAATCCGGGCTTGTTTGCATAATATCAATCTATCCAACTCGTGTTTAATGGTAAATGACACTGAATTCAAAGTAATTACCAAGTTTGAATTAAATCATAATTTTACCTATACATATTATATTTGTACATATTTTTTACTGCACATTCGATTAACTTTTTGGCACGAACGCGATTGGATTTAACAAGCCCTGTCACCATTATCACGAAAATAATATCATAACGTCGGATGCGTGATTACCTGAAGTCGTATAGTAGTTGAACGGTATATTGGTCACTGCATAGTTTTCCGAGAGACTGGCGAGTTTTTCATTCATCAATACCGTCTTTCCGCAGCCCGCGCTCCCGACTAACATTACTGGGTGCTTGTGGTCCATGAGAAGGTCCACAAAAAACCTGGTTCTTATCGATTCCGGCGTGTGGACCAAAGCGCTCTGCGGAAAACGAAACAGCATGCTGCAGTATGAAATGTCGACCGGTCAATGAACATTATTATACCTGCAGGGGCATGTCCGAATCCAGTTCGAACTTCGGGATGACATGAGTCCAGGGCAGGAACTCTTTGGTTTCCGTGTCTATGTAGTAATCGAACACAGTGCCCTGGGACGGGTATTTAATGGTTTTGAATTCGGCCACCCACCATTTGGAAAACTCAACTTTGTAATCGACCACCTGAGTGGCAAAAATAATAACAACAGTTTTATTCGTTGTCGTATTATTCTCCAGGTAGTTTTTCTCTAATCAGTGGGTACCAAAAAAAAATACGAATTAAAAAGGGGTGAGTGAGTCTTCATGTCCTCTGAATTTTGTGATAAGTATATATTTGGTAGAATACCGTTGGTTATACATAGTATAATACTATATTACTATACATTTAAATATGTAATCAATGTCATATATCCCTAAAGGAGAATGAATATCCTGTATATATATATATATATATATATCACCCATATGTATTATTTTTTAGGGTTTGGGTTTGTTGACATTTTAGGAGCTATAATCTCCCCCCCTCTGATTTGCACCACTGCCTACGTAGGTACTCATTGACAGCTACTACCAAACCGACGGCTTAGGTATCTTACATGCTCAATCACGTTAAATTTATTGATCGTATAGTGGTGTAATTTTTGTTGCCAGTGTACATTTTTTCAAGGGGCAAAAGTGCTGTTCTCCGATAAAATATTTTTCATGGTGGTAAATAAGTGCAGTCCAAACATCGAGATAATCAAACAATAAGCTACTCATTAAAACTGATAACTGTAAGTACTTATAGCCAACATATTTTTTAACGTCAACTCGTCGGGTTAAAAATTTGTAATTTTCCATATTATTGTTTTCAAATCACGGCTACCGATCTTCGTTCTCACCTGTTCTTGGTATATAGCCGCTCCGAATGACCATATGCACACAAACGTGAAGTAAAGTTCGTACCATTCTTTTGGACAGTCCGTCGGTGTGTTTGCCGGCACTAAAATGCACTCGAGCAAATGACACAGCATTTGTATGTGTGACATCTCCGTTATTGGTATGATTTTTTTGAACCTGTTACGAATGTTTTCCAGACACGGTGGTATGTATTTATCGAACAGGATCACGAGGTTACTCTTCTCCACGGCGTGCTCTCTGGTCTCGATCCAACTCGTCACATACCTGTAAATTACGTGAACTGATAATGCAAATTGTTTTGGTTTTGTAAATAGATATTATATTTCTTTTTTTTACGGATTCCATCCCAAGTCTTGCGGATTTAGGTATAAAATTCCTGCTCGGGATACGGTGGCTGGCGTAGCCGTTCGCAAGTTGGATATTTCAAAAATGAGTCTCATTGAAGGAGTTAAGGCAATGCGTTCGTTGCTGGCTAACGTTAAGACCTATTCAACACAGATAATTCAAATCGAACAATTATTTATCATATTATATTAATCTATATGTACTATGTCAATACCTTGTTGTCGTCCATCACAGTGTTCAGTGATTCAATCCACATCGGATCAATATCGCCGTCCAATAGAATCCACTTGGGAAAGCTGTTCGGGATGTTCGCTTGTTCTCTCATTATAACAGAAAATAAACCTTTAAACGATAAAAAAAATAAATCACTTATTTGTGGGTTTCAAATTAATTATATTATATTATGATGTCATAAATAAGTAGGTTATAATAATAATTATATATTTTATCATGACAATATTTTTAAAACACGATTAAATTGAAATGTACCGTCTTTCCACTCGCGGGTAGCAGGGTTAATGACACCGAAAAGTTCGTCATTAGTTACTGCTTTTGGGTTCAAATCGTTGTAAATCGGTTTTCGTTTTATGTTTTGATAAGTCCTAAATAGCGTTTTCCAAACTTCGGTTTTGCCAGTGCCAGCATTTCCGACTACGAATACAGAATGACGAACTTCCAAAAGCTCTTCTAACTGTACAACCTGTTCATTAAAACGTAATTATTACGCTGGCACTATAATTACACGGAGATCAGTACTTTGAGTATGAAATTTTCTTCGGGTTGCAATAGTAAGTCGACGGCCGCTTGTTTGACGGTCTTTTCAAAATCCTGATCCCTTTTACGTGGCACGTCCAGCGACGGAAACAAATCCCCAATCAGTCCCATAAATACCGGGACATCGTCGCTAATAATTTTTGGTATGTTGAAATCTCTTAAAGCTCTCATCAACACTTCTTCTTCGACCCGTCCGGGATCACCTCTCTATATTGTTTTTAAATTTTTTTAATCGCGTGTTTTGTGTTATGAATAATATAAATAGCTTACCTTCAAAGAACCAGCCACGACTAACACAGACTTTATGGCCCTTAAACCCCAGTCATAATGATCCTGCTTGGAAAGCAGCTCTTTACACAGCGTATACAAAGTTATAAACTTCCTCGCAAGAATTTTTGCTTCTTGAAATCCTTCGGCAACCAACATTATTTCACAGATTAGTTCAAAATCTGGTACGACCATGGCGCACGGTCTATAATAATATTTAAATTGCTTAATAGCCAATTTCTTTTTATCAAGAAATAAATAATAGTATAATTTATTCTATTTAATTACCTAAATAGTGCTTTTAAATTTTCGGGTAACTCTGTTCTACCAGCATAACCGGGATTCATCGTAATAAAAATTCCAACAGACGGAATCAAGCTTATTTTTTCTCCCATAAAATTAAACGTCATAGCTTTTTCTCGAATCGCATCCTGGAAGGGGAAATTAGTATTTACTATTAAAGTTACATTAATGTCTAATATTGAAATTTGAAACGAAGAATTAATATTATATTTTAATCATATAGCTGGTAATAAAATAAAATAAAATAATGAAATTACTTTAACCCATATTGAATCACCGTAATAATATTTTAATACCATATATACCTGAATAGACTTCACTTGGACAGCGACCACTGATAACACTTCGACAGATATTCTGTTAAACTCGTCGAAACAACCCCAGGCCCCTGTCTGAGCCAATCCTTTATAAATGTTGCCACACGACTGAAATGTAAGTATTTGTTTGTGAAACAGTTATATTTATTGGTCACGCGTTACAATTAAATATATATATAACATAATAATATAATATTATACCTTGTAATCCATTTGCTCTGAACAATTGAACACGTAAACCATGACGCCGAGAGCGCGACCAAGATCTTTAGTTGTCTCTGTTTTTCCCGTTCCAGCGGGTCCGGCAGGTCCTCCGCCCATTACCAAATGTAACGACTAATAAATGAAAAAAAAAATTTCTATTACTTCACTCGCAAAATGATCGTAAATATTGTGGTACTTACTTGCGTTAGAGTTATGTAACATCTGTCCGTCAAAGGAGTGATTACCAAACGCGGTGTGTTTCCTAGATATTCGTGACTGTATCGAAATTGTGCATCGCAGATATTAGCGAAACAGTCTTTTTCCTTTTCGTCCCACCTAAAATTAAAAGCATTAAAACCGATGAATATAAAACATTTAGATAGGTAATATATCTGTATAATTTTTAGATAGTTTTTATTTTATCATGACCTACTATCATTACCTCTGTTCATTTTATAGTATTAAGCCAAGTAGCTAGAAAAATTATTGTTTATAATACGTGTCATATTATGACATATTATGTGTAATATGATATACATAATATAATAACATTTAATTAAAAGAATTTTTTTAAATTATTGATGTACAAAATATATGGAACATGCAACGAATATATTTTTTTACTAATTAAAATTTAAAATATATGGAGAATTTGAGTAAAAGGTAGTAGTTGATTTTTAGGTCAACACTCATTAAACATGTCCATTAAAAAATAAATTTCCGTGCCTACTTAGAATATTTTATACATTGTGATTTTTAGAAAAGTATTCTGCTTCAGATTATTATAAAATGGAAAAATCTGAGAGTCGCTCTATTGCAATGTTTTTTAAAGGGTGTGCCATGACATTTTAATGGTGTGCAGTGTGCACTGTGTCATGATTTCCGTGTTTTTACATATGTGTTTTCCGGTCTATAAAGTACTTTTTTTTGAAAATAGACAATATTCCGAAATAAGCCGTAACTTATAATAACTAATAATAATATGTACCGTAATACAAAAAAAAAATTTGGAACTATACTGATCTATTGTATAGTAGGGAGGTATTGAGTTTACCTCGTAAATTATAAGTTACTGAAATGAGTGAGTTGAATCCAATGATAAATCATTACATACGAAAAACGGTTCTGAGCGGAGACCGCCCGTCAGACTACATATTATATTTCTTAGGATATTATATTATATATTTTATATGGCTATTATAATAGTAATATATAATATTTCGAAATAATTTTTCCACAAACAAATCATAAATAGGTATTATAATTAAATAATATTACTGGATGTTATAAACTTACAAATAAACATACCAATGTACCAATGTACCGTTGAACGTTGTAAATAGGTTCATCGTTAAAATAATACATTAAAATTAGTTGAAATATTTTAAAAATGTATTATTTTCAATTTTGTATCGAAAATTGTAATCTAAATAAAAGTGGAATATTTTAAATGTCTGCAACGAAAATTTCCTTAACTATAAATTTGGAACAAAAATGTACCTACATGTAAATACGTATCCAATGTCATAACAATTTGAACTTCAATCACTGACAAAAAAATGTATTTGGCTTTAGGAAAAACTTTTTTTTTAAATTCCAGTAAAAAAACTTCATGAGTTTTTAAGTCTTGTGTATATAAGTCAAAAATATTATGAATTTTATATTACAAAACAATTTATACATTCTAATGGTTTTGATAACCTTCGTAAAAATGTTAACATATTATATTGATATATATGATTATATATTTTTGATATTATTGAATTACTTTAAGAACAACTTACTTGAGGAACCTTATATTCAAAATTGTTTACACTCGAAAAAAATTAATTGTATCATTCCCAAATCAAAGAAAAAAATTTATTCACTGCTCAGTATTATATACTATATGTTGTCATAAAAATAATTGACCATTTATTCAATCAACGTTATAAAAAAAATTATAAATATAATTGTTTCTTCTAACTATATATGTTATAATTATTAATTTTACTGTACAACACCATCTCTTCGACAAACACAACAAAATATCGAGATAACGTGTGTTTCATATTATAAAAAATATAGTTTATATAGGTACAGGCGGAGGCATCAGACTTATTATTAAGGTTAGTATTTGTATAGTTACATATGTATTATTATTATTATTATTATACATTAAGTAGGTATGTATTATTAGTTCTGTAAAAAATCATCCAGTGACGTGCAGTGTATTATAGGTAACAATATATACTATATATATTATAATTTATAATTTATAACTATAACTATATAATATATAATATTATTATAGTATTAAACCCTCAATAATTATGTTTTCATATAATCACATAAGTGACATACTGACATGACGTATATACAGTTGTATTTTGTACTTAGATTTCGCCATGTTGGTACTTTCAAAACGTTACATGCGGTTAACAAATGAACGTAGGTATAGACTTGTATAGACTTGCCTGTGTCTGAGTTGTGATTGCCACTGAAACGCAAGAACGTTTTCAATCTTTGATTGTATTAATCTAGCTACGACATCTCTAGAATGCACATCAATCGTACAAATTGTCATTATTTTTTGTCTGTCTTGTCTGGTCAATTCTCCCAATAATAATGATATCAGTGTGTTCAGTTGAGAAATCTATATATCAACGAATACACATATTTTGATAAACACACAATAAGTATTACCTATCTACATGGGTACCAATAATAATATTTAGGTGGACTGTAATATATACCAACTTGTTATAAAAACAATATAATAAGATTACAAAAAGCCAAAATAAAAATTTAGTTGAATCAAATTAAAATTGAAACAATTTTTTATAACATTGTTTGAAAGAATAATTAATACAATTACGTAACTCTAACTCGATTATAATAATATTGTTATAATAAGATGTTAGGTATATTGTAATAACTAATAAGATATTTATAACTGTTATACATTATTATTCATTATTTATAAGAATAGAAAATTATTATTTATAATTTTTTAGTTTAATTACTATGATAATTATTTTAATAATATGCTTTGAACATGTCTCAAATGCCAAATGGTAAAATAATTAGTTTTTTTTAACGTATATCTATATAAATTTGAATGAAAAAAATAGTTGCTTAAAACTCCTTGTCCCTTATCGGTGATCAATAATTCAAGTGAGTAATGTTTATTGTGTATCAACATATTATTACATTCCATATGCTATATGTATTATGATTTATGATTTATTCTCTATTTGACATTTGTAGGTGTTCTTATTTAAACTATAATTTCTTGTTAAAAGGACGTGATACCCACATGTGTTGTCTCCGTCTTACACACGTATGACATAGCAAATTTTCGTTGAGCAGATTCAATAGTGTGTTGTTAGTTTTGATATTAGAGTGAATTGACCTATTATCAAATTTAAAGGTAAG
>NC_042493.1:75306264-75308215 GCF_005508785.2 Acyrthosiphon pisum
CTAACAACACACAATTGAATCTGCTGAACGAACATTTGCTATGTCTGTGCGTGTAGTAAGACGGAGACAACACATGCGGGTATCACGTCCACTTAAAACTAGGTAATATAATAGTTAATAACATACTTTGTACTAAGCCTTAAAGTAATATTAATTCATTTCATTTTGATAAAATCAAACCTACAACATAGGTACCTGCTCAACAATTTTCTATAAGTACATTTATCATTTATCAGTTAGGTACCTATAATAATTGTTATGTGTCACTTATGAGTAATGACTTTTTGAGTATTAATTTTATGTACATTATATTACACAGACAGAATATGAAAATTGGTAATGGATGGTCAAATGAGTTCTGTATGTAAATATTTCAATATTTCCATAACCCATACCCCTCCTCTCCCTCACCCACACGAACACCCTAAATATTTTCATGTCTTAAATTAAATCTTAATGGAATAATATACAGGCTGTCCCGCGAGAATTTACTCATCGCGATATCTCCTGAGATAATAAATATATGAGGGGCGACAATGCAAAACGTACTATTGCCAAAAATATCAAAATTGAGTTATACATCATTTCTGATAGTAAAAACCTCGCGGAATCGAATTTCGTTGTTAGATTTGGCCAAAACGTACTATTTCCAGTGTATATTTGATTATAAAGTTTCATGATTTCTGCATAACGCACCATTTCCATTGCTAAAATCGTGTCAAAAAGAACTATTTCCAAATTACATCAAAACGTACCTACTATTTCCCATGCTATTTAGTGTAAACTGTATAATTATTGAATCAAAATGTACTATTTCCTAAATTATGTGCAGAACGTACTATTTCCAGATTGAAACAAAACGTTATATTTCCCATGTTAAAATGTAGCTATGCTAAATCAATTATTTGCAAAACGTACTATTTCCAAGTGTAAAAGATGTTGTTAACATTTCCATTTTAATTGTTTTTGCTTTAATTATTTAATGGTGATATAATATGGGACTCCATTATATTATTTTATTTACTAGTTGGTGCAACTGATAAAATTCAGTATATTTTTTGGCGCTGAATGTTTAATCACAAATTGTTCGCTCCAAAAGTTCCTATGATGATTATCATGGTATTATGATAATATACTTCACCTACTATGCGAGACGCGAGTATACGTCATACACAGTAAAGTTCATTGTTTTAATTACCAATACTTTTATGTACAATATTAATGTTTTGTTTGCAATAACTTAATTAAAATGTTCAACTCAAGAACCATTAAAATGGCCACATTTGGTCAAACTAAAAACACAGAAGAAATGGATTATAATGAATCTATTCAAAAAGTGTCAAGGTGGTTAGAGGTATGAAAAAATGAATTTATTGCTTTACAACTTTACTTATACAAGACTTTTAATTATATTGTTAAATCATTAATCATTAATCATTTATTACTATGATACCTAATAATTTGTAAGAATACCTATTTCAAGAAATAAATAAAGTAATTTTATAATATTTTAATTATTTTTTTAAATTGATTTCATTAGTGTAGATAAATGGGTAGATATTATGTAGAATAAATTGAAAAATAGATAAATTCATACTAAATGTATGTTTGGTATTACTCCAAATACTTTAATTTATATAATAAAAATAGTTGATTTTGTATTATAAGTGTTGTGTTTAATATTTTATTTATATTATAACTAGATCATAAACTGTTCAACATACTATGGTTAGTCCAATTTATCAAATAATTAAGATTAAGTTATCAAATTTAACTTGAACTTAATGAATTCTATATTTTATTATTAGGGTGGAAAATTAAAATTACATAAAATATTGTTTTTGATAAACCTAAATGCCTAATAGATTATATTTATAATTAAAATCTTTAAATATTAAAATAATTCTATTACAATTAATTTTTTTTTTTAATACGTTCAAATATTAGGGGA
>NC_042493.1:75308640-75329274 GCF_005508785.2 Acyrthosiphon pisum
AAAACACGTCTAAATTCTTATGTTGCGCGTGTGTTATTACAAGGACAGGAAATCACTGCCACCAATCCCCTTAATATAAATATAAAGAAAAATATTTTATGCTATAATAATAATTAAATTGAAAAGAAAAACGTTGATTTTAGTACATTATAAACAGAAATAGAAAGAAAAAATATAATAATACTAATTTAAATGTCTTTAATGTCATTTATTTAAAATGTCATATTTTTATTATAATTTATAACCATGTACCTGATATTAATTGTTTTCATCTCATATATTTAATAATTAATTTAATTTTACCTATAGTAAAACCACATGCTATGTTATTTTATTTAAACTCATTAGGTGTTATTGTTAAAGTGAATAAACAATTAACAATGTTAAAATCAAAGTATGTGTTCATTTTATTTTACCACATTTTATGTTATTTTATTTTTTAAAAAAAAAGTATTATTGTTAAAGTGAATAATTCAAGTAAAATTAAAGTATAGAGTATTTATTTTTTCATGAAGTAGGTGATTATGAAAAATAAAATTCTAGTTCGTTTTGTTAAACAAATAATACAAAATATGTCTACCTACCTATTCGTTAAATTGTGTCAAAATGTACTATTTAATGGAAATAGTACGTTATGATGAAATATGGCCAAAACGTACTATTTCCATAGAATTTTAACAAAACGAACTAAGTGGTGGAAATAGTATATTTTGGCACGAGCCATTTTAAAAAATGATGTTTAAATATAAACAATTATCATAAGTAAGTTCATTTTTTTTTATGCATTTTTAAATACATTTGATTTTTACTATGACTTTCTGATAAGCTACTATAGAAAATCTATGTTTCTGGAAAAAGCAAAAATGGAAATAGTACGTTTTGCATTGTCGCCCCTCATATATAAATCTGTTTTTTTTTTATTAGACTTGCAGAGATAAGGACTACACATATTTTATTTTTTGGTAAAAAAGTTAAAAATATTATTATTTTTGAAACAATTAAAGATATAGACTTTGTTTTTGTGAAATTTTTAACTTTTAAACACTTTATTTTCATTAATCTCATGATTTTTAGTATTTTTTTTAGTTTATAATATGTAAAACAGCAAAAAACCGGTTTTTGTCCGGACACCCTCAATATAATTTTTGATATTTGGGTTTACTAGGTACCAACTTTTCGTTAATAACCTGTTTAACCTCTTTAACTGATGTTCACACACACGACGTAGGTATTCGTGTTGTTTTATAAATATTTTTTTTTATAATCACTTGTTTTCTTTGATAGTCTTTCAGGGCGTTTTCGTATCCTTCTTCAAGCCTCGCAAATGCAATGTTTACTTCCGTAGTCCACCAAATTTGAGTACCACACAACGATACTTGAGCAGGATAGTCGAACAACCACTGTTCTCTTGGTTTCTCTTCGTAGGATAAGGTACTTTCTAAAAAATTATGCCTAATAGTTTCACGCATCATTGCTTGTATCTTGTTGAGCCATTTTTCTACCTGTAAATATACTATAGCTAAAACACAGTAGGTACAATAGTAAACATTTAATTTCTAATTAATAAATACGAAGCGTCCGTAATTAGTAATTAATGAGTGTAAAGTATACTTTCAATATTAACAAACGCAACGTCATCGTTATAATTATTATTTAAATTCGTAAATTGTATTCATTTATTTTTAAATTTCGATAATTATAAATTTTTTCTAATTTTTTTATTTTATATTTATAAATGTTGCTAAATATTTCATTACAATTGACAAATGTATAAAGTGTCGATCGATTTTAAACTATGTACCTACAAATATATCAATTAGCAATTAAATCTGAAGTAAGTATAAAATATACATATTTCAATTAATTTAAAAAATAACATAGAAAAATCAATTTTTTCGTGATCAATGTTATAAAAATGTAATATTATTATTAATATAATAATATATATATTAAATATATATTAAATATATATATTTATTAAATTATCATATATGATAAATTTATTTATTTATTTATTTATTAAATATTTATTAAATTTTTTATAATATATATATTAAATTGTAATATTATTATTAATATAATAATGTATTAATGTAATATTATTAGTAATATTAAAAGTAATATAAATACATGGTAATAAACTAACAATCAGCTGATGATTATAGAATTCGACCAACTTGTGTAATATATACATTGAACAGAATATAATATCATAAATCTTAATGTTTTAATGGTACCTACCAATAAATTAATATATTATACCAGCACAAATACAGAGTGTCACTATACATATGTTACATGTACACAGATTAAACGTTTATATTAGTATTTAATATTTACTAAAATGTATTCATTTTTTAAATATAAGGTATTTTCGTAATTATAACTTTATGAAGAGTACCTAATATTCTAATTAAGTGTTTTATAAATAACTGCTTGTTACGTTGTACATTTCTACTAATTAGTAGATTGTACATAATTTTGCATTCCTACAATCTTAATACCTACCTAGTCGGTGTTTTTAATTACCTGCCAAGTTGAATATTTGAAAACAGTGTTAATACTGAACATAATATAAACCTTAAAATATTATATTATAAATAAAAATATTTACTACAACTTTTACTTTTTATTAGGTAGATCCCTACTTACTCTTGTTTCGAGATTTTATTGAAAAACCTTACCTACTAGCTACTATACGTCTATACCCTATACAAATATACAATAATATACTTTAGGTACCCACTGACAAAAAGTAAGCTATAAGAACATTTAATTTGTTTGAATTAGGTATTCGAAGAAAAATAAACAAGCAGAAAAAAATTATTTTTATAAGTTAGGTAATTGATAAATTGTTCTACTGCTTTCACTTTTATTTTTCGATCTTATACAATTTTATGTAGCTATAGGTATTAATAGGTACTATAGGTACCTATATCTAATATTACCAAGTCTGTCAAAACGATAACGCTCGTCAGTCGGTATGAACTTATAATTAATAAAATTGCTTTTTAAATAATTTCCTCGGTCCCCACGGTAAGTACATTAGCTATATAGGTATAATATGATTTTTCATTTTAATTATTTACTATCGCCTTATTTAGGTCTATTCAAAGGGTATTTACACTCGAATGGACTAGGTACATTTGAAACTGAAAATAGTTTTGGCAAAGTATTGAGAATGAATTACTCTTCTGATGCCAATTCTACTAACCTTTACATATGCGTATGATATCATATCGAAATAGATTTCACTCATAATATTAATGCCTAATCATCTATTAATTATTATTTTATTTTAAAATCGAAAACTAAGTTAGTGTAAATCATTGGATTAAACTAACACATTTTTACAATTTTTATATTTTTATTATATACGTACCTACAAATGCACGTCTTAAGTAATAACGCAATTTTAAAAGTACTGCAGGTAACGCTGAAGTTTTGGTTTCTATTAAATTATTAGATCTGCTGCATCTCAAATATTTAAAACCATGCATATAAGACAAATTAAATAAACGGATACAAAAAATAATGATTTGTTCTTATAGAGATAAAGTATGTTATGTTATTTTTTCTAATAAGATGATCATTAGTTATTACAGCTTGAAATTTTTTTTTTATTGGTGGGTAAAAAAAAATTCAATTAACGAGCACAGTTGAAATAATAAAAAAAAACCACAGTACATAACTGCATGATATATATACCTACGTCAGATAACAATTATTACAATCGAACAAATTACAATAGTTAACAATTGGTGGTGTCTTTATTGTGATTTTTAATTCAAAGGTGATTTATTAACGATCATGTTAGAAAAAAAGCTAGTCCGAGTTGAACTCAGATCATTGAGTTTACGTCAATGTTGGAAATTCATAGCTTATGAAGAAAGCTTGTTATGTATTGCGTGTTATTCTAATGTGTTGTTATGACTTATGAGACAAAATAATATTATTTTTGTGAAACCAACAGATTCTTGGCCTCGTGTGAATCTAAAATAAGTAACGTTACTCAACTACAGTCAACGTAAAATTCAAAGAAAACATTTCTCATATTGAGATGACGAAAATTTCTAGATGTATTTTTATTATAGGTAGGTAAAATAAACATTTTTCAGCATTATGATAAAATAAATTACATATTTTTTCGACATTTATACTTTGTGCAGTACACATCAGAGACAACACTTTATAGGTCAATACTATCGACCTAGTCATCTGCAATAGTAATAATATTATTATAATAAATAATAATAATAGAGGTGCGTGTAGTCGGACTTTTTATAGTGCATAAATTGTAATTATAAGTATGTATTAAAAAACATTTTGATATTATTATAGGGCTAGGTTTTATCATTTATATGTACCTCGTTTTTTTTCACCGTTTTTTAAAATTTAGTTAATAAATTACTAAATTAAATGTTCATAATTCACCTATTAATGATCTATTTTAGATAGTAAGTGAATCGATGAATTATGAATATATTTATTTTACGACGATGTGGGTGTTTTTTTTCTGTACACGATTTATAGCAAAAAAAATACTAATATGTTCAACATGGGGATGTTTTCTGGTAGCAATTGGATGTAGTTGTTACTTTTTAGTAAAAATTTAAATCTCCCAATATTTTTAAAAAATCATAAAAAATTAAGGAAATTATAAAGCCAGTTTTCGACAAAATTGATTTTGTTTTGTGGTGCACCTAACTCAAAAATGAATAACATTCGATGCATCAAATTTTCATAAAATGTGATATATATGATAAAATATAATGTAAAATCCAATATATTTTGAGCTATTATATATTATATAGACATTATATATTTATGCTTATTTTTTTTCATACATTTTGTTAGAAATGTATTACAAGGTTTCTCATAAGGTATTAATTCATGAAAATATGTAAACTATTTTGTTGTTAAAAATGTATTTTTATATTTTAAAATATAATACAAGATTTTTCGTAAGTTATTCCACATTTCCACTTATAACAAATAAAAAAGTTAACCTTCTAAGCTTTTACTTTTTGTCATAGATATTTTAAAACATTGAAGATCTATAATAGGCTTAATTATTTTTTTTTATAAAAATTTTTCAAAATCACGAATGTTTTCTAGTTAAAATGCATAAAATGTTAAGAATGGTAAATTAAATAAACTATTTCTCATAAATAGTCCAAGTGTATTCCAAAAATCTAAAAAAATGTATGTAAATAGTTTTTTCCGTCATTTTATCGTATTTTACTCTACTAATAGTAAAATAAATTACTGTAATAGTAATATAAATAAAAAAAAAAAATATATATTAAAAATAAAAATATATATAATTAAATATATAATAAAATATACCCATAGTAATATAGGCTGATTTTATAGACAGTCATTGAACTCAAATGTTACACATATACATTACAGAAACTTCCTCAAAGACGAGGAATACTCAACAAATATAACTGTAGAGCATATTTTAGCCCTAATTAGATTATTATTATTGTATTTTAAGTGGGTAACACCAAAACAAAAACAAAAAAATTAACATTTTGCGACCATGATGATTTCAATTGGGACGAAAAAAAATTATCGTATTCGAACGCAAGAAACCTAGATTGATGAGGGCTGTAATAATTATTCCAAATCGAGTCACAAGGAGTCTCATTTATATATGTATATATATATATATATATCATGTTGGTGCACACGAAATTGCAATGAATTGTAAAAACAAAGTATTCCAATTGTCGGGCGTGTGGGCGTAACAGGATATCAGGAGAAAACGCGCATACCCGGTAGTACCGACGATCGATAGCGTAACGTCGAATGCCACGGAAATTAAAAAATATTTTTGTCACCGAATCAACGCTCGAGTAGTAGAAGTGATTAATTAATTGTATTCCAGTTGTTTTCCTTAACTGACGACGATGAGCTTGAAATAATGTGATAAAAAATTAAACTACGTGTACAACACTATTTATATACGATAGTAACTAGTTGGCCGTAACTCGTTAGATATTATTATTATGGTTTTACAGACGTCGTAGTAGTTTAGTGTACCTACTGCCAACAATTTTGAATATCCAGTAAGTGTAATTTGTCGTGTACCTACCTACGTGTTTTAAAAACAAATACATAATATTAGAGTGCGTTGAATCCAAAAAAAAAAATTAATAATATCCCACCAAACGGGTATAATACGTAAGGAAACCGGTAAGGTTTCCTACTTGAAATGGAAAATGTAAGATTAATTGAAATTTTTTCATTATGTAATGTAATTAGTAATTACACGAATCTATGAATAAAAACGCGTACGCTTCCTGGTCTCTCGCTGCGCGTTATTATATATATTATTATACTTTATACGCACATTAAGCGCATAATCAGACTATTAAAAATATAATAACTATTGAAGTATTTCCTAACCGAATAAAGTATAACAAAGTCCCGAAAAATTATTGTCACGGTTATAAACTGCAGTAGCCAGTCGTAAAGTATTTCGGAATCACTGTTTATTAATCGTGTGAATTAATTTGATTTTAGAATACGAAGATATTAAATAATATTATTATATAATCTTGATGGAAGGAGTAAGGACCAATATCGGCAATATCGAAATATTCTATAAATACAGTTAAAATAGTCAATAGATAATAACATAATGTTTTAATTTTCTATGAATAATAGTTTTCAAACAGCAACAAAATAACTAAGCAGCTTAAAGAAAAATGTAAAAGATCGCAACTTGTGAGGAAGAGGAACCTTGTACCTGAGTCCTTGACCCTTGTATTACATTTTCAAGCTTTTTATTTAAAAACAAAAATGTAATCAACATAACTCATAAGCAGGGCTAGGATTTTGTAGCATTTGCATTTTCTTTCATAGTACTACAGGACATAGCTAATCAAAAACAAAATTCGATTCATTCATCACAGAGTTCAAATATGCAATTTTGATTTTGCTTTTTTTGCATTTTCTTATGATATTCGTAAATAAATGCTTTTTTGGTACTTTTTTGTCAGTTTATTAGCTTTTTTTTGTCAATTATACGCATATTTAACATTTTTAGAACATTTACGTACATATTTATCTAAATTATTATTTATTAATTTATTTTAATTGTGTTATTATATATACTTTTTCATAGTGAAATATTATTGCCTTATCGGAAAATATTTCTGAAAATAGATTCTTAGATTTTGTCAAAGTGATTACCGAGTGGGGAGTAATGGTTACGTAATACGTTGACATTTATCGACATTTAATAAAACGGTTTTTAATTTATTTTTTTCAATATTTATAAATTGTGCTTAGTTGTTCTAAGAATTACTTAGTGTGAACATATAAAAATGTGTTTAATAAATTATTTTTTGATATTAAAAATATTTTTCAGTTAAACTTAAAAATGTTCAAGTCTTTTTTAGTTGCATTTTCTTGGTTAAAATGCTTTTTTTTGTAGCATTATTGGCAATTTTTTAATTCCTTTATTGTAGGTTTTTAGTGCTTTATTTTCCTAGCCCTACTCATAAGTCATATACCAAAGGAAAACAATATGTCAAATGTTGGAATGTCTAATAATTGACTGAAAAAAATTCCAGTGTTTTGATACTGCTATACTAATATGAATGAAAATAATTGTAAGTCCTTAATATTCCCTTATAAATTATAAATTGCTAAAAAATACCTACAAAATATCCGAAAATATATTTACCAAAAATATTTTAATTGAAAAGTACTAAAATGTAGTAAAAATGTACTTCGATACGAAAATATAACACGAAAAATAATTTATTCGAAAATATTACAACCGAAAATAATACAAACGAAAATAAATTGTTAGAAAATAATGTTCAACCTAGCTTTCGGTTAAAATATTTTCACTTCAAATTTTAGGATAAAATACATTTCGGACGAAATATTATATTCTATCTGTTGTTTTACTTTTCAGTAGGTACTATTATTATTATTATTCGGACGAAATACGGTTCTGGTGTATTCATTTTTCAGTTTAAAATATACGATTAGGTCAAAATATTTTTCTTATGATAGACTTTCGAGATAAAATAATTTTCTGCTAAAATACGATTCTCATGAAATATTTTTGGATATTTTACGCATTCTCTAGAATTCGATACCTGAATTTATTCGCCAAGAAGTATCGTTAGAGAAAAAGAAACGTAGGTAATTGAAATTCGTTCGTTCGTTCATTCGAAATAGTTCGTTCATTCGAAATCGTTCGTTCGTTCCTTTGTTTCGTACGTACAAAACGCCAACAGTCTACCAGGGTCGTAGGCGCAAAGGCGCGCGCAAGGCTCGATTGAATCGGAGCTCACAACGTCCATTGACGTCCTCGACGAGGGCATTGTTTAAGAGTCCTGCACTACCAGGACCGCATGCAATCAGTCGTCGCGGTTCTTGCAGCCGCCGTCATCGTGTCGCGATCGCCGCCCGACGGACACACCTGTTGCACGCGGCGACCATTTTTTTTTTCTCCGACAAAGACCATCGTCGGTTACCCAGTACCAGGATCCCATCACGTCTGAGGTATACGCCGCCGCGCCGCGCTGTGCACATCAGTATTCACTACACATTCTGTAGTCTATTCAACAGCAGGCATGACGTTATCATAGTAATAATAACACCATGTTTGTTAACGTCAGCTGCAGAATACCAGAAACTATACATTTCATTACTGTATAATATTAAAAAAATGTAAAATAATAATTACGTTTTTGAAATTTTTTTCTGGAAACGGGCTTTGGTGTAGTTGCTTACTCGCATCTCACTTTCGTCTACATAACTATTAACTTCTGTAAAAATCGATAAACTTTGAAAAAAAGAAACAAACAATAAGATAGTACCTTAGTTATTAATGACACTTCGACAGCAATCTTTGTATATGATTCTAAATCACAATTATTTTATAAACATTTCAAGTTCGAATTTTGACAAAATACGTAAAAACTAGGAAAATGTGCACATTATTTTGAGTAAGAAATTCATTAGAAATGTTCTTTTTAAATTTAAGATTTGAAAATAGAATTCAAGATTCCTCATAAGTTTCTCTATCTTTTACAAGGTAAAAATGTCTACCGGAAATTCAAATTAAATTTTTATGAGTGTTTGAAGTTATTCACTCCATTTCTCATGTATCCTGCATATATGTCTTATTTTGTTATAATTTAAAAACGAATAACTATAGTTATATGACATTTAAACCATATGTTTATTTTATCAATTCCTATACTTGATACAATTTTCAAAATATTTTTACCCATTTTGAGGAGTTTACGGAAATTTTTCTTTTTAATTTTTTTAGTTTTTTTTTCTTTAAATGTCAATACAATTGTATATTTTGTTGAGTCAAAAAGTGTGAAAATGTAATACAAGGCTCTTGATATATTATTATAATAGTAATTGAAAAATATTCAAAATACTAGGTTACAATTTTTTTTATGGGCATTTAAAGTACGATTTTTGACAACATTTATCAAATTTAAAATTGATTTTGTAGTTGAAAATGTATAAAATGTTCAACTTTGTTAGCTAAGGATTTAAAATTGAAAATAAGGTTCCACTTAGTAGGGTATTCTACTATTCTGTAACGAAAATATCTCAAAAATACAAAAACGCAGTTTTTTTAATAGTTATTTTATGTTTAAATTTGAAGGAAATTACATTATAAATAACGATTTTAGTTTTTTTTTTTTAATTAAAAATATTAATTCAACTTATACCGGCTATACTGTATTAATAATAATTAAGAGCAATATAAATACAATATAAAATATCCTATAGACTGACAAACTGTCTCCGCTCAGAGTCGTTTGTCGTATACAATAATATTATATCATTGAATTCAAATATAATACCATCCATTATACAGTGACATACTTGTAAGTTGTAACCTACTGTGCAGCAGAGTGACATCCACTTACAGCTTTTTTTCATTTTATTATTTCGATGGCGTATTTAAGAAATAATAATATTTAATTGTAGCTAATATTGTTTTTATGGACGGTACAAATAGCGTCTCGTTTTGAATTTTTTAACTTAAATATTAGGTACCTATAATGAATTAATAGTGACCGTTTTCGAGTATTTCTATTTATTTTGGATCATTATAAAATATAAAACACTATATTTAATACAATATTTTATAAGTATACGGTATACTTTAATGTTTTGACACGAACAAATTATTGCATTTGCCATGTGCGTTTTTGATTATTTATTGACAATGTTATTTACCAACATTTGCCGTGCCAAAAGTATCAGTACAGTCGTACAGATAGTATAATTTTATAATAAAATAGGGAGAGGCCGCTCTGGTACAGATAATATGATATGTGTCGCAACGTTAAAATGAAAATAATATAATTTTTTTCTCCTATACGATACGTGAGTACGTGACGACTGACACGTGCACCCGTCGAGACTCGCAGCGTGTACATAGTTTAATAGTTATGTATAGTGTAGTCTGTATACTGTTGTAGATATATACGTATCATTATAATATTATAATTCGCATGCGTAGCTGTGTTTGGACTGTAAACCTTGATGAAGATAGTATAAGAATCCTTAAATCTGATCCGAAATGATCAAAATCGAAATTATAGAATCCGAATGGCTATATCTAATCAAATCAAATCCAAATCACGGAAATAGTTGATAAATTTTTTTTAGAAAACGCAGAAACCACCAATCAGTAATATTATATTCTGCCTGGGTAGTTTTTTAATATTGTATTTATCGTTCGTGAAAATATAGTATATGTATAATATGTATTAACGTATAAATCGCTGGCACAATTCACATACCTAGGTTTTATTTACTCAGATGTTGTGAAACTTATATAATATCAGTAATATTATATTCTGCCTGGGTAGTTATTTAATATTGTATTTATCGTTCGTGAAAATATAGTATATGTATAATATGTATTAACGTACCTATAAATCGCTGGCACAATTCACATACCTAGGTTTTATTTACTCAGATGTTGTGAAACTTATATAATATTTTTTTATGTGATCCGATGTATTTGTATTTTTAAATCATATATAGATTTGAACAATGAATACCTAACACCACTTATGAGTAATCCGTATAGATATAGGATGTATAGGTACCATACGCGTTATAGGATTCACGGTGCTTTACTGCTATAGTTCTAGCCCCTAGGATTCGGGGTACTGACTAACATCTTTAGGTGTAAATGTGCAATCCTGTAAGTTCACGATTAGTGAGTAGGTAGATATTATTTATTGTGGGTCCCGGAGGAGAAGATAGATTATTAATATACTCAATATTTATATACTTTCGTAGATATTATTGTGCAGCTACCACTGCACTACCACATGTGTGGCTGTGTCCTATAATCTTTGCTTTTGTATACTACCACAGCACGTAGGTATAAGTATATTCAATATTAGGTACCTAGTATAATTTATGTCTTATAGATTATCGCGCAGACTGCAAATTATCTACACGAATAAACCATATCATTATATCAATTTGATATCATCGCGATTGTTTATTAAAGTTATATTATATAAACTGTTATTTATTTTACAGCCCTTCTACACCATTTCCCCAGTTTATTAAACTGTGAGAAAAAAGTTTGGGCTTTTCGTTTTTATTTTCAATAGGTATAAATTATAATACGCAAAATCGTAGTGAAGTCGTGAGCTCAATTTTAACACGCATTAATATGTAGTGTTGAATTATAAAAAAATATTTATAAGTAGGTATTTATCGCCTGTCGGTTATCGTTATCCGTTGTTATTATATTGACGAGTATTAAAATCCGTTTCCGTAAATACGTTATCGGTTCATATTTAAAATATACACATGGATAAACGCTTTGAATAAATAAGTTGTGTAGACGATGATTGAGCACATACACGCAATGATCAGCTTTAATATAAATACACACTTGTGTTTATGCATGTACCGACGTCATCTGAAGTGGAAACAAAAGTGATTTGATTTTATTGAACAAAAAATAAGAATATGACGTAAGTATAATAAACATAAAACAGATTAACTGGTGAATATTGAATCGTCGTTTTCATCTAGTACACATAATATTATATTTTATACAATTATACATTCATACATTTACACTACTTGTTAGTGTATTACGTAAATTATAAATTATAGTGACGAAAAATATGTATTTATAAGCAGTAGTTATAGTAATTAGTAGGTACCTAATATTTATTTTAAATTTAACAATATCAACATGCGTTTTTAGTGAATTACACTGGCGTGACTTCAGAAAATAAAGGATGTAATATATCATATTTGTTAGGTATATAAAAATTGTATAGTGTAACCTACTCGTGTTGTGTACAGTGGCGGATCCAGGGCTTAATTTTGGGAGGGGCATGGGGGGGGCAAAAGTACAAAAAGTTGCAAAATTGGCTACAAAATTGGCTAAACACAGTGTAAAACAAAGGAAAACTACGGTGTTGGGGGGGGGGGGGCAAATGCTCCTTTGCCTCCCCCCCTGGATCCGCCACTGGTTGTGTATAATAATATTATAATCTATTTACGAAATCTAACCTACCGGAGAATGAATAATATTCGTCTCCAAATTTCAAGGACTTTAAATTTAAAGTTTAACCACCATTATTACAATTCATGACCAGTGGAGAGTTATTTTAATATTTTCAAAAATATTAAACTCACCACAATCATTATACCGAGTGACACTTTCAACGTAATGCAATCAATATATTATTTTCGATCACTTTCATTATTTAATGTTTAGAAGAGAGGAGTAGAGTGCATAGAGGTTTATCGCAAAATGTTGGTTACTTCTACGATTTAAGATCTTATAAGTAAATCTTTAATAGTCTTTAATATCTTTAATAGAGGAACACTCCTCCACTTCCATTATAAGTTACTTTAAGAGGACCTCTCACCCGCATGTATTGTCTACTTGTCTCCGTCTAACACACGTAGGTACGATGTAGCAACCGATATACTGATACGATATCATCAGTTTCAATACTGTTAGTTTTCATATTAAAGTAAATTGACCTGTTAACAAATTTTTAGGTAAGACTGTGTTCTCTCGTTGGTTTTTTACAATATTTTAATTTTTAAGTGAGTTATAAGCATTTTTAAATATTAATATTTTACACACTCATAATTCACTTAAAAATATTAAAATAACATATAAAAACAACGAGAGACATAAAGAATACAGATCATGTTGTTAGTTTCTTACCTAAAAGTTTGATAATAAAATTGGTCAATTTAATCTATAATATCAAAACTAACAGCACACTATTGAACTGGTTACTGGTTAACGTAAATTTACTATGTCGTACCAACTACCGCGTAGTTAACCTCTTGAGTTTAAACTGCCATGGATGATGGGGGGGGGGGGGGGGGAGTAACTTAATTTTTTTTATAAAAAAAAACAATCATTATAGTACACATATTATAATATATTATTATTATGAATATTTAGTTTTTAAAGTTTAAATATACCTATAGTTATAAAAATGGTTCAAAACTTAATGCACATTACATAAATAAATATCCATGTGAATATGCAAATGCAATTAAAATTAGATAAAAATGCTCTCTAATATAGAACCACCTAAAATTATTGAAAAAAAAAACCGTGATATGAACAAAATATTATGCACTATATTGTGATACCTATAACATATTTTTTAAAAACAATAAAAACGATTAAATCTGTTGAATTATCTTTATTAGTAAAATAGAACAAAATATGAAAAAATATGTACTTAGTTGAACTTAACTAATTTCACCATTTTACAAAACCAATATTAATATCATACCTAAAATATTCTGCAATCACTACAAAAAAAAACATATAAAAGGAAAGAGTCTATTATAGTCTATAGGTACCCTGCTTATAAGACAATTATAACTAATTAACTATCAAAAGTACTCGTTCAAAATTCAATTTTTGGTATCGAAATAGGTACTCCAAAAAATATTGTGCTTTGGAATAGGAAATTAAAAATAATTGTTCGAAAAAGTAAAAACATATCATATATATATATATATATATATATATTAACGTGCAACATTTTAATTTAAGTAAATCAATCATACTCAGGGCCGCATTTAAGGGGGGGCCCTGGGTACAACTGCCCCAGGTGCCAGTATTTTAGGGGCGCCAAAATGTTGTGGCCAGAAATATGTTTACTTGTGAATTATTAAAATAAATTGTATAATTTTAATTATTTTAATAACAGTATTATATATATAGTATATTAGTATTATGCTGTTTGTCATTTTTTTAATTAATATTAATTTGCATAGTTTTATATAATTTTATTTTATTTATTCATGAAATACCTACAACCTACCTAAATATGTTAAAAAAAAAACAATTTATATGATGAATTATAAGCAAGGTTTAGGTGAATAAATTCAAATTTATCTTTGCATATAAACAATATTTGTAAAAAAAGCACACATTGTAAAACAAATATTCTTTTCTGTGCTCAAAATCTAAAAGGTTAATGAGGATCTATCTTCCATATTTTCCGTGGGTAGGCCCCTTAGGGGGAAGCAATTTTTTTCACCGGAGCTTAGGGGGCGCCAATTTTTTTTTTCACCGGGGCGCAAAATGTCTAAATGCGGCACTGATCATACTATACCTACTACACCTAATATAACATCCTTATATTACACCTATACTAAATAGTAAATACTTATGGAAGCAGTTATGATAATATTATTATTGTTATCACATAATTATTTTTAGATTAAATACTTTCATAATAATATGATGCAATTACACATGTATGATTTTGTCATGTTACATATGTGAATCAATTATATTATAATAATAAGCTTTAATATAGAATATAGAAATATCAATATGATCAAAATATAAAATGGGCAAGATGGAATGATATGCATCTTATTTCGTCGTGTAATTATCTTGGTAATAAGATACAAAAGGGTTCACAAAATAATAATCATATAATTAAAAAATTAAACATAATGAAAAATTGTATCACCATTTAACGTCTATATAGATAACCCCAATCGATATAGCATACAGTACTCATTCAGAAGGCATATACCAACGCAGAGTCATAAAATCATAACCAACTTATAGATCTACCAAGGCTTAGCAATGATGGAACGACCATGGCTCTATCATGGTCAATCTAATTTACTGCAATAAGACACATCACACATGCATAAGATTTTATTATTTTGATCATCTAATAATTAATAAACTGTACAATATTCAAAGTTTTTTTTTTATATATCTAATACAAATGTTCAACATGTTTTATTTTATATTTTGTTTAATTCCTTCTGCTCTTACGCAGCTATCTAATATCTTTAAAAGATTATTACAACTGGCTTTTATCACATTCAAGATAGATAGGTAAGGAATACTCATTTAATTTACTAGACTGCCTGAAATAAAATATCTATAACATAATGTGTCGATACAATTACCAAAATACTTAATCCTAAAAAAAACACTCATTCTTACCCTCAATAAAATATAACAGATTATTAAATACCTAATAAATGTGACGAGTTAAAAATAACAAATCAACTTCACAACCTAATTAAATAATATCAAGTATATAAACAAATCATTAAATTTATAGCTCTATTTAATATTTTAATAGGTAGCTCACCTTCAAAATTATTTTTTAAATAACCCTTTATAATAACTCAATTCATACCCTTATTTTTAACTCATATCAAAATGGTGCCTAACTTGCTCGTATAATTTTATAATTTCTCAAGTACTTGGAGATTGATGTTCTACAAAAACGAATCCATAATTTCTCATAAGTGCAATGGCCAATGACTAATTATATTCCAATGTCTGAATACTGTTATCAAAAACCGTTTTGCTATTTTCTAATTAACAAAGTTTAGATATGAAACTCCAATATTTCAGCCTCACGTAATCGTTGTCTTTGTTGAGATCGATCACCAATTTTAATTGTCCAGAATATTGCTCGTAGGAAAATTTAGCCAAATAAATGTAGAGTATAATTCTATAGTCACCTATATAGGCTCTATTGGACCACTTGTTTATCTTGTTTTGTAATTATCATAAATTATTGAAACATGATACTAATATATTAAGTATGTAAGCCACAGATTAAGACATATATATTCTAGACTTAATAATATCTATTCTACTATAGTCTGTGTTGTAAACACTTCAGTCTTCAACGGCTTGGGAGTTATTTAATGTGCTCCTATTAGTAATTTCAATGATAATTATTAGTAATAATTACATATATCTTATACTAAAGAGTAAAGACCTTAGTATAAGGCATACAAACAATTATACATTTTTTTAAGAAAAACTATCTAATAAACCATATTATGTGTCTGGAATTTTTACTTTTGCAAATTAGCAAATTTTAACTTTACACTACCTAAGTTAAGTTACTTTTTTTTCAAAATTAACTTTTAACTTAACGATTTAACGAAAAAAAATACGAGCAACTTTTAACTTAATTTAACTTTATTATTTTAAAATAACTTAACTTAACTTTATTATTTTAAAATAACTTAACTTAACGAGTTAAAAACAAACCGTGAACTTGCCCAGCCTTGATGACCGTCTTATTATTGAGCGTGTCCAGAGAATATTTTTACATGGTGCTTTCTTCACTCTCAATATCCCATATCCACTCATTTACTACCCACCAATAAGTCAAGTGCTGGCCGCTGGGTTTATCTATATAGTCTTGCTGATCGCCGCCCGCGGCTAATCGTCAATTTCTCTCAAAACTAACTACTTTCTAATTTTATTGACTCCCCTACTCTATTTCTTGAAATTAGCTTTAGTGTTCCTATTCGTACACGTATACAACTAGAAACATCACTGCTCATTTTCGTATTCCTGTATCTTCCTTTAATTAGGTACCTCTAATCCTTATTTATCCGATTGTTGGGGCTCACTCATCTTTTTCGATCTCACTAACCATACTTCATCTAGATATTTTTATTTTTATTTAATTTAATTTATAGTTATATGTTTATTATTTTCAAATTTTGTGTTGTATATTCACTGTTATTTCATTCCATAGATCATAATTTAGCATTTGCCGTGATAATATTTAATAAATAAATAAATAATCTGTTCTATAAAATAAGAAAATAAAGAAGTAAAGATACGTATTTTAAGATAATATTATGGATTTATGACAAAAAAATCACTGTACATATCACATTACAATGGGCTCTAGATTGTATAGCATATTATATGACTGTGAAGGACCGAAAATTAATATTATAGCTCTCTCAAGCAGATTAGATTTAACCAAACCGACATTTTACCATTAGGTACATTTTTAAATTAATGTAATGTCTCATTTTATATCATTATACTGTTGCGTAATAATATGTTATACACTTATACCTTTAGTATAGGTACTATCCTTATTAGTTAGGTATTAATTATTATACTTTATATTCTGTACATTAGTCATCTAGATATAAGATATTATATTTATTATTTACTATTTACTATTTAGCAGTCCTGTAAAGTATTTAAGTAAAAGTATTTGAGTAAAAGTATTCAAATACGATTTTAAGTATTGAATAACTTTTTAAATACTTTTTTTTGTATTAAATACTTTTTGGTACTGAATACTTTGGTTTTTTATTTCGAACATTTTATTTTAATTCGAAATAATTGGTTGAAAAAATATTATTGTCAACTACAATAATGGAATAATAATTTTATTTAATATTTTGTATTTCTGTGTTAGCCGAAGCCCAAAGGTTTGTGAAAACCAGATTTCTAAAAAAAGTTATTGAATATTGAACAACAATATTCCCTTTAAAACTATTAGATAACTATTAGATTACCTACTACCTATGTGTTTATATTACGACAATTAGAAACCCACTTTAAAAACTAAAAGTATTTGAAAAGTATTCCAAATACTTTTTCAAAGTATTTGAGTAGTATTTGAAATACTTTACAATTAAAGTATTTGAGTAGTATCTTAAATACTTAAAAAAAAATGTATTTGAGTATTTACTCAAGTACTTTTTAAAAGTATTCTTTACAGGGCTGCTATTTAGTAACATTTAAGTGGTGTTGTGACTTGTCAGGGAACAATAAAAAAAAGCCTGGATTGTATAGGTACCTAATGAATAATGATAATGTGCATAAGCATACCTGATACTTATCATATTTTATATTAAGATATAAAATGTAAATTTAAGGAAAATAGTTAAATCTAAACATTGAACATTAAATACACTACTAGTAAAAATTGTTATAATATTATTACCTATTAACACATAATTTATTTTTATATTAAATAATTTCATATGATAAAATTACACATTTACACACATTATTGGTTTTGTCATGCAACATTAAATGTGAATCAATTATTATAATAATAATATAAGCTTAAATAAATAAAATATGTATAATGTATATTGTAGGTACCTATATCAAATTATCTATATAGTCGTAAATGGACATGATAGAATCATAAAAGTGTTACCTAATTTATTATATTATAATGTTATAAATTATGGTACCTACTAGTACCTACAGGTATAGACATTGGTGTTTGATACCATATATATATATATATTGTAATTATAGACATTAACGCGGATCACAAAATTACAATAAATGTGTTTGTATTATACAGTCGAATACTAGAAGAAAATTGTATTATACGATTATACGAGGTATAATACAAATTACACAATACACATTATATAAAACTATTTTATATCTACAAGTTGAAGAAAAAAATATTTGTTTATATTACTAGAAAATTAATTTGATATAAGTATATAACTGGCTATGAATTGTAACTACATTATTTTTAATTAAAATTCGTATTACTTTATTAGTCACAAAGTATATCAGGATTGGTAGGTAGCAATTGTATTATTGTGGTTTTTAAACTTTTTTCTGAAATTACTAAACCAATTTTATATTGGTTATAAATTATAACTTATTACCTATACTTCAAGCCGTAAACTGGTTCACTTACAAACTCTTGCTGCACAAAATGATTATTTACTCGTAGAATATTCTTTAATAAATTTAATAAAAAATAAATTAAACTAAAAATACAAAATAAGGTAGGTTATAGGTACATGTCTACATCTAGTACATCTCAATAATCCTATTTCATAATCAGTTTGAAGAATATATGATGCCTAACAACAATTATTTGGATTTTGGATAAACCTAGTACTGATTTTTGGATTTTAATTTAACATTTATCTAGTGACTGATTGGCCGTCAAAAGAAAACCAATTTTTCTTTATCAACCAGAACTGATTTTATAGTTAATTATAGACTCTATAGTCTATAATCTAAATCCTTGAAATACTCGGTGTCATTAAAACAATTATTAATGAAGGATGATTTATTGTAACTGACAACTGTTAACTGTTAAGTGCGATCTATTATCAATTTGTCCTATTTTTCTTAAAGATTGTCCTTCATAACTTAATTTCTTAGTTGAGTAATAGGTACATTTTCTGGTTTCTGTTTATGTAGGTATAGGTACCTACACTTCAATTAGACAGAACGTAATTATCGGAAATTATTCACTGAATACAGAAACGAAACAAAATTAACATCTTAAATAACTCTATAAAATACTATAAATCTGTACAGAAATGTAGGTACCTACCATCGAATTAAGTAAAATGCTATTTCATTAGACTTCATCAAATCTTAATTTATAGGTAGGTACGTCTGTACCCAGACAGCATTTTGTAACAATAATATTATAATAGTGTTATAATAACGTTATACTAGTATTATTCGTGATTATAATGTTATAATAATATTATTAAGCAAAAAATTGCTGTCTGGGTAGTAGACTCAACATTATTTTTTTTTATAATCTATATACAACATAGTATATTGTATTAGTATAACGTAGCTATAGGTACATAAATACAATGAGGACTCAACGTTAAACATAATATTATCTATATTTACCCACTGCCATAGTGCCATAGGCCATAGCTCATATAGTAGGTGCTAAGATCTAGGATTTTATACTAAATCCAAAAAACTATAAAATGCATAAAATATGACATACTACATAGTCACAATCCATTCGATACAATAAAATATAAATATCAAACAAATTAATGAACTGTCAATTAATATTTTTGTCATATTTTAAGTTAAAATTGTAGATATATAGTACCAACTTCTATATTGATTAATATGTTGTCTCTTGATATATTATTATTATTTTTTGTATTATATACCAAGATTATAATTTATATTGTTATTAGACTCATCTGGCCAATTTCTGATTGGAATTTCGTAATTTATATTTTCTTCGAAATATTATCATTATAAGAAATATATGGTTACTAATATTAGGTAGGTAGGTATTATCCAAGTATAAAATATCCAAATGTCAATTATAAAAGTAGGTACCTTTTATTTGAATAAACTCAGTATTCAACAACTTGTAGGTAAATACTAAATACCTAGGTACCTAATTTCAAAAATATACAATAATAATTGAAGGGGTCAGTGGATAAAGGTGTTAACTGTCATTTTTTCAAAAATGCATTTTTTTGCATGCATAATATCACTATTTGATAAGGTTTAACTTACTATTTACCAATAATAGTTAT
>NC_042493.1:75329324-75348017 GCF_005508785.2 Acyrthosiphon pisum
AATAATAACAAAAAAATGTTTATTTGATAGGTATATTATTTCTCTGCTGTTCGGAACTGATTGATTAAAGAAAAAAATTGATTTTTTTTTTTGACACCTTAAGACGTGATATGGCCATGAACTAAATATAAACATGGTATAAATAATATAAATATTATATATATATTATATTATTATGATTTATAAATATCATAACCTCTACCAATACGAATAATTTTGTGATTTTAAAAATATTACAATACGCCATAGATATATTGTGTCTTTGCTGTCAGCTGCAAATTATTTACGGTAATAGTTAAGATTAGTTTTAGCATTGAGTACATATATATAATATACACTCAATGGTTTTAGGTATTATAGTGTATTTTAAATTTAATTTATGACAAAATCATTGGGTGGTATATTATAATTATAGTAAAAGGAAAAAATACATTGATAATAACTATAGATTTCAATAAAAATTAAAGATTTTAATTAAAATCACAATGCGTGATATTTAGGAAGTAAATAGATTTGATACTTAGAAATCAGGCCTTGCAAACGTTATAATAACGTTATATTTGGCAAAAAACGATTGAAATTTGTAAACGTAAATACAACGGAAAGGGATAATCAAAAATAATTAAATATCGAAAACAAAATATATTATTTATCATTAAACTAAATATAAAGCAAAACGTAATTTATAGAATTTTATTCAAAGAAAAATGATGCAAAACGAAATTATTTAAAATCCATTTATTTAAAAGTTATATGGTTTCGTGTTAATATTTATTTCATGCATATGGACATTACAATTGTTTATATTATAGGTACTCCGTATCTGGGCCATTACCTACCTTCATTAGTTATTATTAATACATTTAATAGCTATTAACACTATTCTGAATAACGACAAACGCACACCTTGTATAACGTTTTAATTCTAAATAACGATAAACGTAAAAATTGTGTAGCGCTTTAATTGTAAATAACATAAAACGGAATTTTTTTCAAATGCAAGCCCTGTAAGAAATCAATGAACTTTAGTTTAAAAAAATCATAATTTATTTAGGTATCTATACCTACTCTATTTATATAAATTTAGTTTATTGTGTTTAAACTTACCTGCATCCTAATAGTCTTATTTTAACACATAAAAAATAAGTATTAAAATGTAACGATACAAATTTTTTATGAAGGAATCAACATTTTTAAGTCTTATGTTTCAAGCGTCGTATAAATTTATTTTATTATCTAATTTTACTCGAAATTTTATCTGAATGAATTGTAGATTTGAAGATATATAATCACGCAGATGTCAAATAGCTTAAAGTTTTAAAAATTATACATGTTAAATTTGTTTTAATTTAGTATTCTAAAATAATAGCTGAGAATTTTAATTATTTTTTCAAAAATAGAATGACTAATGTTTAATAGATAGTCATATTTTATCAGATTTAAATATTAATATTTTCATGAAATATCAATAAAGAATGATTAATGATTAATGATTAATGACCCACCAATTATATAAGTCAATACTAAGATCAGTGTCCCATGACTCTACATAATATAATACTGACCATGAGAATAATCCACATGCTTAATATAATATATAGTTATAGGTAATATATACTTAGGTAGTAGGTAGTAGGTAGTGGGTAGTAGGAATCTAACAGTGTATACTGTATACAGTGGAAGATGATTACTTACTACGATTAAGTTTTTTGGAAATTTAAATCGACTGTCGACACAATAATAATAAACTGAAGTGTAGAATAATAATTATAGACGAATCATGTAAAGTAATAATATAGGTATTTACAATTTATATTCCAATAATATGTCAAAAACTCTTTTAATCATTAGACAAAGTTAACAAGGTGTTATTTTCGCAAAAATCAAACTAATGTATTCAACACAATACTATAGGTTTTGTTCCTATTATTGATTGAAAATTATGTGCTAGAATTATTATTATTACATCAAAATGTTGAGTTTTTACTCGTAAAAGTATTATTTTTCACTTCTAAATACATATTATAGTCATATTATAGACATAAAGATTAAAGGTAGTACCTAGGTATATTGTAATAATAAAGATTTGTGAAACGGTAGTTTAAGATTTTATTCTTACGTTTAATTTAATTTTTTAAATATCCACTGTGAAATTTAAGACTGTTTCAAAATAATAAAAATAAGGTCTGAGCTATTATAAAAAGGTATTAACCAACACGATTTATGAATAGGTTAGATAAGGTGGGTTTCAACAAGATACGTGTACGTGTACGTGCATAAAAATACTTTTCTGTGATTGGTTGGTATACATGGTAAGCTTTTGGTATACCAGAGTGTTATACGTTCTTACCACAGGCTTGACTATTTATACCATGAAGTTGGATCCAGTTCACCTTTTCACGTGTACACTGTACACGGCTCTTTATTGATAACAATATTGATAACATAGGAGTATATGAGGTAACTAATATGTTACCAATCCAAACCGATCTAACCCATATTAACCGTCGGGAAACGTTTGTGAGTCCGTTCATAGCGAACGTATTTGGTCAATATATAAACGTACCTATACGTATGTAGTGGAAACCCACCTTTACAATGTTACATCGTAGGTTATATTTTTATGACGGCAAGACTTTGAACATCCATGAAAATGAACATTCATAATATTATTTACTATGATGAAGCCCAGATAAAAAATTATCTTGTAAACAATATGAGGAAGAGAATATAAATTGTACCTACATTATTTTTGAATGAAGTTATATTTTTATTTTTACAAACCGTTGCTGTTTCCGTATCAATTTTGATAAATATGGTAGGTACCAAGTACCTGTATAATATGACTAATGTCAAACGCACAGTACGCGGGTTACCTTGAAGTCTATTTCAAGGTTAAAATCTCGAGGCAAATCTACAATGAATTTTGAATATCACACTTAGGCAACCAGTAACCACATAAATACTGACAATATAGTTTTTAAGATACTTAGGTAGGTAGTACCTAGTACCTCCAAAACACAAGAAAAAAGGATCGAGAGATTTTAAATTCTGATAAGTTTAGTACACCTATTGCAGATGTGTATTATTTCTGTTATAAAAAATATTTAGGTACCTTTAATATGATAAGTAGAACTTGAGAGGTAGAACCTAATATTTTGTCTTGGTTTTTATCGCATAGATACCTACAATTATTTATCACACGTAAATATAGTTTATTTATAAATAGAACACATTACCTAACAATTACCTAGGTACCCAATCTCAAAAATATTAAATCCCGACATTTTTATCTATGTGAATACAAGCAAACAGAATTTTAAATAAACATACCTACAGACAATTTACAGTTTATACTTAATATATATAATATATACATACAACATAAAGATGAACAATGATATACCTACGACGAGGAGGGAGAGGCTATATTTGTATGGGTTAGAAGTTAAAACTTTCAGTAGGATGGTGTCAAGGTTGCATATTGGTTGAATGATTCAATTTTAAGGTCTGTGTGGATTGTGGAGTACGATATGTACCATCACGGTACAGAATAGTTATCAATTATCATATTATATGAAAAAGCGAGATGAGTGATCAACTGTAATGCTTATATGGTAAACGAATTTGGGATGGTTTTGCACAACCCAACATTTGGATCGCATATACAGTAAAATATATGAATATAATACAATGTTGGCGAAAATGACAATACAGTCGGGTCTCGATAATCCGAAGGAGATTGGGGAAAGGGGTTGTTCGGATTAGCGATTTGTTCGGATTACCTATGGCTTAAAAAAAAACATCAATTTTATTGTAATTTAAATTATGAAATTTTATTTTTATCTGTATTAATCGTGTAAAAACTCGTAATTTCAAAAGACAATGAATATATAAAAATATTAATATAATTATGGGTATAATTATGAACCTTACTGTTTAAAATATTGATTTATTTTTTTTTTGTACACTGGTTTCTATTATGGATTGGTATGCCTTGTCCCTTAAAGATAATTCTCAAGCCCGTTCGGATTACCGCGTCTTTCGGATTAGCCTGTGTTCGGATTATCGAGACCCGACTGTAATTGAATAATATGATTTTGTTATGATACTTCACTATATAATAGGGGATCAAAAAATATATATCGAACTTACATATTATTATATTTATAGTAGAAAAAAAAGGTGGGTAAGTGGATATCGCTCTGCTGTACAGTAGGTTACAAGTGGGTCACTAAATAATGGATAGTATTAAATTTGAATTCAATGATATAATATCACTGTATAAGAAAAACGATTCTGAGCGGAGACGGTTTGTCAGTCTAGGTATTAGACATACATATTATAGGTAGGTATACTTATCTATAGTATTAAAAAAAAATTGACCTATAATAGGTATTAATAATAAATTCCAAATTAATCATATCACAATATCCATCAGGTAACGCGTTATGCATCAACAACAAACCGTGGTACTATCATAGATATATAATAGTATACTTTAGAAGTTTCAAGTACCCACAAATAATATTATACAATCATTACAATCACAACAAAATAAATAAAATATTTATTCCAGGTTTTTTAATATGTAATTTCTTCCAAATTTGAACTTAAAATGGCTATAAAAATAAACTGTGCTTATGTATTTCTTAGAATTTTTAGCAACAGAATTAAATATTTACGTGGAATCTTGTTTTAAATTTTCAGTCCTTAGATATAAAAGTTGAACATTTTATAAATTTTTAACTACAAAATAATTATTCAATTTTAAATTTGATAAATTTTGTCAACATTTTAACTTCATTGATATTTATAGAAAAAAAACTAAAAAAATTGAAAACTGAAAATGTCCGTAAACAGCTCAAAAAGAGTCAAAATATTTTCAAAATTGTAAGGTGTATAGGAAATGCTAATATAAACATTCAGTAAAATTTTCATGTATCTACAGTTATTCGTTTTTGAATTACAACAAAATAAGGAAATCGCTACATGAGAAATCAAGTGAATATCCAATGTTGTAAAAATATGAATTTCAAACGATCATAAAATTTAATTTGATTTTCTTATAGATATTTTTTGTTTGATAAAGGTAGATAATCTTATAAGGAATCTTGTATTACATTTTAAAATCTTAGATTTAAAAAGAAAAATTTTTACGAATTCTTAACTCAAAATAATTTGCTAATTTTCATGATTTTTCCATATTTTGTCAATGTTTGAACTTTAAATGCTTATAAAAAATAACTGTGACTAAGGATTTTTAATATTTTTCATCCGCTTTTAAAACAATATACTAGGAGCCTTTTATTACATTTTCAAGCTTTTTTAATCAACAAATAAAATTTTATTGATATTTTTAGAAAAAAAAAAATGAAAACTGACAATGTCCGTAAAGAGCTCAAAATAAGTCAAAATATTTTGAAAATGTTATGGTGTATAGAAAATGCTAATATAAACATTCAGTCAAAATTGCATGTATCTACGGTCATTTTTTTTTAAAGTTACACCATAAACCAAATTTAATTTTTTGAAAAATCGATTTTGCGTAAAAATTCCCGTTTTTCCTTAATTTTTCTTTAGTTTTCTTGGCGCTTTTGAAAATTACTGGGAATTTTAAATTTTGACCTCCCCAATGCACCAACGATATTCACTTTCCAATCGAACAAGATACTGAAGTTGAAAATCGAAGCATTATTTCGACTACTTATCGTGTACACAGACACAAAAAAAAATTAAAAAAAAAAAAAAACACATCATTGTAAAATCAATACATTCATCGTTCCACTCAGAATCTAAAATAATCACAATACCAAGGTACATAACCCAAATTACAAAATATAAAATGAACGAATTTTATCACTTTCCAGTGAGTTCTGACGAATACTCATTACATATTATTTATTATTATGATTCAGACTCATTAAATATTTATCAATTTTTAACTAATAAATTGAATGTTGGATGAATGTTATCAAACGTGGTATTGAAAAAGTATTAAGTATATCTAGGAATAATATTTTTTTAATTACTTAGATAGACAAAAAAAACTATTACTGTAAACCAATATATTCCGATGAAATCTAAAGTAATTAAATATTTATATTAATTTATAATAAAAACTAAAAAAATACGTCATATGAAATATTTTAAAAACCAACCAAGTTATTTATTAAGACAAAACATAGATATTCAGCAAGTTATAAAAAAATTAATATAATAGGTAGTTGATATTATAGATACATAATTCAATACATAATTTTAGTCTATAAAGTAACAATAATAAAACATCAAAAAAAATTAAAGTAGGACATAGGGACAATAAAATCACATAATACAAATTTTTGCCCTTCTAATAATTCTCCTGTTTTTTTTTATACTAATTATTATATATGTAATATATATGTATATTAAGTTTCTATTATGTATCATATTATATTTTATGTACCTGCTTATAATACACAAAAATAACTAAAGACGTTTAGTCATAACGATAACATACAAATACAATCAAGTTTATCTTAAAATGCTTAAGCATTTTTTACATACGTCATATTATATTATAATGAGAAGTGAAACCTATTTATTTGTTATTTACGTATTTAGATCCATTAATCTACGCATAAACAGATTGGTGGGAATAATAATAATTTCTACGTCATTATACTATTGAAAAATTACGTAGGTACCTACAGGTTTATTATAAATATAAAATGAAAATATATTAACAACGTTATTATTGTTACCTAAGTGATGTTACGAAGAGTTAAGTATTTTCGATTCGATTTAATATTACTTCAGTAATGTGGATGGCTGATCGTATCGCTGCGATATGTAATTTCAATAATATCAACTACCTATAGGTATCGACCATATTGTATAAACTATAATAATGAGTCATCGCCATTAAATTCGTATAAACGAATTCAGCTACATTAAACATCTACTAGGGTGACAGACGACAGTACCTAGTGAGCAAACAGGATTATACACACATTAAGTAAAATACCTGACCATCCATCAATATAATATAATATTTAGTATTTTAACAACAAATAATTTCAATGGTTTAGTTGTATAGGAAATCGAAAAGGTTTTATGACCAGCTAGATAGTATTTAGACGAACAATATACACACAAACGGCCAACATAATAATTATCTGATGATTTTAACCTTGGTACGGAAATATTCCGAAAACCGAGCTATAGGTCACAGGAAAAATGATAAAATATAACTAGTCAAAAGATTTAAAATATTTAAATTGTAACATTTTATATTTTATTTTTTCATATCAAATAACGTTGTCACGAGTTCATAGAAACTTTGATATGTATATATAATATGATACATGAATATGATATAATATTTCATGTGAGAAAATTATAAAAATTATATTCACTTTTGAATGGAGGTAACCTAACCTAATATTTATAAATTATGTGTTTTTTTTTTATGTCTGTGATCATCTTTTGGAGCAGTAAAAATTCTATAATCTTCAACTACATAGTTCAACTTTAAGGGTGATTTCTGGTAGAAAATCGGATCTAGTTGGTAGGTACATTAAGTTGTTAGAAGCTAAAAAAAAATACAATTGGGAAGGGGGATGTACAACTGTACAAGGTAACAAATATAATTTTAAGCTATATTTTATACTACGATCTTATATTCAGACGTGGTATGACTTATACGTTATGTGTGTAGTTTTAAAATAACTTTAAGATATTTAATTAATAAAGTATACTTATTATAATAACAAAAATATATGTATAGAATAGGTATATCTATTATTCCTACTCAATGACAAGGTAGGCGAACATTTGAAAACCTACTAGAAACGCAGAACGAATTCCTCGGATTTTTTTGATAAACATTTGTTAATTATGTCTCTTTAAATCTAGGTGCTACCTCTTATAGACGTACCACCTGTTACTTGAAACAACTAAACTATACCAAGATTTACCACAACTCATTATTTAGTTTTCATAGTATACCACCATCTAACCTTGGTGGATCGTATAAAAACTAACGACCTTTGTCCTTTGCTAAACTTTAGACATAAATCTCTTTATTACATACTTTGGTAAATATTCTAAATGGAATTTATGATCAAAACGTCTTCGTGCTAATGGCATATCTTTAAAATTTTTAAATTACTATTGAATATTCAAACTTTTTGAGAGAGCAAAAACATATTTTCGATATGTATGGAAAAAAAACAAAAAAAAACACAAAATATCTATAAATAACTCAGTAAGAATACAAATATTTTGAACATTTGGGCATGTATAGAAAATCTAAGCTTAATATAAGCATTTGTTGAAAATTTCAAGTATCTACAGTATCAACTAATTCCAATTCGCTACCAAAAACCACCAACAAAGTTAAAAAAATCGAAGAATTTTCCCTACCTACTATAAATCGTGTACACATTCACAATAAAAACACACATCATTGTAAAATCAATACATTCACTCAGAATTTAAAATAGGTCATTTGTATCACTAATAATTAATAAATCGATTTGAATGGACATTTACTAATAACCGATTATTTAAAAGACGTTGCAAAACAAAATATACGAATAACTACATTGCAACTATCTTAGCCCTAAAAATAATAATAAATGTTTTTTTTCAGACTTATAATTACTATTTAGGTATACGTACTTTTTATCAAAAGTCTGCCCACACGTGCCTTTATTGTTATTATTATCATTATTGATGACTTTGGTTGTTGGTTTTGACCTGTAAAGTTTCGTCTCTGATGGTATAGGTACACACATTGTAAAATCAATACCTACATTATCACTTCGCTCAGAATATAAAAATGTGTACTATTACTTATACTAATGTACTTGATTTAAAATAGGTATATTATGTTATTGTCCATCTGTCCACAAAAATACTTGAATACGGGTTTTAAATTAATTTTAAAAGCATTCACAAGAATATAGTACAATTTTAGAAAAATATATTTTCAGGTGGGTATCAACTATTAGCTGACTTTTAAAATTATTTTAATCAATCTATTCGTACAGAAAATATTACTCAAGCCTGTGGCTACGTTAATTTAAAGGCCATTCCTAACAAATTAGCTTTGATTTTAATTAGGTATATGTCTCATAATTATATCTACCAAGTCTACTTAATATTATTATTAGAGAGAAAAAAAGTAAGTATAAGGCAATTCGATGAGTATTTTGTGTTTACCATTCCGATGACTAACACCTATTATACATACATAATATTTACATAATATTATTGACTCTAAAAACTGGTTTTCCGAATAAACATAGGTATAAGTATTAAGAGGTATTCACGGTGAATTTCTGGGTTCAATAATTTTGTAGGAAGGAATGAGTCGTATTATTTAAAAATAAACATCGCTTGAAAAAAGCAATTTCTATGCTACATAATGTATGATTACGACACAACTCACTGGTCCACTACAGTCACAGTCCTCGTTAAATTTTACGTATTCACCGTCCTTGGCGTGCATTCCCGCAGCTACTTTCTTTTCAGTTGTTTTTGAGCCGATAAATTCAAGTGATGCTATCGAGTCGAATAATTTTATCATATGTCTGAAATATTAAATTATATAGTTTATCGCAAGTATATAGGTACAATTAATAATTGTCTTATAATTTATAGAATGCATTTGCATTTTAAATATAGTTTGCAATTCGATTTTATTATAATTTATTGTGGAATTTTGGAGGTCCTACTATATAGTCGCATTGGATAAGTTTGTTGATTAGCCCTTGGTCTCGGTTAAATTGCAAAACTGAAAATTGTCATTTGAAAATAAAAAACCAATAAGTAATAAACCTATCGCCACAAACTGTGAAGAATTTGTTTTTAAAGATTTTACTTTTTATATTGTATTTCGACTTTTTAGAATATATATATTATATGTATAATAAGTAATATACCAAGAATGGAACGTCACAATGATCCAAATCCAATCTTGTATTTCATTATAAGTATCTAGTAAATCATTTTTCACTGGTCACAACTATACATTGTATTTTATTTAACAGTGACAAACTGACAACTTATTTTTTTAAACACTATTTACATATATTTCGTTCATACATTTTCATTACACCTTGATCATGACTCATGATTAAAGATTTTGAAATAATTTCGTTATTATATCACTTATTTTATATATTAATACATCAATAACTTAAGTATCTAACACCTATGGGTAAGGGTAACTACTTAAGCATATTCATGATTTTACTATTCCTAGCATAAGCGAATATTATACATGTATAAATTAGCATACCATTAATACTACAGTAATATTCTGAAGTTAATTTGTCAATCAAAATAAACTATAAATGTTTTGAAGTATATGAAACGTAGTAAAAAAATGCCTTACGGCTTATAAATTTAAACTTAATAAAGTGACTAGTTCACAATCGAAATGAAAATATACGACTATATTAGGTATATAATATATAGTAGGTACCTTACCTATATAATACAAGCATATTATAGACTATGATAGTATGATATTTCTTCGACAAATAAACTAATTGATTTTTTTTACGATAAATATAAAATAAGTTCAATGTTCATAGTATTACAGGTATATATAGATCTATTATTAGTTATAATTGGAATGTAAATAAAATAATTTAGAAAGTTATAGAGTTTAGTTTTGGTAAATGTTGCCAACACTGAACGCACAAACAACACGCGTTTCTCGTTTAAGCATATTATTATGTAATGGTAAGTAATAACTTATTTCAGTTTTAGCTGTTTTAAAAAAAATTGTTGAGCTTTTATTTAACTTGTAATACAGAATCAAAAATTATATAAAATTATATTATATAATAAAATATCCTATAGGTAACATACCGATACCTATATTAACCGATACTTATAAGTTATATACCTATCAAAAATCTTAGATTTTAACTTCGAATCACTTTTTCTCAAAACTAAAAATGTTTAGTTATGACAGTTTTGTTCTAGAGGTGTGATATTATGTAGTTATATTATCGAACGCGTATATATCATGTAGATTTAAATTAAATTGATCAAAATGGGAATATAATATAATATAATATATTATATTTTTTTAATAATAAAATCAGATACATAATTGTATGTTTGCTTAGATAATACCTCTGAAAACTAAATATTGGTACCTATTTATATAATTAACCATACAAATTAACGTACCTAACTATTAAGTATTAACCATGGTGATATAAAATATTGTAATAATATATATTATAATCCCTAGACAAAAAACTAGCCCATACTAATGTCGGATATGATTTATAAATCTATCGTTAATATGTTTGTTCGATTTACCTGACGACTAAATCTGGATTATTTCCATTAGACAGGATGTCTAAGAGATCGGCGGCGGACACAAAATAAAATCTCGGAAAAGCTAAACGTTTTGTTTCTAAATATTCTGCCAGGGCTTTTTCACACAAAGTCAAATGACCGTGCAGATCGTCCAAATGTTTGATTAAACCTGGTTTATTTGTAGCTTCGATCACTATAGGTGTCTTAGACATGTTTGCCATTAGTTCCTAAAAACATTCAAATTAAAACTGTTTCTACTTTTATTCAATCATATCTTAAAAAGGGCTTAATAAGCTTACTTTAAATTCAGAGTCTATACGGAAAAATCTTTCTGAATCTTCTGGTAATTGTTTGCGAATATCATCCGAACTCATGAATATTGATTCTAAATGCATCCACGTTCGTTGCACCTCGAACCAGGAATTTATTACTTGATCAGCTATACTTAACTTTTGTTGCCAACTAGAAACTTCTTCCAAGAAAAATGCCACAAACTTGGAAGTCATTAAATTCTGTAATTGTACCTGTAACATATTATAAACAAAAGCAAATCAATAATTTGATAACAATAATTGTTAATTTGTGAAATAAAACTATTTCAGTTCAAATTTATTTTCAATATAGGTATGAAATCTAGATACCTACATATTTATTAGGTAAGTACCTACCTAATGGGTACTTATAATATAGAAATATTATACATAATAGTATACTAATATTATCATATTTGTGTAGGTACCTATTCGATAATACATTATATGTTGATAAATTTAAATAAGCTTTATTAATTCAATTATAGTTTATAACTATTAACTTATACTAGGTACGTCTGTACTCTGTATGCTAAATTGTTATGTTATAATGTTGTACCTATCATCTATTATGTAATGGAAAAATTTGAGATTTTTGTTATTTTGTACGCATGACTAATGAGTAATTATAGTAATAATATAGATGAATTAATAAAATAATCAAAAGTTTGAACTGTATATTGTTTTGTATGTATAAGTATTTGTATGGTTGAATATGCACAAAAATTGTTTTATGAACAATCATTACCAATATACCATTGTCTATTAAAATATTATTTATTTTAATATTTGTTTATAACTGATTTTACATATTATTGTACGTATACAACTTTAATAATTATAGACTTAATATTTTCCGTTTTGATGCATTGTAGATTTCATAATTCAAATTTATTTTATTTAATTTATTTCCTTACGCGTAAATTGGGACTGAGATTGAATAATATGATAATATAATCTAAGAGGCAGACTATATTGACAGGAAACATCAGATAGTATAGAAATAATTATCAGTAAAGTATTCTGTATGTACGGATGTCTAAGGAGAACAAAGCGATAAGACTTCTAACTTTTTTCGATTTATTGATAAAATTCATTATACGATTATCGTAACTATTGTACCTATCTTATAGGTACTGTTATTATGTTATTATACGTTTTGATTGCATTTTGAATACAATTAAAAGGACAACTGGCAAACGTGATCAAATTTCAAAGATCCCAGTTCGATGGCCTTATCGTTAGACGTTAGTCATTACATAACAGTATAATGTTTGAATTATACCATGACCTTATTATCTTACAACATTGAAGAAATATCGAATATAAATTCATGTAAAACTTGTTTTACATTTGTACCTAATAGAATGTCAAATTGAAAATAAATGTTAGGTATTGTTATTCCATTATTATAAAAAAAAAAAAAAATAGAGATTACGTAATCTGCGTTCTATATGGTTTCATATAATGACTTTTTAATACGAGTCCTTTCGAATGTATAATTTAAATGAAAACAGATTTAGTAAGGTTGAAATAAAAATATTATGAAAAAAAACAAATCAAATTGTATCCGTTCATAAAGTAATTGAATTTAATATTTTCAAATTGGATAACCAGCAATTAAAAACATAGTAACATGTAAACACATTTGCATAATAGACTAAATTGAAGGAAACTAGTTAAACTATAACAATATAGTTAAGAAGACGCTACATCCGCAATTGCGCAAGTGTTGTCTCCGTCTTACAAACGCGTAACATACCAAATTTACGCTCAGAAATTCAAGTTTTATGCCGTTAGCTTAAATATTAGAGTGAATCGACCAATTATAAAACTTGGTGGTAAGTACATTATCTGTGTTTCGTTGGAAGTTTTTTACGATAATTCAGTTTTTAAGTGAGTTATGAGTAGGGCTCGGATTTATATGTATTTATATAACCAAAGTATGTATTTATACAATAAAAATATGTACATAAATATGTGTTAAAAAATATGTATTATCGAAAAAAAAAAATAATAATTAATAATATAATAAAATGTAATAAAAAATGCATATTTATCTATAGTTATCTAATTATCTGGATTACAATTAATAACAACCTGCACTTTTAAATTTTTGAATTCAAAAGTTCGTCGATAAATATTATTCTAAATCTGAAGAAAAGACATTAAAACAGTATAATTGAATAAATATGTGAGAAAAAATTGAATAATTGTAAAATATGTAAAACATGTATTTATGACAAAATATGTAAAAATATGTAAAATCAAATATAGCTCATTTTATCAAAAATATTGTGAAACAAATTTATCACTTGCCGAAATTAGTTGATCATGTCGCAGAGAAAATATGTATTTACATATAAATCCGAGCCCTAGTTATGAGCATTTTAATTTACATTTATTAAACACGCTATAACTCACTTAAAAACTGAATTATCGTAAAAAAACTTCCAACAAAACACAGATAATGTTCTTACTATCAAGTTTTATAATAGGTCGATTCACTCTAATTTTAAGCTAACGCCATAAAACTTGAATTTCTGAGCGTAAATTTGGTATGTTACGCGTTTGTAAGACGGAGACAACACATGCGGGTGTGGCGTCCTCTTAACAGTGTTCCACAGTTATACCTGACAACTTATAAAACTACAAATATGGCATTTGTAACAAATAAAAAATGATTTTTAGTTAAAATTATATAGAAAAAAAAATAATTAAACAAATTGAAAAAATGTTTAGTGTTTAGAAAATACCTATCTAATTACTTTTTATCAATTACACTACTATTACCTTTACTCTTTAGTTTAAATAAATTATGTATTTATTATTAAAGAGTAATTTAATTACTTTAAAATATAAGTACAATAAATATAATACCTACTCATGCTATAGTATATAATATTTAAATCATCATACGCATATCCGATATCCACATGTTATCTTAACTGTTAATAGAACACTAGGACTAAACTTACCAACTTACCTATCTTAAGTTTTTTAACTCAAAACTATTCGTTCAAATTTCGATTTATTACTACAAATAAAAACGACTAAACAATAAATGTACAGTAAAAAAAAATCTGGTTCTTATTTGAAAAAAAAAATGTTGTATCAAAGATCTATACAGAACGACAATCACATTCGTGGCTTATAATTTTATTTGAAACAGAAGTAACTTACTTAAAATTAATTATTTAATGTAGGTAATTTAAAATATTGGTAGCTCACTTGATTTTCTTCTAGAGTTTCAATGAGTTTTTCACTTGCTCTTAACAAACTGCATCCTGTACGGCTGTGGGTTTCTTGATAAAATTCCATTGCAGCCCATGTAGTTTGAAGCTCACGTAACATTTTTTCCATAGACATTTCTTTTACTGCTTTATCAACTATAGTCTTTACATCGTCTTCACATTCGTGCAAGTTTAATGCTAATAACTCAGCTAAGGTAGTACCTTGATCCATAACAAACTTAACCTAAAATTTAAATCATTTGATATAAATATATTTTTATAATTTAATTTTACCCATTTTAATTTTCAAGTTGTCTACTACAATTACGTTTTCCCTAATTATTAAAATATAGACAAAACACATTTAGAGCAGAATAGTGTCAATAGATTTAAATACATTTTAAGACGTACACATTTTTACATAATTTATAATATAATGTTAAGGCAAATAAACAGTATGTTTTTTTAACGTGAGACACTTATTGCTCAGCTAGTCTTTGTGTTTTTAAAACTTGTATAAATATTATATATAACCATTTTTGTTATGTTCAATATTTTTCAATTATTTTGTGTTTTTATAGAATTATAACTTATAATAGAGAAAATACACTTTCAAAATCACAAAAAAACATGAATGTCCCACGTTAAATGATTCCATCTGTAAGTATATAGGTGTATACAATTTATTTAATAAATGTATAATTATTTTACTAACATTTAAATATTTACACATATAAATTATATATGCATATTATATATTTATACATATAATTTTAATGCCTTTACATTATAATTTCATATTTTTTTTTTATATATAGCCCTCGAGTTTTTCGAAGGCAATACGCAAATAATATAGGACGATTCACAATGCATACAACACACACAAAAGACAAATACAAGTACAACAAGCAACGCACGAACACATCGTGTTTCGATTATTTACTCACATCATACGCTTCAGGTAAATCAGCTAAAGTCTGTAAACATGTTTTCGTATTGATTTGTTCGATTACGGATTTTAAATGACAAAAATTAACTTTATCTTACTTTTGTAGAGCCCATGAGTTGTTTCCAATGACGTTCGCGAATCGCTGGGTTTTGCAGTTCGCCGACAGCCCTCAGAGAAGTTACCATATTCTTCACTGTAGCTTCTAAGCACGTATAGGTGTCCCACGATCGCATTTCTTTGTCCAACGCTATATTATATCACGATTAAATGGTGGTCTTTACAACATTACAAGTCCAAGATATAATTTTACATAAAAAATAGTTTGCAATGAATATATATTTTTCTCAAATAATAAAAGTTACAATATGACGTGTATAAATATTTAAATTATTATTTTACGAGTAGCACCGATAATATATAACTATAATAAAGGTAATAATATTATAGTATTGTATTTATATTTTTAATACATTATAATGAACAAATATAAAGAGATTATTCAATCATTTATAATCAAGTATGACCAACCTCTAATTTCCTTTGCAAACTTTTTACATTCTATGTCCATGTTTTCAACATCCACTTTACGCCAAGGCGTAGTTTTCCAATCGTTTATGCACGAATGAACTAAATGAACATAATCCCAAAGTTGCTGGAATAATTGTTTTTAAACCACAATCATTATAACACTGATTTAATTTTTAAAGTACAGTATTATATTAGAATCATTGTACGAACCTTTAATAACTTTAATTCTTTTCTGCATTGTTTAAGTAACTTGAATTCCGGAACATTCACTTCAAAGAGCGATGCGGATTCTTGTATCTGAGCCATATTCATCTCAAAATCTATTATCTTAGAGTTGGCATCATTCAATACAAAATATGGATATGGGCAATCGTACCTAAACTTTCATCAAATTAAAACTGAATCGTCCATCTTATCCGTCTATCGTGAACTTAATAATCACGAATCATGATAATATTTTAATAATTTTATACAGAATCGATATTATGACAATATATTATATTACCTCAACGCATAATTAATCTGTTCATTTTTACCTAAAAATATTAGCTTTTTTGAAATTTTCTCTGAAAAAGTTAATTCGACTATCAAAATGTGATATTCTGTTTCGTATATTATTGACTTCAATTGCTTGCAGAGGAGCTACTTGTTGTTTGATATTAATCGCCAATTTGCAAGTGTTATTCCAAAGTTCAGGAAGCTCCTAAAATAAGTAAATTATTACTATTATAATAAAAATATTGTTTTTATCTATATTATATAAATTATAAAGTATCAATTTATTTGAAACCTGTAAAAGAACGTTAACTTCTTCTGATAGTTCCATGTCATAATATTTCAATAATTGTATTGTATCTGTGAGGGGTTGAAACATTTCGTCCGTTGTAGATTGTCTTTCTTTTACGTTGTATAAATAGCCCATAACACTAACAAGAACCTCATAATCTCCCTCAATCACAGGTTGCATTAAACCTCCATCTGCGTCTTGTATGAACTTGGCCAAATCAAAAAGACTAAAAAAAAAAAAATAATAATAGAAAGAATTTAAGATGTATCTTTGGGCTATGAATTATTCAAAATACTATAATCATAGACTTTCACTGTACAGTAAACATCAATATTTTCATTTTGTTAGTACCGCTAGTTTTTTATTAGAATAATCAGTGGCGTACATTCAAATTTGCCCTGGGGGGGGGGGGGGAAATCAGAAAATAACCTCTCTAAAGTACCATCTTGATCCAATTTGCTAAAAGATAAGGTACTATATGTTGAAATCGAAGCACTCCTTCTGCAAGAAATTTTGTATACAAGAACAGGATATATAAAAAAAAAAAATAAACACCATTATAAAAACAATAGCTTCCTCGCTCCGCTCAGAATCTAAAATAGGTAGTAGATAAGAAAATCCATTTTATATGACATTGTCGACGTGCGCCGAGTCGGCGGCAGTCAGCAATGGAGATGTTGGTATTGTGTTTTAATGTTTTTCTAACTTTTCATAATAACTTCTATTTTCATGAAATAATTACAATTTAAACATGAATAAATAAATTATTTCAGACTATTTTTTTAATAAATCTTTAATAATCAGAAATCAAAATTAACCGAAATTAACCGGTATTTTTCAAAACCGGTATTAACCGGTTCTAGAACCCTTATATTTTTTTAGAAAACCGAAACAAAATCGGAACCCTTAAACAAATTAATTTAATAACCAGAACCGGAACCGGAACCGAAACACCCAACAAGTTCTAGTCCCTGCCTTTATGAAGAAAAAATTATTTTTGTTAGTTATTTTTAAATATAGTAGTAGGTTACAAATAAATAATGATAATAATTACATATAAGTCTTTATGTTATACTTATAAAGAAATATTAAAAAATATATAAGTTGTATAAAATACTAAAATGTATAAATGAATACGTAATATTTATAAAAATAATTTTTGTTGTCAATAAAATATAGAAAACTATGATAATAATTACAATTCCTGTCATAATTCATTTTTTTTACTCACTTTTGTTACCACTGTTTAGGTTAGGTTGCTGGTTCACTACTTTTTAAAGTAGTTATTTGAAACCAACTTAACAAAATCATTGTGTATTATATTAAACTTTTTTTTGGTTGAAAAGTGAATCGGCCGAAAAGGAAAGGGTACGTTTTTGGTCGTATTAAGATGTATTAATGTCCGCACGCAACTAACTGACTGTGTACGATCAAATGTCTATTTTGATTGATATACGGCACCCACAATTTCGTAATGAAATCTTTTTTCGTTGTTGGTAAAGTATAGTGTTATACTCAATAGTCAAATTATTATAACGTATGTTTGTGTATACG
>NC_042493.1:75348067-75395864 GCF_005508785.2 Acyrthosiphon pisum
CCCCCCCCCCCCCCCGTATGTACGCCACTGAGAATAATAACTATTGAGTTACTTAATCGTAAAAGGTAATTATGTTTTATTCATTACGCCTATATTCAATATTTTAATTATAAGTAATTAATCGAATTAAACATTTAATAAATCTGTCAAAGTTATATGTTGTATAACACGTTTTACCTATTTGTTACAGTATCCATCAAATGTTGTTTAAACATATGACTCCATTTGCATACAGTATTCAATAATGCTTGTTTAAAAGGTCTCATGTCTACTTGAAACCATGAATCGAATACTTGAACTGATTTTAACTGTTCGATTTCACAATAAAGGCTTTCGAAATTGTCAATCTAACAACAAATTATAAAAATGTAATACATAGTAATATTAGTATATGATTTAATAAGATTAGGTATCTAAAAAGCTTTTTTTAATTAGTCTAAGAATAATATAATATATACTTGTTCCTTAAATTGATCCATTGTAGGATTTACAATAGGTGGGGAATAAGTATCATCAAGTGACATATTTTCATATTCTTCGATTGAAAGAGGATGTCCATATCGTAAAAAGTGTTGCATATAAAGTTCTCGATCATCCAACCATAAGTAAGAATAGTTTTCAAAATTTACACAATAATCGTTTGCCTTAAACCAAACATATTTATAGTTCAAGAAAATATTTAAGAGAGTAAAATATGCCGATTACCTCTCCTATCACTCGAATTACTGTAATCATAATATCTTCTTTCATGTCACAAATGTCAGTATTGGAATTCATTTCTTCCTAAAGTGTTTTAATAAAACATTTTATTTATTTCTTTTGTTAAATATCAGCATTTATATTATAATAATATTAAATACAATCAAATTAAAACTCAAAATCTAATATTTCCGTCTTACAAAGTAATCACGAGCGTTCTTTTTGTCACAAATCCGCGGCATTAGCTTGGAAAGTTCTATTATTTCTTCGATTATCCCTTGAATGATGGAACAAAAATTACCTTCGGTGTTCGAATCTAATGACGGTGTAAAAACCAAATCCGGTTCGTGTAACTCGAGACAAGCCTCAAATAATGGTGCATTCGATACTCCCGGAATCATATTTTCTGCTATATAACATAAGCTAAAAATATCGAATGATAGAAAATATAATATTTCTATTTTCTTCATCAACATACAATTATCTATCTAACTGATAGTGAATGGTTCTTTTTATAAACAGGATGTAACAGGAAGACCTGACAAATGTATATCTTTGATTCTAATTAAAAAAAAAATGTTTATATATAATTTATTATTACAAGTATAATATAACATTTCTTATTTTATTTTTAATACCTAGTAGTATTTAAATTGACTTAGTAGATTAAATTTTTTTTGAAAAATTAAAAATGGAAAATTTGTAAATCTGGGGGTTTGTAAACATGTTGATTGTATAAATATTTATTTAAGTCATATAGTTTTATTTTATGATTTTTTCAAATGTCCAATATTTTTGTAGTACCTAACTCATTAGTTTGAAAAATAATAACTTTTTAAAATAATATTTAGATTTAAAAATTATGTGGGTACTTATTCTCTTAAATATTTAAAGTAAGTTTATGCTTTTTAAATTTAAAATGTTTTTTATGACTGGATTAACATTACTTAACAAAAATAATGAGATTCCAAAAAGTTGTAAAATAAACTCTATGACTTAAATAAATGTTCTTACAATAAAAATTGTTTTAAAAATCATATTTACAAATTGATCATTATGAAAAATTTAAATCAGATTTAAAACTTTTTATTTTTAGTACCTATTATAAAATAAAAATGAAAAATGTTATTACTAGTAGTGAATGAGTCAATAAATTATATATAAAAAAAAATAAAAAAATATTGATTAGAACAAAAGTATTTTATTTGTCAGGTACCCTGTTACACAGTACAAACTGCATATTTAAATGGTCACCTGCATCCTATAGCGTTCAACAAAGCATCCGCTACAATGGAATCTACGAAAGCCATATAATTTTGCCATTGCTTGACATTTGTTTGGTCCTGCATACCAAATAATACGCAATTTTCTTTAAGGAGCTTATGGATTTCCGTAGCAGCTTTTTCGATTTCTTTACGTCTGCTCGGTATAAAGTATATATAGTTAGTGACGAGTTTCCAATTATAATAATGCAATTGTTCCCAAATAGTGAATAATATTAATAGAGATCGTAAAGTTTTATGGAATTATAGGTATATCCATACGATTAACAAAGTTTGAAATGTCAGCGATAAAATCTAACTGATTTCATAGATAAAATATGTATTTCGCATATAAATTCATATTAATGTGAAAAGTATAATTTTCAATTTTATTATTAGTGTGTATACTCTGCATATTTTATGTACCTACTTTTAGATGAATAACAGAATTATTTAATCTCTTCAGAACTAAATATTTAATTATTTGCAATAAAAACGCAATATTGATAATCTATTATCTGATGGGTATAAATTAAAAATTAAATTTATTTAAATTGTGTAGAAAATTTGTTTTCGTATACATGTTCAGAACAATGTAAATCTGAACAGTAATCAAATGCGAAGAAAAATACTAATAAAAAATGTTATCTATTAAAAATAATCTAATTATTAAATTTAATTATAAAACACGATTATAAAAAATAAATTGTTGGATGAATTTTATTAATGTTTATTTATTACTATATTGGTGTATATTTGCCATTTTTACACACAGGTATTTAAAATATAGTATTTAGTCTTAATTTTTTTATTACCTTATATTATTGGTACTTTAAAATACAAATGGATTATGTTAACTCGATATGATTACTAGGGTATTACTAGCCACAAAATATTTGATTGTATGAGATAAAGTTTTTTTGGCAAATAAAATATTAAGCACGTATAGGTAGGCTAGATTTGGTTAGGTGTTTAATTCTTTAAGGTACCTAGGTATTTGTATTTATGCTATGTAAGAATCAAGAACATATTTATATATTTAAATATTATTTAAATTAAGTAGGTATAATTGTAGCTGTGCAATAATACATCGCAAATCGTAATACACATCACCTTTTGGAAAATCGGTCTACGCGATCGTCCATTGCCAGTAGGGTATCCTTTTTATTATCCTTACGACATAATACCGGCAGTCTGGCCCATGAGGATATTGCCGATCGCATCCGTTTAATGTTTTCTTGTGTTTTTTGTACCCTTCGGTATAATTTATATACAAGGTCTTGAACACTTCCAATGTACTCGTTAAGACCTAAAATTATTAAAATGATGATGTAGGTATATAGAATATATTATATTATATAGGTTACCTATATTACTTTGATAATATTATTTTGTATACGTTAATATTTATATATTTAAATATACCTTCGGAATTCCAATTTAATGAATATTCGCCTTTTTTAACTAACTCATCAATTTGTTGAATCTCTTCTTGGACCAACTGAAACTCAATTTCTCGGCTATTGTTTCTTAATTTGTTGTAACTAATTAATGTTTAATTCGCTTTATTATTAGTACGTACCCTACATATTATGATAGTACCTAAACTAAATAATAACTGGCGTACCATTCTTTTGTGTTATTAAGATTAATGCAGTATATTCTAAATGTATCTTCGCGTTCGTGAAATTGTAATGCTTCAATAGGTATATCATTCAGTTCATATGATCGAAAATAATGGACTTCTCTTAATATTGCTACTAACTGAAAATATTTGTATTATTAACAGGTATACGTTATACCTAATTATTGAATACCTAATAGAAAATATATTATTTAAGTCACCTCTGGATGAAAGTTGAGTTGTAACTCATTACACTTGGATCTACGATCAAATAACGGCAACTTTAATAATTCTTCACATCTTTTGGATACAGTAACTTTCCAATTATCTATCAAATCTGTTTCAAGTTTATTTAATGAAATAATCATTTTATCTACTTCTTTTATAATTGATTGGGCCTTTTTAGACTGGACGATTCTATAAATTAAAATAATTAATTTAAATTAAAGGAAAAATAAAATATTATATTACGGATGATCTAGATTTTTAAAACACTGAATTGGATGTTCAACTCTAGCTTTAAGAGTTTTTGACCATTTTAAGGAACCAGCGATTGGGGGCATAAGCTTATCAACGTTTGCTGAACCCTGAGTTCTTATAGCAAGTTGTTGGCTTTCAAATAAATTCTATAGACAAATCATAAATATAGTCATTTAAGTCATTACGATATAATCAGCATTTTATAACTTTATAACCAAATCTATACTAACTTTACAAATTGTAACTTCGTTAGACAACATGTTCAAAATTTTACCATAACTACTTGTGAACATATCTTTCATGCCAGTCCGATCCATTACGACACCAACAATTTCAATTAACTATAAAACCATTATTGTTGTGTTTATAACCGACATTATATTATTATAGGTAATTATTTTATATCATAATTTACAAATATTCATATATATGTTTAAAAACAATAATTATAATAGGTAAATTTTTCATACCCACTATGATAAATATTATGTAAAACCAGTTGGTACGTTTACATATTATATTGTATACAGGTACTTAACTACTTAAGTAATATTAAAACTTTAAAAAAAAAATAAATCTTAATTTTAATTCATTAAATAAAATTAATTTAACTAAAATATTTAAACTGTATGTGTATCCACACTACAGGTAATTTTTTTCTACACAAATGTAATTGACATTATATAATACACACATAATTATACAAAATAATTATAATCATTCAGTATCCATTATATTACATTAATATTAAAATAAATATTTTAAACTTTAAAGTCTTGAATATTCACATTTTAAATTAACAAATATTATAATTTATTGTAAATAAATAAATTCCTAATGGGTTTGAAAAAATCCTGAGTCCGTTTCTTAAAGTGCAAAGGGGAGAGGGTGAGAAATTTCACGCATGTTATAAATTAGTATACCTAATAATAATCCAAACAGCCGTGTAATTTGATATTTACATAATATTGTTATATACTTTTCATGCATTATATTTTATACACTAAAAACACTGACCTTGAATACACCGTCTAAATTATAGCTATCTTCGAACGCCTGACTAAGCGTAAAAGCTAAACGATGGTCTAAGTCCTTGATACTCTCTTTAAACTGTTCATAGTCTACTTCGAAGCGCTCGTCTTCTGGTTCAAGGACATCGTATGCTTTACTAGAAAACAATGAAAACTGCTCATTGAAATCTGCATATATTTCAGTTATACGACCGCTGAGCAATCGACCTTTAAGTCCGCTAAATTCAATCCTTTCCAGTTTTGTAAATTCAACAACCGTGTCGAAAAACCACTACCGAATAAAATGTGCATTTGAAAACAACCATGATAACGTAAAATAGGTATTAGGTACTTTCATGTGTAAACTAGATAGGTAGACCTACTACATATACATGTATAATGAATAAACATTAACATACTTCAATTATCTGCAATCTTCGAATAAACAAGTCAGTACGGTTGAAAATAATGTTTGGATGGAAAGTCCACAAAAGTGCAGTTTCTTCATTTTCGAAATACGACGGTAATTTTTTACGATAATCGTTGAATATATTCCTTAAACATAATATCACATAAATTCAACATATAATATTATACATCAAGATCAAATAACACACACACTAACGACAGTAATATTAATCTTATTGAGAGAGAATGGGTTTTGTAGACACTTCCTTTTTTTGCGATCATAGAATAAAATACATTACATTTAATTATATTTTTTAAACAACTTTTTGCTATTTTTTTTCTTTAATACCTCTTTTTTTACAACATTTGCTCTTACTTTATGGATATTTGAAATATTTGATTTATTTTGTATTATCATATGATATGAGCTAATATACAGTGTACTCAATCAGTTTTATCACATAAATCATAATTTTTGATTTACATTCAATTGTTTAATTTATAATTATTGACATAAATCATACGATATAGTAGGTATAGGAATGTTAATAAACTTGAACAAGAATAAGACAAAATCGTTGCACTATAAATTGGTTTATAAACAAATAATTTTGTGTAATAATTAGCTAAAAAGTACTAACTATGCTTACATACTAATTGTATTTTTTTATTTAATGTAAGAAAGTTAAAATAATGTTACCTAAACTTTTCGAAAATAAATATACAATGCCGAACTCTCAATTTTGTTTCGTGAATATCACTTTGAAATATTGACGTTGGGTCCAAATACCGAACTGCCTGTGGGCAAAGATCACGATATTTAATTAAATTTTAATCGAAAATTATATTTCAATATGAATATTTATGCTAACCTGTGCGATCAATAAATTACATATTTGTTTTAGGAGAACAATAATCTTGCCGGAACTACAGTAAAATCGTGAATTGGACCACACTAAGCAAACGACATGCATCAGTGGACTTAAGCAAATAGCAATATCACCAAAATCAGTTTCTTCTAATAATTTAAAATGCTTTTGCAACGGCTTCAAATAGCGAATGATGTCATTAGCCTCTTCTAATGCTAATAATGGAAAGAAAAAACAATCACATAGAATGGCTTGGACAAATTACAAATTCAATAAAGACAAGATACCAGAAACGACATTTGCGTAGATATTCTTCAAACATGGATAATAAGCACTGTTAGTTAACTGGACGATAGTAGTCATCTTCACTATCCGTTGATCTCTCAACTGTTCAAAAATATATTCTAAATTTTGTACCCGATTATTCCAGAATGCCACTTCTAAAACAATATTCAAAAAAATTTAGTAATTTATACATAATGTATCCCTCTATTAGGTAATATGCATATATTTTTAAAATTAAATTTTATTCTACACATTTTATTGTTGATTTTAATATTACCAGCCCAAGGAGTTAAGTGTTGATTACTCTTAAATGCAGACACAGAGTCTGCACTTAATACTTCGGTTATTTGCGTTGCCCATTTTATAATTACACCTTCAACAGCTGATTTAAAGTGTAAATCAACTATTTTTCCATCACTATAAAACACAACATTTTATTGTTTAGTTGCAAACCATTTTCTGCATTTTTTTGGTCATGTAAAAGTTTTCATAATTTGTAGTTTTATTATTACATAATAAATTGTATTGATCCTTATTAAAATACATTTGTTTATTTAAATGTATTTATTGATATTTAAGTTTATGTTAGAGAGTCTGGTATAAATAACACGAAAAATATTAATTACCTAGTGTTATTTTATTTGTAGGTATATACGTATAGGAACTTATAGGCATTTCTTAAATGCAATTTACAAATAAATGTTCAGGTTAAAAAGAAGACCAATAAAAGTCAATAATTATATTCTATAATACTGAACATGTCTTAAGCAATTAAAACTACAAACAAAACAATTTTTTTTTACAGTTTAAATTAATTTAAAATACATAATTCACAATTATTTTTCAAATATTATTTAAAATTTTTCATATCAATAAAATAATTGGCTACATTTTTTAATCTGAAGCATTTAAAACCCGTGTCTTACACTTACTTATAATATAGACCGGGGCACTGGGTCACAGAACTAATACATGGAATTTGGGGGTTTACTAACTATATAAGTAATAGGTAAGTATAATATATATAACATATTAATTAATCATTACTTTCATAATATGACATGTTATGCATTCGTTATTATTTATATCATTAAAATAACTGATTTAAAATATTTAATTATAATTTATTAGTTTTTAGGTAATATATTTATGTATCAAGATCTTTGGCTTACCTTTCCTTAACTATTTGTTCAATACTATCCAATCGTTCCACACCCACTGGCATTGGTAAAATAGTTTGTCCATTTATTTGACCTTTAACTTGGTACACAGTACTCTTTAGACTATGAACATGTTCTTTAACGTCTAACGAAACGACAGTTGCCCAATTTTTATGGTTTTCCGGATTTGCAAGCAGTGGAACAAAAATCTGTAAATTGATGCATTTTAAAAATGATTACAATTATATTATTTACGAATAGAACTTATTAAAATATTGAATACTAATGTATTGTAGTACCTAAGATAGTAATAAGTTGAATAGTATTTTTTACGATGAAAATTTACTTCAAATATTTGAGATTTTAATAGCCGTAACTATATACTTAGTAGATAGTTAGATAAATATTAAAAAATCATACTTGAATTATGACTTTTTTATTCATTAAGAACTTTAATCTTTGTTTTAGGTAAAAATTTAACGATAATATAGGCATGGTGAAAGTCTAAATTTTTACTACGTATTTTTAAAAGTATAAAATATGATGTAGGTAGGTAGGTAGGTAGGTATATTTATAATATTTATTTGAAAACCTTCTCTGAACGAACTCTTTCTTTAACTCTCTGAACAAAAATTGAATATCACACTGTGCAAATCGTTGTAGTTTTTTCAGTATTAGGTAGTAAATATAACTATGAAATAAATATATATATAGGTATAGTTTATATACATACTGTTTTCTATGCTTATTGTAAGATTTCTCCCATTATTATATTATATAGATTTAAAAAAAAGTATCTACCTACCTAGTTTGAAAGAAAACTAAAGGCTAATAATTAAATATGCCAACCCGATTGTGGTAACTTTAACTTAGGTGTTAACATACAACTAAGCAGTAAGCTGAATAGTATAGTAACTTTATCAACTTCTTTTAAGCCATGTATTTATTTTACCGTATTAGAGTTTCAGCAATAACAGCAATAAAGTTATCAAACTATTATTTTATAACGCTTTCAAATTAAATTTATAGTATTGTTTTCTAAAAATAATGTTGCTCACTAATAATGCCACTCACTCTAATACGTATAGACGTATAGTTCATTAAATACTTATAAAAATAAAAACCACGTGGAAAATTAAATAGTTACAGATACCATTTAAATAGTTACCTACCTCAACCAACAACCGTAAACCATGTTACCTCTACAAATTATCATTCAACATAGTTAAATTGGTAGTTGGAACTCAGGAACGTCAATGACTGAGTTGGTACAGCAACATTATAATATGATTAAAATTGAGCCTAAGAAGTAAGAACATAGGTGGGTAGGTAATAATTATTTATAATTACCTAAAAATCTTTCATTTAGTGATTTATTGCTAGTATTGCTCGCATATATAGAATATAAGTTAAAATAGTAAGTATGTAAGGAAAAGTTTTCCACACTATTTGTATCTTTATTAATTTTTTTTTTTTTAAACCAGCCATTCTCTCCACAACCTATGTTAGTCGTTATATATACCTATATAACCTAACCAGCAGGGCTCAGAGTTAGATTGCAAAATGTTATTCTTTTCAGTGTTCAGTTAAATACAGCTGTAAAATAAACCATTATAATTTATATTATATTAATTATTTTCTAGGTACTAAGTAGTCTATAATATATGTAGTTCAATTCATCGAAGAAATTATCGAGTTTTACGGTAGTATAGTTACGGTAGGACGTAGGTAATATAACATGTTACCTATATTGTATCCATGTACATTGTACATATATATATATATATATATATGTATATACTGTACATATTATATTATAATATTTATCAGCAATATTAAACCGTAACTAATCGATTAATAATTTACCTAAATTTTGAACTTATCACCAAATACACAAACGATATGCCATACGCGCATTTGATGGATGGCTATAAAGTATAGGTACCTAGTTCCTACTGCGGCAATATTGCAAATAATAATCAGCGGTGGTACATTGCCAAAACCTACGTGTGTACACAAGGTCATAACCGTACTTTGTAACCAGCGTATGCATTATAATATTATATTGTATTGTTTTTTTTTAAGCATGTCACGCGCAGAGCTCTCCAACAGCGTTTTTTTTCACTTTCGCGACGCTGTAGGTATAAAAATACTCTATGGCCGTGCTACGAGTACAAAATATAGGAACCACATATATGACACGAACAGAGTAAACAGAACAATAATAACATAATGAACAATCGACCGAGCAGACAGGTGATAATAAAACTAACGACGGCACTTATTTTGAAAACAATCAATATATTTTCTAATATTTAGGTAGCGAGGTAGGTAAGGACATCACAATATTATTATTCGATGCGTTTGAATAACTTTATAATGTTATTTTAATCACTTGGTATTAATTTTTATGCTATGAAGGACAATCTACTCGAATCGTTGTATTAAGAAGTCATTCTGAATCCTTTAATTTTAGTTTATATAATATTTTGTTGCCTAGATCGAAACTTACATATTACTATATTAGGTATATTACTATACGATTTTGGATTGACTACAGTGTAAACTTAAATGTTTATTATTAATAATTTTTTTATTGTATAATTAATTAAATGTAGGTACCTACCTATTTCATCAAATCTTAAATACCATAGGTAGTACACTACTTATATTATAATAATTTCATTACAGCACTTAACAAAACATTTTTTACAATGTATTATTTAAGATTTATGATTTTGTTATGTTTACCAAAATATACTAGTAATTTTGAAATATAATTGGTTAAAATGCATCCGCAATCGTTTCACTTTTTTGGTAAAATTATAAATCCTTTGATAGGAGTGTTACACCCATCTTCCGAAATGTACCTAATACGAAAAAGATAACGTTTCCACAATTATTATTTATTATTTTATACAATAGATTTACATAGGGCATTCAGAATGAGATTTGAGGTCTTACGGCAGTGCATTTTTTTCATTTTCAGTAGAAGAGAATAATTTATTTTATTATATTATAAAATATACAATTGACAATTAATATTTAATTTTTAATTTTTAAAACTTACATGTCAACATATAATATTGGGCACCTATATAAATAATAAGAAAAAAATTAAAACTGTAAATTTTAGTTACCTATGTATCTATAACGATCATATTTTATATCTAAATATTTTATAATGTTTAACATTATCATACAGGTACAGAATATAACATACCATACGTATACATGTCTCACTTTATATGTTAAACGTGAAGTACAACTGTACAAGAATAAATGTAAATGTATACTTACGTCATCTACAATAGTTGCCAATTGTTCGATAGGCTTGCTCGCCATATCGCCAATTATAAGAACTGAACTTGGATTGTCCTTAGGTACAACAACCTTGGCAATTTTCACAAAATATATTGCTTTAGTTTTCAGAGGAACTGGAAAACTGTCCATGGCAAATAGTTGTGCCGCCATATTCTAAATTATTTATTTAATTTTAATATTATTACCGATAAGTATCATACTTAGCACAATATATTTAAAATAAATTGTTTAAATTATTAAGAAGGCAAAATTACATCTTTTCTTACAAATTGATAATTTATTCACAATACCTACAAATTCATCTATCGTGGATCTATTTATTTATATCCTAAAATCTTGGAAGTGAAACATTTTTAGTGAATATTTAATTAAATATTTTATAGTAAATATATTATTATAATGATTTGTGGTTAATGGTTATCACGTCTTAGGTGAATCATCATTTTCTGTTTTAATAATGTTTCAAATATTGTTACTTAATATTTTTATATTCGCATTGAATATTTGATATAGATACCTTACTTACCAAGGTTAAAGTTAGGTTAATGTTTATGCTAAATGCTATATTTTCATGGAATTCATGGAAGTAAATAATATGTCTATTGTTTATAAATATTTATAATTTACATTATTTATTTTTGTTAATTCTGTCTACAATTGTTTGAATATAACACAATATACCTAACTAAGCAAATTCAGGGTGTTACCACTGGGTATCTTCCCTAATCTTATTATTCACATCACTCTTACTTGTCACCTATCAAACCTACTTATTATACTAAGAAATGTATAGATTGTAGATTACTTCAAATAAATAAAAAAAAAAAAAAAAAACTAAGCAAATCAAATAAGACAATTTAAATTATAAACGTTTAATGTTTGAATTATGATAAAATTATAAATAAATTGCATATAGGTACCTACAGAAGATTATTTATGAACAAATAAAATGTTATTGGTATATTATGTTATATAATATTGATGAGTTTTTCTATAATTTTCTTAATCAGTTATCTTTTTTTTTTAGTATAACTGATGTGCTAGTTTTAATTAGTCCTTTTATCATATTATGTATTTAAAATAGTTAAATCTGATAGATATTTTTAAAACTTTTTTCTATTTATTATAATATATCTATCAATACAATATGACCTATATATGGTTTCACTACCTACCTATTGTTTTGATATTATTTTAAATTATAGTTATTACTAATTTAATTTTAAAGAAAATAACTGAAATTAGTGGAACAATAATGAAATTTACCATTTATATATTTTTAAAAGTGTAAAATTTTTGTAATGCGTTTTCACCAATTATTTTGTTTTCTACCTTAATACTTTTAAAACGTGCAATATTATTTTAAAACAAATTTAACCATATTTTCTTTCAAATATCTGGGTATAATGTTCTAAGGCTTGTTATTTTTATTTTTCATCATGCATAGGTTAATGTGCAAATGTGAAATATAGCCTTGTACCTATAAACAGTTTAGTTAGGTAATGTTTAGTTGATACCTACAACCTAACAATGAATATTAGGTACCTTTACTAAAACTGTGTTCAGAATCTTTGTTCGATGAAATTGATCATAATTCATAATAATAATAAGCACCTATACCGACTAACAACATGTACGAAACGTGCCTTATACCCGGTAGTTGTAGCCTGTTCAGATTTTTTAAAATTCATATGAGTAACAAAATGTAGAATTTGGATTTAAAAAATTTGAACATAAATACAGTTCGATTAATTTTATTTTAATATTTCAACTATAAAATAATATAAATCTTAAGTCATATTTTTTATGACGGTTTAAAATTTTAAAACCTTCCTAAACTTTAACACTGCCTATAGCTAACTGATTCCCACGCATACACATGCATATGTGTTTTTTAATGCAACAATGTATTATTTAGAAGTTTAGAATATTTATTATGTTAGGTATTAAAAGAACAATATATTTCATTTAAATTAAAATATAAAACAATTCTCGTACATGATGTCATTTTATATGTATAAACATATTATGATTTAAATGTGATACCTGAAATATAATTAAAACGATGCATTCCGGATTATCCAAGAAGTTGTAGACCTTTGTGCCTTGTTCTTCTGTTACCATCAATCTGAACCATTTTTCAGATTTAACTTTTAGAGCTTTTATAATATAGTTTCCGAAAAACTCGGGACGTGGATCTTGTGGGTTGTCATTTCCTTCAGACATTTTGTCTAGAAATTAGCTTTCAACATTCATTGACAAAACCCTGCTTCAAAATGTTATTAAAAGTTAATATTGAAGGTTATTTTAAAAGGCTTAGATACATAAAATCATGATGATATTCACTTTAAAAAATATTATAATTACCTGATTAACAGTGTACTAGTTGATTATAATACTAAATTAATACGATTTATATTTATATATAATATTTAACGTTTAATAGTGACGAAAAGACTTGCTTATTATCGTACATTGTAACTAGTGAACCGTTTTGGTGGATGAACAAAATGTCACAATAAACCGAAGCACGAGACAATATTATGTACAGTAATTTATTGGAGTATCGTGTCTTAAATGTCGTATGCGTGACAAATGTTTCCCAACATTTTCTTTAAGTTTAACTCGCGAACGTCTACATTTAATTATATTGGTTTGGTAAAATGCTGATTGTCTATAATATAATATTAAATTAAAAAAGTAATAATATGTACATATTATAAGTTCCTTTTATTTTTTTGTAAAGAAATTACATTATTTTTAAAGATGATGTTAATTTTCTATTTTGAAGTTTTTGACTTTTAAGTATTTTTGTTTTAAATAAACATTTTCAAAAAATGTATATACAAACAACAATATTTTAATTGTCTTAGGTAATTATATTTATTAATTTTTAATTCAAAACTTCACATATAGGTACAAAAAACAAACCGATTGATTCTTAAAAAATTGTAAACCCCTGAATTGTATATATAAATCTGCAAAAAAAAAAATACCATGACTCCTTTAGTCACGCGATTGTAATATAATTCCTTGCTATGAAAGTTTTTACGTTCAAAAAAATATATAACTAATATGAAAAATATAAAATAAACGGATTGTTTATTTTATTGTCATAGTAAACTCGTTAAAAATAATGTAATTTCATACCTACCTACTGCAAAACATTTTAAACATGCTATAGAGTATAGGATATAATAGCTTATTTTTTTCCATTTAGATTTTTATAAAATATCTACTAATATTTTTAATATTTTTATATGAAGTCCATTTAATAAAAATAGATGGAAATTAATACATTATTTTTAAATTTCTTTGCTGTCAAATATAATCAATATTTTTTAATGTTTCTTATTAACACACTAAACATCAATAGGTCGGTATATTTAAGCCTATTTTGTGGATTTATTGAACATCGCAGGTTTGTTGATACATCTATACAATGGATACTATTTTACTTATAAACATTTATTTTTTTATGGAGCCTCCTATATTAATATTAGTATTTGGCCTTCCGAAATTAAGTAAATCATTGAGAATTTTTGAAAATTAAAACCGATTGTGAGCAGATCCGTCAGCCTTAAAAATTATAACTAAGTATATTTTTTCTATATTATATATTTATATTGATATTACAGTAATTGATTTTATTACTATCAATAACATGGTAGGTTAAATTAATTGTTGCCAAAAACATGAGCATATAGGAATAGCAGTTATTCTTTTGATATTATGTAAAATCTGGTAACACTATTATGTTATTAATTATTATTATAATATATTAGTGCTGTAACTTTTAGTAATTTATTTGTTACTGATTTACCGATCTGGGAAAATCAATATCAAGTAGACTTGGTGAAAAATTCAAATCTGTTTTTAGAATTCTTATCGCTTCACTGGATCAATCAGTACGTTAGAATGAAAACAAGTCTAAATTCTTATGTTCCACATGTGTTAGACAAAGACAGAAAATCACCGCTTCCAACCATTTAAGAGGCACTACACGCATGTGTTGTCTCCGTCTTACAAATGTACAACATAGCCAAAAACTGTTATCTGAGTAACAACTATACTCCCTCTGTATTTATTGTAGAATTACCAAAATTCCACAATGCATAGGGAAGAATTTCGTCTGTGACGTAGTGTTTTTATTTTTTGCATAACATAGTTACAATTAAAGTTATCAGTTTGAGAACATTAGTTTTATTTTGGTTTTTCTCATTTAATTATTAAAAATGATTGGTTAGTGTTATCAAACAAATTAAAACGCTACTTCATAGATAAAGTTCTTCTCTATGCGTAGTGGAATTTTGATAATTCTACTATAAGTACAGAGAGAGTTAAGTTGTTACGCGCAAAACAGTTGTCTCCATCTTACAAATGTACAACATACAGTAAAAACTGTTTTGCGCGAGATGGAACTACTCGAAATGTAGTGATAGTTAAGACTCTAAATTGATATACAATATAGCTGTGAGTCTGAAAACATTGTCTGTGAAATACCGTTTTTATTTTTTTGATATCACCTATACAAAAAAAAAGTTCTTTTTGTTTCAAAATGCATTATTTTTGTGTTTTTCAAACTTGAAGAACATTTTTTGTAGTTCCGATTCCGACTTTCTTTTGATGTGATGAAAATTTCGTTTCTTAATTATGACTGTAAATAATAGGTACACTCTCGGCTCTTTCCCTCGCAAAACAGTTTTTGGTATGTTTCCCATTTATAAGACGGAAACAACACATGTGGGTGTAGCGTCCTCTTAAAATTAATCTAAATATTTTTAAGTAACAGCCAAATTTGAAATTACTAAAAACGTTATTCTTTGTTTAAATAATAATTTAAATATTCCATTTTTTTTCACAAATTATTAACTCCATCTGTCTATAAAAAAAATAATTGTACCTATAAATTATTTTTTATGCTTGAATTTCACTAATAACTAGATATTTATAAATCTAATGTTAAATGTTCAAATTTTAACAAAGCATACTACAATGGTAACTAAATGTTTATATTAGCAATTTCTATGCACAATACAATTTTTGAAATATTGGGAATTTTTTAAGCTATTTATAGGCTGAAAAGTGTCTCCAGACACAAAAAAAGACTTTTAAAATATTAAAAATCAAAAAAACACATCATGACTGTAAAATATCAATACATTAATCAATCAACTCTAAAATTAAAAATATATATTAAAACAATGGTAAAAGAATCTAATGAATTTAAAAATGTCGTATTTAAATAGTTGTAATATATTATAGTTAATCTATAATATATCTATTTTATACATTATAATATACCGTACATTTATTTGGCCAACATTTAATAATTCAACTTAATTCTTATAATTATTAATCTATTATTAAATATTTAATTATCGGTCCATATTAAATGCATATATGTTACAGACTACAGTTTACTTTTCCAAAGTTTTCGGGTTTTTCTTCCAACAAAATCGATTTGTTCCTAGAACCATAGAAACAAATGTCAAAACACAGCGGTTTGGCGTGTGGATGGGTGGAATACTGTAATAGTGTGTTCATGCACCCCTTCTAAACCAAAATCGTACTTCATTATATTATATTACTTCATGTTCATGTATCAGTGCGTGTAATACATCGCGTTTGACGTAATTCGGTTAAAAGTTGAATTTGAATCTGCAAACTGTGCTAACTATAGTGTTCATTGTCAAAATATAATTTTTATTACAACATAATAATAATTGGCACAAATATTTTGAAAAACAAAAATGAATTCGATAGTCGTTCCCGACAATTTACCAGAAATATTAAAAAAATATGTGAAGGCCGCGATTCGATCTCAGCCTGAAGACATTGTTAGTTGGTCAGCAGAGTATTTCAAAAGCGCAGATGATCAATACGTTTCATTGCCTACTACACAAAAACAAGATCGAACTCTATTCAGAATATTAGCTTTTCAAGTTAGTATTCATTATTTAATGAAATATATAAAGAAATTGTGTACAGGAAGTTTTTAAAATTTTATTTGCTCAAAATAATTGTTTCAGTTAGGTACCACGATAGGCACTAAAGAAAGAATAGAAGAAGTGTGGTCGGACTTATCACTCGATTTCAATCTATTAGAACAAATTTATACGATTGGAAATTTTCGTTCAGAACACGTGGACATGGTAGAATTTTTGGGTATAACTTTTGGACATTGGACAAAAGTAAGATGATTTTATATTTTTACCTAATAATATATAAACTAGATACATTTATTACATATAATATTTATTATTTATATTACATATTAATAAATAATAACAGTATAAATTTTTCTGCCTATAGGTACATACTTATACTACCTAGAACCTATATATAAGTTCATAGTAATAATATAATATTGAGTAAGACCCTTTCACAATAAGACAAATTTCAATCGCTTTTATTCTTTAAATACTGCAATCAGAATATTTATAACTATACTAGATTGTTTTTAGAACCAATAAGTATTATATTATAGGTTTTTAATAATTAAAAACATATAATTATTGGTTGGCGTTATAGAGTATAAACCTATACCCACATAGACCATAGATGCCGTGCACATGGGTGCCAGGGGCTTAAGCACCTGTTAGAATAAATTGACAGAATGGATTGTACTGTATATCTAAGACCCAGCTGCATCCTTCCAGTAAGCATCAATCAGTGTACCGTCATTTAGCCGGTATGATAAACGACTGTCGACTTGTCGCATACATCATACGGGTACGGTTTCTTTCCCTTGTGCGACCACTGGTGTAGTGGTGTACCGTTAAACTGAAACTTTAATAGTACGACTTGTCGCATACCCCACACTGGTATGGTTTGTTTCGCATTTGCGTCACCTGGTGTACCGTCAATAATTGTATCTTTTAATGAACGATCTGTCTCATACATCACACGGGTACGGTTTCTCACCCGTGTGCGTTTGCTGCAGATGTAACGTTAAACTGGAACTTAAATTGAACGACTTATTGCATACCCCACACTGGTACGGTTTGTTTCGCATGTGCATCCACCGGTGTACCGTCAAATTTCATCTTTGATTGAACGATCTGTCACATATATCGCATGAGAACAGTTTTTCTCCAGTGTGTGTCCGCTGGTGCACCATCAAATTGCTGCTAATATTGAACCTCTTGCCATTTTATTGCTAAGGTAATATTTTGGTAAAATGTGTGGTTACATATTATAATAAAAATAACCCACAAAAGCATAACGATGAATTACTAAACACATTTGTTTTCAATTTCAACTGAACAAAAAGATTATTTTCAAATATTAATATGTATAATACATAATATTATACAAATACACTTCTAGGTTAGATTATCAGGTTAGACAGAGAAAATAATTTTTTTTATAGTGTATAAAGGAATGTAGTACGTAAAATTAACTATTCATTAAGCATACCAAAACGTACTATTTTCAAAAAAAGGACATGATAATTTAAAAATCTTAATTTTGATTTGTTACGTGTAAATTATAAGACATTTAAATTAAAATTATAACAATTTATTATTTAAGTTATATTAGTGTACTTATGTAAATTTTTTGATGAATTCAAAAAGTATCAATTATTTTTGATAGTTTTTGATTCAGAATAGAATATCTTGATTCGTGAAAAATAGTAAAATTAAAATAGTATACGTTTTTAAATTATCTAGATACAGCAATTAAATCGTGACGTGTCATAAATTTGATTAAATTAATTTTTTTGTTTTAGTCGCTAAAAGAAACTGTGTTATTGTGCTGCGAAGCATTCTGTAAATGTTTGGCCACTGACGGTTATTTCATGCACGTGGATGTCGCTTGCAAGCTCTACGGGTACCTAGCGAAATTGGATTGTTCACTTCCGGCTGATGATGATTGCCCAGGTCAGTCGTTTTTAGCTGCTATGCTACGATTTATAATAAATTATTAGTTAGACTTTTGTTACACATGATTATGTGAAACTCCCCATGGGTCGGAAAAAAGGTCGGGCAATTCATTTGATTTCCGCCAACATTCGCTATACCCATGATCTATACATTTTCATATGAAATAGGTGATAATGTTAATTAAAAACTATAATATGAAACGTTTTAAAAAAGACACTATAAATATAGTATGTGTGAGTGGTGTAGTATAAGCAGCAACACGCCTCCTTCGATCTTTCAAACCAAGTGGCTGCATTGACATGTCTGCATTTATACTACAAGTAATCCTAATAATGCCCCCCCCCCTATATACGCCACTGAATCCTATCCAGTTAAAGGGTAGTAGGTAGTTAGTTCGCTATTCCCACTACACAAACAGGTCTTGAGAACTGGCCGGTTGTTGGACCGATATAAATAAAGTTTTCCAAGTTATATCTTACAAGTCCTATAAACTTATGGCCTGTGTTCATAAACGAACACATTCGAACACGTTATAGCAATGTATAGGTATCAGGTTTATTAAATTATTGAAATAATATTAATAATATACAGTACACTATCACCTGAGTAACTCTGTTCTTAAAGGAAGTATATTGAAGATCACAGGAGTATAGCTGAATACGAGTTGAAATAAATTATTTATTATTAATAAACAAATTATTTTAATATGTAGAGATATAGGCGTAATCTGGGAAGCGAAAGGGGGGGGGGGGTGGCAATAGTGTATTAGTTGTACCTTATAGATTTGTAGTTTTACCACAGACTGTCCCCCCTCCCCTATGATAATTTATAGTCTCTACTTCGCGATCCAAACTCAACTGCTGGCTATGCCGCAATAATATACCTATACGCTCGTACTCAATATCGTAGTCAACGTCAACGTTCCTGTGTTCTGTTAACCTAAGGAAATTCACTGAGTGTGACATAAATGACGAGTCAGTAATCTGTACTCACCTATATTATAGTTTATGCAATGTTGTTATTATTATTGTTCTTGAATTCGGGATACACCTTATTGCCTTATCCGAGTTAATCAGTTTAAGTTGAATGCTTGAAACTCAAAAATAAAAATACTGAAAACCTATATGGCTATATAATATATATAGGTAGATTGTCACATTGTTTCAAATCTGTGAAGCATGCTTAGTATATACTTTATAGATATGTGGCAGTGACGCGGAGTTAAGTTGGAAAATGTACTTATAAGCAGTGGCGGATTCTGAATTTCTGGCCCGGGAGAATTTCATTTCACCGGCCCAAAACACCATTAATGCAAACAATTTAGTGGAAATGTAGTAAAATTAAAAAATAATAATCATTGATACCAGATGGCATAGGTTTTTGAAAATAATTAAAAGAAATATCTAACAAATTATTTTTTTCAACATCTTCAACCATAGCAATATTTTTGTCATCATTAACATCAGCATTATAAAACGTAGTATCACATTCATCACTCTATAATAGTTAAAATAATTCAGAACTTATTTTTATTTAGAAATTATTAGGTAGTCTGGGTAGGTACCTAGTTTAATATATATGCAATGGTTTAGCATTTTTTATTGAACGAAAAAACAAAACATAATATTATAAATTATTACAATATTACTTCTGTCTTCTTTAACTAAAGGTACTTTATGAATTAGTGTGATTGAAAATAGTTCTGAGATCGGTCTGCATTGCTTTGCTTTGACCGGTTGTATTTCAGTATTATACAGCTACCAAGGTAATACCATGAATAAATAAATAACCATGAAATTAACTAGAGTTATCTTATTAGTGTTTACTCATAGATAATAATGCAAATAATATTTTTATCAAAAATTAATATTTTTAAAAATAAAAAAGAACAATTTTAAGTATAAAATAAATTATAAAAATCAGTTTTAGGATGATAGGCCCGTATAGTCATGACCGGGCTCCGGCCCACCGGGAAACTTCCCGGCCGCCCGGTGGCACATTCCGCCACTGCTTATAGGTACCTAGTTAAATTATTACCGAGGCCCATATATACTACCCACGTCATTCCACACCAATGAACCGCACTAAAAAATAAATACTAATTTTTTCCCCAATTATAGTACCTATGTATGTATACAAATTTTATTAACAGATGAATATCGACAATTTATTGACCTTTATATATTATATAATAAAATATGCTTTGATCGTATTCATTTATTTTTACTAATGTGTACTAATTTACTATAAGGAACATAAATAAATAAATTGTTTAATGTGTCATTACTCATTAGCAGCTCATCAGCGTAGGTACCTAACACTGATATTTTTCTTAGTGAAGCACCGTGTCTGTGTGCATTACGATACTCTCTTTCGAATATAATAAAAATACCGACTGATTTTATAAAGATACTTACCTTCTTTAAGCAATGGCATATTGGCATCCCTAGGCTTTGATTGTGTGGGGAAAATTTTAAGCCATTGAACATTATATGTAAAATACAACCCAAAAAAATGTTCCTGTTGATGATGGGTGGGTTGATGTCTTAAGGGTTCGTATCGATTATTGGAGTAGAATTCACCTGAGTCGTCTAAAGTGATGTTGATTCTAACACATCATATTTTATTTTACAGACGGCGACGTGAGTGGCAGCAAACCGGCGAAAGTCCAAACCAGCAGGTCTCTGGACGCGTCTCCGGCGCCGCCGGCCAACGGAAACCAGCTGCAGCAAAACAATGTTTGCGTATCATTGGAATCGATTTTGGCCCGTCGTCTGGCAGCAGCTGCCGTAGACGGTGGACCGAAGACCGGGTACCACGTACCAGGTATCGGAATGGCCGCGTCCGATGGTCAGGTGCAAGCGGTATTCGTGTATTTCCGAAAATGCGCTGCCGACCACGGCGGTTACGTGTACGATTTCGACATCGAGAACGATCGTTGCCCTCCGTTGGACGCTATTAATAATAATTAAACCACGACCTGAGTGTCGTAACCACCGTGAATTTCGCAGTTTTGTTTCGTAACGTCATTATATTTAGCGGGTACACGCGCGTGTCATCGACCCGAGTGCGGATTGGGATTCAAATATAAACGCCGGCCGCCGCACACCTATTCAGCACATACGCCGTATAGCGATACGCAACTCACATAACGCATTGTGTTATAGGTATTATATAAAATATGCAAGTACATTTTATAAGCCATAAGATATACCTAAGAAACTAAATATGAACTATAAAAATAAACCATTATAGGTAGGCAATGGTAGGCTTCAAGACTTCTATGTAAAAACTGATTATGTACCTACACGGCTACACGTTCATAATAGGAATTTGTTTACAAGTTAAAACTGAATTGTAAACAAAATATATATATTTTATAATATAATAATATTATGAATGTTGCAGACCAACGTCAAGTAACATCGATTCATTTAAGATTTTCATGTGACTGTGCACCGGCAGGGTGTTCGTAAATCTGTATTTTACACATTCAAATAAATATATTTTAATTTCAATTATTTACATATATCTGTGTACATTTTTGGAACTACAAAGGAACGAAAAATGTTATTTTTCCGTAAATAAAAGAACTAGAAAATGAACTAATTATTTTATTTATAAAAAGGAACTCACTGAACGTGCTGTTTTTTAAAAAGGAATTCGTTCCAGGAAGCCGAACACTGGCCAAAACCCTATTTGGCGTCCACATCTAGCAATATTGGTAAAAAAATATACGACACTCCGCCATAAATGTTGTGCTGAGTAGTCGTGCAATATAACGTGCACTGTGCGCAGTCGACTACTCGTCTATAAAAGTTAATTTTTATACCTGCACAGTATTTTGTAAAAAGCAACACTGTACTCAAAATTTGTTTAATGTTTGTTTGGTCTATATAATAAAATAAGTTGTATTTTGTTTTTCACATGAAACATTACAATATTATGTATATTGTGTAGGTACAATGTACCTATAATACACGTTTGTATAGGCAGATGTCGTAAAGGTATAACGAAGGCGTGTGAATATGTACAGTACGATTGATTATTAAACGATCAAAAATGAAAAATTATTTATTAATAGTTTTATTATTATTTGAACTACCAGCTAGTACCTACATAATACATAATATTATTATAAGTAATGCACCATTATTACTATTCAAATTTATAACGCGTTATAATGCGTTTATTATACGTACCTACCTATATATTATAATTATATATATATATATATTATATATATTATATATATATTATATATTATATTATATATATATATATATATAATATATATCATTTATTTACATATACCTAGTACCTAACTACCATTATTACCTATTTTTTACCTATTTTGATAAAATAAAACACTAGATATTTAGGTAAGTGCACTAATGCATTTTTTTTTTCAAATATGATATTTTGAATAAATATATAATATTATATAATAATATCGGGACGAACTGCCACCAAGCCTTTCTTTTATTACATATTTGAAGGATGCAGTTATCGCTCATTGCTGCTAAAAAAAATATATAACATGATAGTTCGACCAAAATGCAAATTATAGTTAAAAAATTGTATTTCATTAACATTTTATATTTTGTTACCGCCTATCTAGACAAGTATATAATATTAATTTTTAACAGCCGTATACAAAGTCAAAACGTTATGTATCACAACTCAATTGTGGAAAGGTTACTAAGTGATGAAACCCCCTAAAATGCAATTTTAAACTGCAGGAGGGACTACAATTTTAATCATTTTGTTAAAAATTATCTGAGGAAGGTAAAATTTGATTGGTAAATCGTTAAACACATATTTTATAATAAATAAATAAACATTTAAAAGTCAAAGAATTATTTTTTTGATTAATATGATTTTTTTAAATTGGTTATGATATGCTTCAATAAGTTAAGGAAGTTTAGAGTTAGCAGTATTTACATGGATTGCATATGCATTCTATATTATTTAAATTTTTGATTTATTTAAATATATAGGAAAATATAGGTAACACGCTGGCTGTTCACTAGACTTTGACGTTTACTAGGTATCGATTGTAACTCGTCAATGGTCAATGAGTAAGTCTTTTTTACAGATTCATTACGAATGTGTTAAATTTGAATTCAATGGACAATGATAAATCATTGTGTTTAATGAAAACCGATCTGAGTGGAACGATGAATGTATTGATTTTACAATGATGTGTGTTTTTTTTTAATTTTTTAATTTTTTTTTTTTTTTGTGTCTGTGTACACGATAAGTAGATAAAAGATGATCACAGACATAAAAAAAAACACATAATTTATGAATATTCCTCCATTGAGAAGTGAATATAATTTTTATAATTTTCTCACATGAAATATTATATCATATTCATGTATCATATTATATATACATATCAAAGTTTCTATGAACTCGTGACAACGTTATTTGATATGAAAAAATAAAATATAAAATGTTACAATTTAAATATTTTAAATCTTGTGACTAGTTATATTTTATCATTTTTCCTGTGACCTATAGCTCGGTTTTCGGAATATTTCCGTACCAAGGTTAAAATCATCAGATAATTATTATGTTGGCCGTTTGTGTGTATATTGTTCGTCTAAATACTATCTAGCTGGTCATAAAACCTTTTCGATTTCCTATACAACTAAACCATTAAAATTATTTGTTGTTAAAATACTAAATATTATATTATATTGAGGTATTTTACTTAATGTGTGTATAATTCTGTTTGCTCACTAGGTACTGTCGTCTGTAGGCGAAATTATAAGGAATCTTGTATTACATTTTAATATCTTAGATTAAAAAAAAAATATTTTTATGAATTTAAAACTCAAAATAATTTGCACATTTTCGTAGTTTTTACGTAGTTTGTCAAGATTTAAAATGCTTATAAAAAAAATGTGACTGGGTTTTTAATATTTTTTTAATATTTTAATTAACAATACATTAGCCTTGTATTAAATTTTCAAGATTTCTCAACGCTCCAATCAAAACTGACATTTTAAAAATATTGTTTACGATAATATCGATGGTAATATAGATAAATCAATATAATACTGTATAGCGGATGGACCATAGAACTAAAATTAATGCAAGTAATGACTATGACCATTGATTATACATAGTATAATATACTATGTATAATATACTATGTATAATCAATGCTATGACTTATGACCACGATTAAAGATATAGATAATATAATATCTTTAATCGTTCTTGTGACGCACAAATTATAATCTATATCTATATTAACGTAATTATATTTTAACGATGTGCCCACTGCGATGTAGTTAATCGTCTTATCGCTTATCGGTCGAAATTAGTATAAAAATAATTATACGACTGTTTCGTTTTTTATGTTATTTGCATAGAGGTTATTTTGTTGATGTTGTGACTGTGGACTGTGCAATGTGCACCGTGTGGTAGACGGAGGGACTACCCGATGTACGGTTATCTTTTCTATAGAGTCTAAATAATAAGTTAATTGAACTGTTTGTTATTTGTATACATTAATGTTATTTATTATTAGTTTCTTCCACAACATGATCAATTTTTTAACAATAAATCGGTACATCATTAATTGAAAATTATAATGACTTACCTATTCAATTGCTGATAGTTTAATTCGTATTTTCTAAATTCTGGAATTTATTATAAAATAAATAATCGGGCCAATGAGTCTTTTCGAAGTGTAAAAAATATTAAATGCGCATAAATAAACCTTTTGTGTAGGTACCTCGGTTCTCGATAGTATTATAATATTATACATTTATTGACTAGGTATAGTTTATACTTCCATACTGGTATTAATGTATTATGCAATATGCTGCACGTGAACGTCCAATATTCATTAATTCACATCATAGAATAATGTATACTATCTTGAAATCAGTGTCGCATTAATCATAATAATCATAATAATATGGGAATGGTACCAACTTTCTTATAGTCAAAGACCCGATGTTAGACGCGATTCAGCGATTGGATTATGAAAGTTATACAGTATTTCATTTTTTAAATATCTATGTTAGACTTGTTTTGTTATTAGGTAAAAAAAACATTTGTTTCATTTGTAGTAATTATTTATCTGTTATGAAATATATTATTATTATCATGCTTGTATAAAAAATAAGTTCAAACGTTAATTCAATCATTTTGTGTTGGTTATGACTTATAACTTATGAGTTATAAACCTATGACATTTGTGGCTTGTTGGATTAGGAGATCATCATTAAAATGTAGCCTCGGCCCACCCCTATTATAGGTTATAAAATAAATATAAAATTACATTGTCTATGAATACGACTCATATTTTACTGCGGGTCTATAATAAATAATACCTACCTACGTCCTACATCACACATAATAGAGTAGTATGAGTTTCGTCGACAAAAACAATTTGCAACAATACCTAGCAGTACTCAGAACACCACAAAAATACTATTATCTGTCATATTATACTATTATCCTTCACATATAATCGTATATAATAAACAGGTACCTGTGCTGACTCGTGCAGTCTTGCAGTCACTGGTCACTATTCACTAGCTATGTAGTAGCGTACTAGCGTTACGAATTCACGAAATTAATATAATACAATACCTGGTACTTGGGTACCATAGCAACAAAGAATTTTCAGAATGACCTACCTCTTCAGTAACGTTTATGACAGTATCGTTATTTCAGTTTTTCACTATGTATGGTAAAATATAAATTTGCGCATGAAACATACTTTGGTAAATCTGACCGTTTCGAAGTGATTCCCGTACCTACCTACCTACTTACAGTAACCACTGTGTGACGTGTGTACCTAGATGTGTATACCGGCATTAGTTTTTAGCTGAAATACAAAATTAGCTGTTGCATGTAGCTATACGCAATGGTTTTTTCCAAATGCAAGCCCTATTTTATACTCTAATAGTCTAATAGATAGGTAATAGCCCATAGGTATATTATACCTGGTATAATAATATATTACAAACATTTTTGATTCTACTAATAGTTATTACTATACAACTATATAAGGTATAAGTGTATAACTATTAACTATAGTCTATTAATTAAAAGTTACCACATAAACAATTTAACATGACATTTCAAAGGGTAGGAGGAGGGACAAGATCTAATAGCTGCTCGAAACCAGTATCCATTTATACATTATTGACTATTGTACTTTATATTATTTACTATTCAGTATTCACCACATCAAATGTCAATGTTCACGTACATTCATAGATGCCACGTACCTACCTATATATCTACTGTATGCGTGGTCGCTTACATACTTAATAATAATTTAGCACTTTGCATGTGTTGAAATCATAACAAGATATAGGTACACTCTCTACCGTCTAAACTTCAAGCTTGAATACTTAACGAGAATTCATGATTCAACTCGTAAGACACTTAATGAGTGAATCATTGGCTATTGGCCCAAGAAACTCGAAAACCGGTATGTGCGATATAATTTCATAATTTCGAGTTTAGCTGGATGAATTGTAAAATACTAAACAAAATTGGAGACGAGCCACTATAATATTATGCAGGCGTACAACAGAGACATAATTTTTAATTATTGCACCGTCGTGATAATACTATCCGACGATCGAAATAATAATATTATAGGTGGGTAGGTACCTATTATAATATTTTTTAAACATTACATCGTGTCGTATTCAGCTAACGTAGGGACTTTCATACTCGCCGTCACGTTTACGTAAAACACAACGAGCCTTTCACCGAGACGACGGCGGCGGCGTTATGTCGGTCGAGAAATCACGGTCCCGCCCGCCTGCCCGCGCCAACAATCGACAACGCCGCACAGGTCGCAATCGTTGTGGCGGCGGGTAGTGGTGACTGGTTGGTGGGAGGAGGGGCGGTCGGTGGTGTGGCAATGCGTTCGTATGCTACTGACGAACAGCGGCGGCGGCGGCGGCGGCGGCAGCTGCTGCTGCTGATACACAACGAGTAGCGAGCTGCAGCCTCTCACTTTTTGGTTTTTTACCACCCACCCGCACAGCAACAGTGCGGCCGGAGTGCCATCACAGTGCCTTTGTTTACGGAATCTGAAGTGGTGAGGCGGAGGGGGACACCACCGCCACCAGGCTACCGATCGGCACCCGCATCGGCGTGTGGTGGGGTGGTCGCTGCGAGGAGATAGGTGACGGGTGGGCGGTGGCACACTGGTACCGAGTAACCACTATACCACCTCCACTTACGAGCTACGAGCGACGGCCTACGGACCGTGTTTTTGTTGTTGAACGACTATCGCGGTGGTGCCGCTTCCCGCAGTCGTTCTCGAATTTCCATCCGCTGCGATTTTGCCAGTGGCGACGCGCCCCGTCCGCATCGCATTGTGTCTATTGTTTATTCGTTATTAAATTATTATTTGTATCGTTTCCGCCGTCCGCGAAAGACGGCCGAGACGACATTTGTATATTTTTGCACGTAGGCATTCACGAAACTAGCGCGCGTTTGTCGACGGAGAAACTATACGTAAATAATTCTATATTATTATTAACATTATTATTATTGTATTATTATTAATTGGCGTCATTGCCATTATAATATAATATTATTATAATACCGACTGCGTCCCGTCGCCTACATATTGTTGTGACATCGCTATTGCTGTTCCGGCGATTTTCTTTCGTTCGTCCCGAGTGCGACAAAGAAACGGAAGAAAAAAACATTTTTCGCTCGTCAGTGCGGTACCGTATAATAGTGTTATATTATTATTATCATCGTAATAACAGTGTGTTTGTGCGTCGCTGTTCGGTTCCATTCGATTTTGCCAGCGAACGAACACACCCGCCCGCAGAACACACACGTCAGGCCGCGGCCCGTGCTGCCCATACGTGCTGTGCGTGCGTGCGCGACTCAGATCGCGGCTCAGAGATTATCCCGTCGACGTTACCAAAGACGACGACGACGTACGCCGCCGATAGGTAAGCTATTGCTTCTTTTTGGCTGTGGTAAGCGGGGTGGGGGGGGGTATGTAGCTGCTAACCGAAGACCGATGCACAGATCGTCCGTCCATGTCGTTTCGATTGGGTGCGTTTACTGTTGTCGGGGGGAGGGGGGATTTGTGACAGAGTAGGGCAATGGGCAATGGCGGATCGAGGAGTGCATTTTTGTCCCATGTCGAGCGGGGATTCCATGGCAAGTACCTAACCTGCCCACCCATTGTCCTCTGCCCAGTCATGTTGTTGTTGTAATGTTGTTATTACTATTACCGTTATTGTGACGCTGTCGACGTTCCATTTTTAGGCAAAGTGATCTATGACCATTATTTATTATAACACTCGTTACAATATTATAGATTGTCGTGTCCTATTTGCATCTTGGATATCGCGTAGGCGAGCATCGCTACGAGCATCGAGTGTCACAGGTACCAATTAGGGTCGACTAAGTATCTTGTCATTTTAAATTTATTTTTATTTTTACAAAATTAGGTACCTAACTACAATTAATGCAAATCTTTTTTTTGGGGCTTGTCCAACCTTTGTCTGATTATACAAATTTGAGATTTGACATATTTTTTGTCGTTCATACCCGAGGTACCTACAACCTATAAAGGTAGCAGTGACTACCTAATTAAAACCTACCTGCAAAAATATCGGTTAACATAATGAATTCTGTAATAAATAGGTAGGGCATAATTAAAAATGTTGGCATAAAAAAATTAATAGATACGGTCTATTCGCTTATTGGACTTAGGGCACCATAAGGGAGGGGGTGGATTGGACCAGAAGTACAGTTGTCCATTGAAATAAATTTGTAAGTTTTCAAATTTTGATAGGAGTACCTATTTATTTTAGGTATATTTCTACTTTAAGGACACCTTTTGTTTTACATTTTTTTTTCTGAAACATGTAATTAAGTAGGCACACTGAAAACGATGGTGAAGTCAGAATTTGGGGCTCGGACATAGTTTGGAAGTTATGACACTTCAAAGTTAGTATATAATATGTTTAATAACTTATAAATGTCACATCGCCAAACTAGCTGTTGTGGCCCAGTGGTGGTATAATGACTATGCCATGGAAAGTGACCCGGGTTCGGGTAAGCAGTTTTTTCTTGAGTTTTTTGCACTATTTACATTGTATCAATGGTACGCTGGCAATAAACATACTTTAAAAACAATATTATTAAAAACCTAATTCACCCGAGGTGGTTTACACAACAAATAGGGGGATATTTTCGATTTTAATGTCCGAGCGGAGCGAGTGGCCACATTGTCAAAAACGTATACTTTAAAAACAATATTTTTGATTACCTAGGTTCACTCGAGGTGGTTTACACAGTAAATAAGAGGATATTTTGAAATAAAGTTCAAAAAATTAACGCGTTTATGAACAGTATCGAACGCCAACTGTTGAGACCATAAGCAAGCGATACTACCACTACGTAACAGTTTTACATAAGAACATTTTAAGTATTATAGGTATTAAAGGGTTATTACATAAAGTTAAAACTTGGGTTAGCTATAACTTGGAAACAAACTTCATGCGCCAAATCCTGATTTCACCAACATTTTTTTCACACAAAAAATGACTAGGTCCCCCAAAAAAAAACTCTAAAATAGAAGTGTCCCGTAAAGTAGAAAAATTCTTTATTTTATATTAAATAATATTTTATGGTATAAATCTCTACCATAATAGGTATATTAAGTAATTTTGTTATTTTAAGCCTCATTTTAAACTGTGGGCTAACCATTGATTACAGAAATTGTGTATAGTCCCATATCGCTTGTAATGGGTTCTATTTCATTGGAAATTTTGTCCCGTAGTAACATTTAGTACAAGAACTCAAAATTTAATGTGGAGTACCTGATTGAAGTCACTTTGGGACCAGTATATAAGACCATTACCCTCGCTATTGCCAAATAATTCAATATTTCAATAAAGCAAAAGTCAGCGAAAGGAGTCAGCCAATGTGATGATTCCAGTAGACAATTTTTTTTCTATGATGTTGATACATGTAATAGACAACAATACAGCCCAATAAGTAAATGAGTCGATTAACTATTAGTTCAATAAGAGGCAACTAGTTTATTTACTAAAATTTTAATTCTAAATTAGGTATCCTCTTTGTTTTACTATTATACATTCATACTATTATTATTCATACAACAATTATGAAATATCGATCTACCTATGTCAGCAAAATTCAAAGAAAAGATTTCTCTGAAAATTTCATAATATCAGAAAATAGTAAATAGAAACTGGTCAGTATTGGACATTTGTACTTGAATGAGATGCTATAGGTACCTAAGTACTATACTCGTGTATCATCATAGTTAATAGTAAAATATTTACCAGTGTTTTTATCTTTAATTTCTAGCGGAAACATTTGTTTAAACACTGTTTATTATCAAGTGACTATTATAGGTACTGAACTATTAATCATTCTTATAATATTTTATTGCTCTATATTTCTATTGCGCAAACAAAAAAAAAATACAGATAAAAACTTGATACCTACCTATTATTAATCATTGTTGTATTGTATCTTGTTTATTTTACAATGGATTAATATTAATAATTATTTGACTATAATGAATAAAAACAAAAACAATTTTGTTTGTCTTGGTGCCTACATAAATAGATAGGTACAGTTGTATGCCATGAATCAATTTTAATTGACTGATTAAAGACGTAGACCATTTAATCAGATGATTAATTATTATTTAAGAACAATATACGTATATTCAAAAATAATAACAAATAAACTCTCGTAAACACTTAAATATAAATAATACAAATTATAGAATCATATGTGAAGGTATATTTACAATCTCTGAACAGAACTGTTCGTTTTTGTCTTATTACAAGGTACCTACCGAGGTACCTACTATTAGTTTTCTTAATTAGGTACTTAAAAGCGGGGAATAACTTTGATTGTTGAAGGTACAATAACAATTTGTTATTGTGATGTCAGCTCTCCTTTAATTACATACAGCTGTTGTATTCGATTTTTAATTGCATACATTAATTACTAAGCTTGTAACAAAACTTACATATAACCTAATTCTTTTTTTTGTGTAAAAAATTATATTAATATTAATATATTTTTTTTTATGTAGGTTGACATTGCTCATTAAGTATTATTTAATGCAAATCATAAACATGTACAAACCAATTCGTCCAAGAAGAAACAGCTTACCAAGCAATGTACATAGAAGTAAAACAAAAAATGTACCTAAAGCAGAGTTCAGTCCAAACTAAATATTCTAAAGTGATTCATGAATCAAAAGAAACCCAAATCAAAAATGCCTATTTGCGTTAAACAACTAAATTATAATGAATCAAATACAATGAATGTTAGGAAATTTATGGATCATAGTTTGTCGGACGGAGATGAAATTATGGATGATAGAACAAATTTTCATAAAGTAGCTAAAAATAACCAAGTAATAAAAAATAAAAGACCTCAATTTTTATGCTCACAGCCTATTGACACTCCGACTAAATATCTACCTGAAGTGCCATTACATCACACTCCTCCATCTTACGAATCCCCGCAAAAATATGGTCATTACAAGAAATTTAAAGAAGATGATATACAGCAATTGGTTATTGAAAAATATGCCCTGCTCAAACAACTTATGAACATCGACGAACGATGCAGCTCACCTAGTGGTGATAACTTTTATGCTGGTGCCAAATTTAATAATTGTCCATCTCCGGGAGATTTACCATTGCCACCAATGCAATGGCTTAACTCTTGTCAAGCACAAGCGAAATCCATGCAAAAATCACCTCTTATCTTCAACATAACTATCTAAGATATTCTTCAGAATCTAACTTATGACAGATTGTTTTTTTTTTTTTTCATTATCATTATTATTATTTTATTTTACATAATAACGCTTATTGTGATTTTTTTATCACTATAGTATATTCCCCTCCACCTTACTATATAAATTTAAAATAATAATTGTATGTAACCCCCTTATTTCGTATTCATGATGAACTTGTCTTTTAAATATTTTCAACATTTTAGTTAAATTGTATACATTATTATGTGTTAATACTTTTTATTTTATCTTATATTATCAGTCTCTTTTTTTTAACTAAATTTTTAAACCTAAGTATCATAATTATTTAAATGTAAATGTTGTTTTTAATTATTTAATTTTTTTTTTTATTGTTTTTGTGACGAAACTCATCATGGACTGATTGTTGCATCAGTATCTAGTCACTTGTTTAGGTGAACTAAAAGTTAATGCAATACAAATTTTAGTACATAGGTAGTTATGAAAATTATTATTTTAAACTGCTGTAATATAATTGAATTGAATTGCTGATTGGTTGTAATGTTTATAAAAATCAAATCTATGATTAATAAGACAATTTTTATATATACCTAGTTGTATTATCAATCAATACGTTATGTCAGCAAAACCCACCCCACCCATTATTTAAATTTAAAAAAAAATATGTTAAGAAAAAATTATTCACTCGTTAATGTGATATTTGTGATAATAATAAAATCAGCGATTCAATTTTTATTTTTGTCAGTAATTGGTAAAATTTGTATTTGAATTAAAAGCTATGAAATGCAAAGAAAATATAACATACATACATTTATCAATTCAATCAGATATATGGGGAACTTGTCATCGTCCCTTTAAGAGTTACTTTTTATTTAATATTTATTCATATTTTAATTTAACTATCAATTTTATAAATAATGAACATAAGCATGTGAAAAAAAAGTTAAAATAACTGTTACTTCAAATACACTTTTTACCCTTCTCTGATATTATTTAAGTACAATTGTGATACGGAACAATATTATTTTTTTTTAAGGTTTACTTACCATAATTATATTAAACATAGTAAGCCCTTATGTGTGTTGTATCTTGTGAATGTTGTAACTTTTGAAAAGATTAAATTAATGTATAAATGTTTAATAGATAGGTTGTTAAAAAAAAAATGCGAATGAATTTCAATTACATGTCAACCTCTCTTAAGTGTTAAATTATTATTGTAGTTCAATATTACAGTTTATTGTTTACTAATTGTCTATTAAAAACTAACTATTCCACCGACTGTATCAAGTAGAATAGATTTAGTATCTTTATGTGTTTTAGAGGTTGGTATGCATTTCATATCAAAGATCTTAATACAATCAAAAATGTAAATTGCTTTAAGTGATGACTTTAAAAAAAAAAAATGTAAAACAGCAATATGTTTTTTTATTGTTAACAATACGTGCGTTTGTCTAGTACTGTATAATATGTTGTCACTTATGCAATATTAATTTTTGGCATAGATTTTTGCTATTAATAATAATGACATACAAAGTGTGTAATTGAAAAAATGGGCACAAACCATATCCCATTGAACTCCTTATGTTGCGCGTTAGGCATTAATCAATTAAGGTAGATCGATAATGAATAATTCTTCAATTTAGTTTTAAGGAACACAGTATGTGTCTGTTTTAGTGGCTATCCTATTATTGTTGATATTATACATATAAGGAATGTGGCCATTGGTGTGATATTACTGTGTTATTTTTTTATGATAAATTATTTTATTATTGTTTAAAAATATATGTTAAGAATATTAATGTTGAATTGGAATTTTTTTTGTGAGACTGTTACAGTTAAAAAAAATTAAGTATTCCAATCCATTACGTGTAAGATGAATCACCAATATTCAAATGTATTTTTATTTACTTAAATTGTTTTACAGATATCTTTAATATTGTTATTAATGTTAAAACATTTAGTAGTGTTTTCTTTTTCAATTAGTGTAATAAGTCAACTCAATACTAATTTTTTTTTTATCAATAACTTTAGGAAAAAATGTAAAAACCAAAAAAAAAGAAAAACAAAAAAAACAAAAAAAAAAAAATAATAATAATAATAATAATGAAATACAGCCATTCCTAAGCTGTTAGTATTCCTTATACGATCTCATTCTTATAACAATACTACTACAAGTACACTACATATATTTATTTATTCCTTTCTACATCATAGTTTGTCACCACAACAAATCACATCTTTTTTAAAACAAAATATCAGCACAAAAAAAGTCAAAATAAATACAATTTTTCTCTTTAATAAATGTAGTACATTTTTGTATAATTAATAAAACCGTGAATAACATTCCGCCCGACATTAAATTATTAAACCAGAATAATTTATATTATTTAAATAAATTTTTTTCAAGTTTTAAATGGCTGTTCATATTTACTTATATATATTTCTCCTTGTATTGTACCGATTGCAATAATATTTTTTCTGTATAAAACAAATAAAATTATTAAACTGTTATGTATACAACATTAAAACTTTTTAAATTAAAACCTTTTTGGATTAATATTCATTGCAATTATATCGCAAGATGTAAATTTTTTGATTGAATCTGTTTTCCCATTTGTCAGATTAATTTTAGCAAGTTCTCCATTTTCTTCTCCAACATATACTGTAAACTCATTTTCTAAACTCCAACATAATCTGGTTATTAGTTTTCGATTAAAAATAATTTTTTGTGGATCTTTCTGTGAATAAATTATATTTACACAATATATTCAAAATTAATGATTTATTTTTACCAACTTGATACACATTGTATAATAGTATTGTAGAATCAAACTGTGTTATGATAAATGTAGTTGAATTTTTGTGACAAAATTGTATATTTTCAATCATTAATGAATATCCATTGTATGTCTTAACTTTAACAGCTTCTAAAACTTGGTCTTCTGAAACGCACAATTTAATAAAAATGTTGGTTAAAAATTTATCACCGAAAGTACAAAAAAATATAAAATGATAAATTATGATAACAAAGCTCTTGCAGCTTAAAGTTCTAGGTAAAATTTATAATAAATAAATTTAATTATATACTTAATATTTTTATACAAATAATTCAAAATTTAAATTTAAATATGAACGTCATCTGTATTCAAATAATAATAGTACTTATACTATATTTATATACATTGCAACTTATTCTGTTAAATTTAAAATCATCAATAGTCAAGTATATATGTCAAGTTAATGTACTAATTTCTATAATTCAATAAAAAAAAAAATTGCACGGTACAAGTTATAATCCTCTGTACTTCTTATAGTGGATTAGGCCTATTGGGGATACCACTTTAAAAAAAACGCATCTAACACACAACCTCATGGGTGGTGTGGAATAGTGTGTAATTACTAATTTATAACTACTATTACGTACCTTTAATGTTTCTTGTTGTTTCGCATAAGTGACTAGAGATTTTCCCGTTTTCCAGAGCTACTAAAAAATGTCTGTTTGAATAATCAAAACACCGAATACCAACTTTCCCTGGAATCCCAACCAAATACCTAAATACGTCATGTAATTAGATGCTTATTATTCATTATAGTATTATAATATACAATATACATACTACATAATATACTACTAACTACTTGAGTTCCGGTCTTAGTTCTGGAGCAAAATCTAACAAAAACGCTTAAGAAAACAATTTATTTATTTTAAATTCTAAACAGAGCAAGAAATGTATTGGTTTTATGATAAATGATGTAGATATATTTTTATTTTTTTTTAATCTGATTATACAGCCTATTAAGATAAAATTTTACCTTTTACTCGATATAACAGACTGTGTCAGTTTATAAGTAAATATTTACTATATAAAAAAAATATATAAAAATCTTCAATCTTTATTACATAAATACAAAATTATAATATTCGTTTTATTTAATAAATTCTTAAAAACTGTATGCAAGTATATGTAGTTTGATTAAAATAAGCAAAAAAAAAGAGAATTGTTCTATTTAATTTAGTATGAGCCAATTCGTATACATAAGTGGCATAACTGACAACCAATCTATTTAGACTATAAGAAAAAAATAAGATAATGCAGAGAAATCTTAGGCTAAGTCATCACGTTTTGGTGCTACATATTTATTCTAATCTTTAATTTTGAGGGTAGTTTAGTAAATTATAATAATATAATTATATAACATAAGCTACCTCTAGAAATAGGTGTTCTGATCCACCCATTTACATCGCTCAAAATTGCTTTGGGTATACAATGATTTACCATTGAATTAAAAATTAACATAGGTATCCATTACCGTGACAACATACTCAGTGACGGGGAACGCTCAACACCTAGCAGATTAAGTATCTCAGTTTTTATTCGTCAGTAATTTATAAAAAAAAAAAGTAATCAAAGCTGCAAACAAATTTCTCTATACATAAGAAAAAGGAGAAGTAGGTATTGGATGTCTCATTCTCTATTGGCAAACATAAATAATTAAAACATTAGTATTTGATTATCTATTGTCATACAACTAACACTTATACATTTAGAGGTAATGCAAAGGACAACACATACATGGCCAACTCTAAACTAACACTTTGCCCTGTGTGGCTGTGTCCACAGCATTGTCTATGTACAAATATAATGCAAAAAAAATGTAAATGTATAGTAGTTAATGTTTATTCGTCTAACGATTAAATATTGGAGTTAACTTCCATTTAGTCCTTTTAAGTTGGTAATAGGTATATTATGTACTTCAAAATTATTTTATAGAATTTGAATATTATCAAGTGCCTGATAATCAAGAAGTTGTAAAGGATATGAAAAAACATATATTAAGCCCTCTCCAGACTAAGAAACATGTGTTGTCGTCGACCAATGTATATGTTACCACTTATAACTTGAAATCAGAAACATTGTCGGAAACACATGTTTCCAACAGATGTTTCTTTGGTCTGGATGGGGTTTTATGAAGGCAATATTAATATTTAAGTGATTTATGCCAGTATGTAAATATGAATTTTTATTTATACATAATATGCAGTTACAACACATACACTTATTTTTTATACTTAAATATTAAGAATTAATTTTATATTTATTATAAAATTCCAATAATGCAACAATATACCTAATTAGTTATATTTTAATTACTTATGATAATTTATTATTTTGAATAATTTAATATCTGTTTTATATACCTGTATATTCTTTGTGTGAATTTTATTTTGTCACTTATCATAGTTCCTACACAAACATATCCATCTTTTCCTGCAGTTATCAATACCACACGATGATCAGATCTCACAAACCACAATGATTCAGATACAGCCACTGAATGCCATTCGAGGGAAACCATAGACATATTATCGTTTGTGTTGCAAATCACCAATTCACCTAAAAATTATGTTTGTAATCATAAATATATTTATTGTAGTAAGTGTTGTAAGTATAGACATAACACTAAGTATACCTAGACTTAATACAATAATCTTTATGGTGTAAAGGTGTCATAAGAAATCTACATACTAAAGCATACTGATTTCGTAAGCAATGTACCAAAAAAATATTTAAATACATACAAATTATTAAAGTAAACTTTGTTAAATATAAATTAATGAAAAAGCATATTGCAAAAAATACGAACAAATAATTTTAAAAAAAGACTGTTACACAAAAAATATTATTGTTACTACTACTATATTAATTAAACACATAAGGTTGCTTTTATATCATTTAGAAATCATCAATAATTGAATCCTTTGAATGAGTGATGGATTTATAGATATTCACTATACTTCTTGCATCCACCTTTCAAGTAAAGGAAAACCTCTATTGATACATTTAGAACCTATTTGTTATGTAATACACTATAACCATTCAATGTGCTGGGTGTGGCTCCAATTTATGGGTCTATAAATGTAGCCTTAATAGTTGTTAGCACAACAAATTGTAGATCATAAAAATAATGGTTAGATCGCTTACGACATCATTACCTCTTTATCAATGTGTGTTGAACAATTACTATAATACATATTTTGATACAATACATTGTCACTATATGTCACAATTTCGAAGTAGAAAACATTTTATTACATGAATAGTTTAAATATTAATTTAAACGCTATACCCACACATTATTTTTGGCTTACAAACGAATAACATAGCAAATTGTACATTCTGAATAATCTATTTAACTCTGTTTTGAATTTATAATTAATATTGGAGGAATTTGACCTATTATCAAATTTAGAAGTAAGTATATTATCTAGTAAACCTCATAGGTTTGTTTTTAGATTTTAATTTTAAAGCAATTTATAAGTATTTTAAAATTGTAAATTGTTTGTGCATTTTAAAACACTCAAAACTTCTTTAAAATTAAAATCTAAAAAAAAATGTAATACATAAGATTTACTAGATAGTATTCTTACTTATAATTTTGATAATAGATCTATTCGCTCCAATATTAATCATAACAGAGCTAAATGGATTATTCAGAATATACAATTCGCCAAGTTACGCGTTTGAAAGATGGAGACTGCGTATGTGGGTGTAGCGTCCTTTTAAGTGTATTTATCATAAGCATTTGAGCTGTACCATTGTATAATCCAGCTGTTATTAGATGTTCATTGGTTGGATGTGTAGCTAAACATGTGATACAAGATGTAACTTCCAGTATATTAGATACAGTACTGCCACTATTTTCTAAACTGAATGTCAAATAGAGCACTTATTATAGTATTTATTATTCATTATAGGTACTATTACAAATATTAAATAGTAATCACTAATTCTCATAAAATTGGATAACAATACCAAAGTAATTTACTCACTCCAACATCGAGTAAACAAGCACTGAATTTAAATGATTACACCACTGTGTATGGCAATGTTCACCAGTAGCTACCATTAATTTATCACCGCTACAATTCCAACTAATTGCACTGATATTTTTCTAAGAAATCAATTCAAAATTGTAGTACGTTGTTAATAATAAATACCATTGTAATATTATACGTCTATTAAACTGTTCAAATTCATAAAAGTGAATTTCAATTTAAAATTCAATAGAATATTGATTTTTAAAATTATCGAATTAATATAGTACCTATGTAGGTAATAGCCATAGGCGCAAATAGGGGTTGGGGCTGGGGGCTTAGCCTCCCCAAATTCCAAACACTATTTATGCCTATGGTAATAGCTTAATAGATTCAAGTATGTATTAACTAAACTCAACACTACTAATAATATCTGAGAATAATTTACTAAGGTGTTGTTACTAAAAATAGGTAACACTTTACCTTAACTAATTTTAATCAAAATTAATTTTTATAATGCCAAATTCATATTATTTTATATTGATCATAATATTTTGAACTTAAGTAATAATATTACCGTTAAAATACAGTTAATATTATTCTATTATCTTTTACACTAAACTATATTTGAGAAACTACAGGTGATTACCATTCCAAATGAAGGGTGTTGCCTTGTAGATACTTTAATGGTTTTTTCATCATTTATATCTTGTTGAGTTGTCTCAAAATAACCAGTGATTTTTGGCCAGTCGTTACATTCAGTTTTTAAAAGTCTCAAGCCTTTTTCCAAACAGCTGTTTAATGCAACAAGATCAACATTTCTAATATCAATGTTTTCAATGGCATCAGTCTGCGTCTAAATTATTCAACAGTTAATAATATGTTGTAGAAAAATTGATGGTAAATTTAACTAACATCTACAGTTTTCACATCAATGGTATCACATGATTTGTCTTCAGTGAACAGTCCATTATATTGATTTGATTTTTCAGCTTTTCTACTCAAACAAATAATTAAAAATAATTATAAAAAAATATTAAAATAGTTTTTCAACATACCCTTTTCTATGCGTCTCAGTGTGGTTAAACCCAACTACATTCACTGGGCTGTCACTAAACATTGTATTTTAAATAGGTATATTATACTGTCATAATTCCTGATATTTAATTAACAATAATGGTTATCTAGATATGTCAGTATAATTTAAAATATAACGCCATAGCAAATCAATGAAATAGTTGTGATGGTTGTTACTATGGTGATCAAAATCATCACAATAATAATTATTATTTGTTATTACTCTCTAATCTCTACCTTTAATAATTGTTAAGAAAAGAAAAATGTCAATGGAATTATGTAATGAGCATATATTTGAAACAAACACTCGCACATCATATAATTAAAAAAAATTACATAGATTTATACAAACCTGCGCTATTCATGTATACTCATGAATCATGTAGGTATGTATTTACTAGGTACTTAGATAAGTATAGGTACCTATTTTACAAATTGGTACTTTTGTTATACTTCTTATATAGTTGGATATTAAACAATAAATTATAATTAAACAAATTAAACTATGGGTAAACTAGGTAAAAGTGTCTACATAATACCTATGTATATAAGTAGATACCAAGGTAGTTATTTCAAATTTATTTTCTAATTTATATTTTATTTTTCACCTCATTTTATCCTTCAGATGTGTTTATTCTTTCAGTTAATATAGGTTCTAAGTCTTAGAATCTAAGATATACCTATTATATCTTATCTAAATGGTATAGTTCTGGCGAGAGGCTCAACTTTCTCAACTAATAATTGTAACAGTTGAACCTACTATAGTTCATTTTAGTACCTATATGTCTTTACACTTAAGAAATGGCTAATGTGCCTGGTTAAATTTGAAAAAAACTAAATTAGTAACTAAATTAAGTTAGTTTTAACTTTTTTTATTTTAATTTTTAACTTAACTGATTTTTATTGATATAAACTTAATAAATAATGAGTTAATTAGAATTAAATCCAAGTTAAGATAATTTATAAATAATTAAATAATAAATATAATAGAATTATTATTGATGAGTGACGATACATGTTGCAGTGTAAGCATCTACTTTTTTTGTTTTAAATCATATTGCTGGATATTTAGAAATTAAAAAAAAAAAAAATAACTTAACTTAACTTAAGTTAATAAGTTAATTGTAAGTTTCCATGTAACTTTTAACTTAACTGAGTTAAAAAAAAAATTAGGATAACTATTAACTAGAAACTTTTTAAAATATTTTCCATCAACTTAACTTAACTCAATTAAGAATTATCATTAACTTACCTAGTATACCTACTTACTCACCACCTCACCAAGAGATCTTGCTAATAACTTATTTTTTCTTTATTAATTAATCGATATCATAATATACATATATCCATGTATAGGTAACGTATATATTATAATATATAAATAATAAATATAATATAATATAGGGGTGGTTTTTTTATCAGTCATCAAATTATTGAATGGGTATTACAATTTCCAACAAATTAGATCATTTAAAATCAAATGATGTAATATAATATTTTGTCTATGTTTGTATCGTCAAATAAAATATATGAATCAAGTACGATGGAGGAACTTAAATATCTTGAATAAATAGGTGACATATAAAATTATCCCAAAACTAAAATTTCCCTGTTGACAAAAATATATTCCATGATAAAATATTCTGTGTATCAACCTAAACAATAATGCAACATTTTAAGCTTATGACTTTATTATAAAAGTAACAATTACAAGTTGTAATCGTGTAAAAATACCCCAGACAAAAATATTCCATGACAAAATATAATTATAACAATACAATTATTATTATCATTATTATTATTTATTATTATCATATGCATGTGTAGGTGTATAGTTAACTAATTAGTCACTTAAAAAATTCATACTATAAAAAAATAATTAAAACAACATGCACACATCCCTACATAAATATTTTAAATACAAATACACAAAACTGTATATTCCTTTTAAAAATGCTTTAGTACCTACAAATTAATTTTAAAAAGGTTGTGGGTGTCACTTTGTTGGTTACAAGTGGGTCGCTGTAATGGATGGTTTTAAATTTGAATCCAATGATATAATCCAATGAGAAAAACGATTCTGAGCGAAAACGGTCAGTCAGCCTATGATATTGCTAAGTATATTTTATGATATTATTGTGAATAAAATAATTTATATACCTATTTACGCGGAACTTTGTTTTACATTTTCAATCCTTAGCTATAATATTTGAATATTTTATAACTTTTCAGCTACAAAATAATTATTAAATTTTAAATTTGATAAATTTTGTCAAAATTCGAACTTTAAATACTTATAAAAAAAGATTGTGCCTATGTATTTTTAGTATTTGTCAACTACTATTGTAATAATATTTCAGGACCCTTGCATTAAATTTTCACGCTTTTTTACCCAACAAATAATATTTTATTGATATTTGTAGAAAAAAAAATAAAAAAAATTGTAAACTGACAATGTCCGTAAGCAGCTCAAAAAGTTACAAAATATTTTCAAAATTTTATGATGTATAGCAAATGAAAATATAAACATTCAGTAAAATTTTCATGTATCTACAGTTATTCGTTTTTGAATAACAATAAAATAACAAAACCGCTACATGAGAAATCAAGTGAATATCCAATATTGTAAAAATATGAACTTCAAACGCTCGTAAAAATTTAATTTAATTTGGTTGTAGACATTTTTTTTTGATAAAGGTAGACAAACTTATGAGAAATCTTGTATTACTTTTTCAAATCTTAGATTTAAAAAAAATATTTTTATGAATTCTCAACTTAAAATAATTTGCTAATTTTCTTGATTTTTCCGTATTATGTTAAGATTTGAATTTCAAATATTTATAAAAAAAACTGTGACTAAGGATTTTCAATATTAAATTTTCAAGCTTTTTTACCCTAGAAATAAAGTTTTATTGACATTCATAGAAAAAAAAACTAAGACAATTGGAAACTGAAAATTTCCCTAAACAGTTTAAAACAAATCGAAATATTTTGATAATTTTATCATATATAGAAAATGCAAATATAAACAACCAATGAAAATTGCATGTATCTACGGTTATTTTTCTTAAAGTTACACCAAAAACCAAAGTAGATTTGGTGAAAAATCGATTTTGTGTAAAAATTCCCGTTTTTCCTTAATTGTTATGTTGTTTTTCCTGGTGCTATTGAAAACTATTGGTAATTTTAAATTTTGACCTCTCCAATACACCAACAATATTCACTTTCACTTCGAACAAGATACTGAAGTTGAAAATCGAAGCATATTTCGACTACCTACTTATCGTGTACAAACAAAAAAAAAAATAAAAATAAAAACACACATCATTGTAAAATCAATATATTCATCGTTTCACTCAGAATCTAAAAATGTTCTAAATATAGGTACTTAAGAAATAGTAGTAAAGTATAAGTATAAATTTAAACAAAAATGTTATAAAAAAAAAAATACTTTAATAGCAAGTTACTTATTCATAATTGATTTTATTTTATATAATTTTGACTAGTTTCATCATTTTGCGATGCATGTGCCATGCATTTAAACACTCATTCATTTTTTAATCCACACAATTGTATTTTTCACAACAAATAAATAAATAATGGATACAAATATACAATTTAAAAAAGTTGAGCAAGTGGTTTCTTGAGAATTATAGAAAAAAAAAATTAAACAATTGGAAACTTCAGAAAATGTCTGTAAACAGCTCACAATAAGTCATATATTTTGAATATTTTATTGTGTATAGCAAAATATGCTAATATGTAGGTATAAATGTTTAGTGAAAATGTCATGTATATGGTCATTTGTTTTAGAGTTACGTCAAAAAACAGTTCTCCTTAATTTTTTTTTATTTCCCTGCCGCTTTTGAAAACTATTAGGCCTTTTTACTTTTGACCCCCCAAAGTACCAACTAAATTCACTTTCCTAAAAGGTGATGATAGAAGAAAAAAAAAGAAAAAAACACACATCATTGTAAAATCAATACATTCATCGCTCCGCTCAGAATCTAAAACCTCCATGAATTTCAACATTTATTATTATAATTAAATGTTCTATTATTATTGATTATAATTTTATTTTTTATTTTTTATACGATTCTTTTTTAAACTTAAAACATAAATTTTAATAGTAATAGCAGTGCGATTCTTTTTAATTTAATATGTTAAAGGTAGATATCTGATATATATATATCATATTATATGTATATTGTATATATCATAATATTATATTATTTAACCCCTTTTCGAATGTAATTTATTTACCAGATAATTTTTCTGAAAATGTTGACGTATCAGAATCAAAATTCTAACAATAGTTTTTGAGTTGCTTAACTTTGTGTAGTGTCATGATAATGGGTTTGTATGATATAAGGGTTATGGACCAGGTGAATGGTGATCACGGCCGTGATTCTAAGACCGTGATTGTGATGGTGATTTAAAAATGTTGCTTATCAATATTAATTTATCAACATTAGTCTTCTAAGACCGTGATATTATGTAAAAACCATAGACATATTATAAAACAACTAGATAGCCGACTACATATTACATTGCCATAAGAATGTTGAAGTCGGGCCGGCATATGCCAACAGGGCAATATTTACATAATAACTCAATAGATAAGACACTGATATCTGGTAATAAATCAATATATATCCATTGAACTATATAATAATATTATAATATTATATAGTTCAATGTATATATCAATAATATCAATCATGCGATTTTGTAAATATTGCCCTGTTGGCATATGGCGGTTGACTTCAAAATTATTCTGTAGTCGGCTATCTAGTTGTTTTAAATGTCTATGGTAAAAACTGGTCCAAGGTGTATTGATATCTGTTATATATTAATGTCATCACAAAGTGCAACACTGTATAAGTTGTGAATAAGGTATAGTCATACCAAATATTAAGTCTCTCTGTTGTAACCAACAAATAAAAATGTTTTTTAAGTTGTGTCTTGTCTTTTAAAATAAAAGGATGATTTTTAAAAAAAACACGATTTTTTCTTTATACGTTAAAATCTAAGTTTGTTGTATAATACACAACAAATTTGGCGACGAAGATGGTGAAAACCAAAACCGCAAATTCGGAAACAAGTACGTCAAACATTGCAACTGGTAATAACTCGGGAAATAATATGGCGGCATATATTGGACTTAACCACATGTCATTTGACCACCGTTCCGGTGAATGGAAAACTTTTAAATTAAAGTTAACAAATAGTTTCATTGCTGGTGATGTTTCAAGTGACCTCAAAAAGAAAGCCATTTTAATAACTGCGCTAAGTGACGAAACGTTGTCCCTACTCGCAAGTTTATGTGTGCCGTTGGACATTGAAGCAAAATCATTCAGTGATCTAATCAAATTATTAGATGCACATTTCACGCCTGTAAAATCGTATTTTTCTGCCAGACATGAATTTTATAGAGCGGAGAAAAATCCTATGGAAACGGTTGCAGAATGGGCTGCTCGAGTACGCACTTTATCCATACCTTGTGGTTTTGGTACTGAACTAAATATTGTTTTAAGAGACATTTTCACTCTGGGTCTTGATAAACAATTTAAAGAACGATTATTTGAAGAAGATGCCACAAACCAAAATATCACTATGAACAAAATTATGGACATTGCTCTTGCGAAGGAAATGGCCAGCAAAAATGCTGCAAAAAATAATCAAGAACCAAATGAAGTAAATTTTGTAAAAGGAAATAAATTTACCCACATGAAATCCACAAAGAAGACAATAAATAAACAGTATACAAAGAACTCACAGAAAGATCAAGCCGGCGAAACTCACAAACAGAAATGTCAAGTATGCGGTCATCAAAACCATAAATCAAACGATTGTAAGTACAAAGGTTATACATGTAATTTATGTCATTTAGTGGGACATTTAGCTCCCATGTGTAAAAATAAAAATGTTTTTTAAGTTGTGTCTTGTCTTTTAAAATAAAAGGATGATTTTTAAAAAAAACACGATTTTTTCTTTATACGTTAAAATCTAAGTTTGTTGTATAATACACAACAATATCAATACATCTTGAACTGGTCCATGGATTTATATTTTTGTAAAACCACTTTTAAGAATTATTATCTTTGGAAGTAGGTATAATATTATTGATTAGATAGGTGATGTGGGAGACGTGACCCCAATACCCCATGGGTCTCTTTGATGTAGATTCAACCCCATCCCCCAACAATTTAAATTACTATTACATACGTATATTATGAAATAGAAATGTAAATTTATATTTCGAATTTTTCAGGTATCGTGATAGTTATTTATTATATTATATTAATTATACGATTAAAGTCTTTGATCGTAGCAATGGTCCAATATGATGTAGTCAACGTTCATAACAATTTCGATTCGAGATTGTTGTACCTATATAATATTATTATGCGGTAGCACGGTTATCCACTCAGGTTGTAACTCGCGCTATACCTACTGTACTGAAGAACGGAACGACCAAGGGTGGTGGCCGCGTTAACTACAGCGCTAGTTGTGTCTGGCTCTACATTCGTATGTAGAACGTACGTCGTCTTGTACTTTTTTGTTAATTGTTCAAATATAATTGATTTTACGAACAAAGTGCAGATTACTTAAATGATAGCCCATAGTTTATTACATAGTTATCATTTATCATATTTTTACTTAAAAGGATGTCAGCGCACTATTCGTTTTCTCTCTCGGGCCCACGCGCACCATAGACAAAACGCATTTACGTAAAATCATTTTTTCTATGCGTTTAAGTAATTTTAGAGTAAAGTCACCTATTACAAAAAAGATAGAGAATAATATTTTTGAGAGAATGACATATCGATTTTATATTTTAATATCTTTTGACTTTGTATCCGACTTTCAAAATATATAAAAAAAATGTTGAACATATCATTGATGTTACTACTGAAATTATAGTTAATTATATTCAGATGAGATTAAGAGGACGTGATACCCGCATGTGTTGTCTCCGTCTTACACACGCACGACATAGCAAATGTTCGTTCAGCAGATTCAATTGTGTGTTGTTAGTTTTGATATTAGAGTGAATTGACCTATTATCAAATTTAAAGTTAGGATTATTATCTA